>NC_134853.1:143728451-144033630 GCF_049852395.1 Peromyscus maniculatus bairdii | reverse complement strand
CGGGACTGAAGAAGTCCAAACCGGGATATTCTGTACCCTTAATTGCCCTGAAGAGAGTCTAGGAATGTGTTAGAGGTGGGAAGAATGGGTGATTTATCCAGGTTTGCCAGCCCCAGAGACCCCACTCTGCCAATTTCTTTCTTACCCCAAGCCTTCCTTGCCTTTTCCTACCACCCAGCTCAGGCCCTCACAGGCCGAGCGCCCCTGAGGAGTCAGCAGAGCTATGGCTAAGAAGGATGCACTGTTCTGCAGAGACAAGCACCCCAAAGGAAGCTGCTGGGGTTGGCTGGTGCCCTTGGCTTCCTCCCCTCATTCCTGAAATTATCTCAGGGCAATCAAGTAACTTCCTGCCACCGAAGGACTGCTGCTGCACAGGCAGGCATCCTGCTGGTCTCCTTGAGCCAACCTTTGTGGGGAGGATGCCACAGGGCAGTGGCAACATCAGGGTCACGCACGGCAGGACTAGAGCGGAGCCTGAATCACCCTACCTGGGACATCACAAGTCTCTCTGCAGGTACAGCCTTGTCGGCATTTCCTGCAAGCCTTTTGGCTCAGCCTGGCTGGTGTGTGATCTTGGCAAAGTCCTTTCTCCTAGCTCCCGGCTTTCCTTTCTCAACTATCCTGGAAAGTGACCAAGCCTGGGAGGAGAAGTAAGGATTGGAGTACTAGGAGGGAGAGTCCTTTCTTCCCCGTGCCTCCCTCTGTTGGGCCTGGACTGAGTTGAACTGACCGCTGCCTTGTGGAGCAGGCAGAAGCCAGGCAGGAGACCTACTCAAGGTCATGTTCATGTGTGTTCTGGGATTGTATGCCAGGGGCGCCCTAGCTTACAGTGGCTGAAGGGTACTCTTTGGAGCTTCCTTTGCTGCCTCCGGTCTCCAATAACCTTGCTCACCATCCTGGGGGGCACAGGGTAGGACAGTGAAGAGTGAGTGGAAATTGGAAGAGCTAGAGGGGACTAAAATTTCTGGGGACTTAATGGAGAAAGGATGGACCCTGCTTCCAAGAGGCTCCCCTGGTGGTCTCTGTCTGGCCTGAAGGAGCTGGCACCTCTAGCAGAGTCTGGAGGTGAGGTGGTACAGCTGCCCAGGGAAGGAGCTCGGGAAGACTTCGGTGGGTGTGTTCAGAGCAAATGCTTGGAGGCGTACGAGGCTCTCGTACTAGAATACAATGATGGGTCATCCAGCTTACAGTAATTACTACTTCCCGGCCATGTGGTCTCCTTTTGCAGGATGCCGCTGACAAGCGGGGGTCATGCTGATGACAGAGGCTATTGGGGAGATGTCTTAGAGTTTCCGTTGCTGTGATGAAACACCATAGCCAAAAACAAGCTGGGGAGGAAAGGGTTTAATTGGCTTACACTGCCATATTGCTTTTCATCACTGGAGGAAGGCAGAGCAGGAACCTGGAGGCAGGAGCTGATACAGGGGCCATGGAGGGGTGCTGCTTACTGGCTTGCTTCCCATGTTTACTCAGTCTGCTTTCTTATGGAACCCAGGACCACCAGCCCATGGTGGCACTCCCCACGATGGGCTGGGCCCTTCCACATCAGTAACTAATTGAGAAAATGCCTTACAGATGGATCATATAGAGGCATTCTCTCAATTAAGATCCCTTCCTTTCAGATAACTCTAGTTTGTGTGTCAAGTTGACAGAAGACCAGCCAGCACAGGAAGAGACACGAGACATGAGGGAAGATCACCTTGTTCTCTCTGGGGAGGAAAGATCCGCAGAGGGCCATAGTCTGACTTGCTCTAAGAGGCCACATCAATAGCCAGCTTCAACATTTTCTTCGGGATGTATTTCTGCAAGTGAAATTTCTTTGTCAGAGGAGACGTTATCAGCTACCATCTTTGGGCTGTAGTGACAGAAATCCTTCAAGTCAGCTTTTCAAAGTGAGACATGTGATGGGGACCTGGTGCTGGTCCACCTCAGGACCGTCTCCTCGTCAGTCCCTCAGTGGCTGCGGACCCCACAGCTTGCTCACCCCAGGCAGAGTCATGAATCTACCACACAGACCTTGGAAGCCATGGCCTGCCACTGGCTGTTGGGTACCTCAGATAGAGATCTAACATAAGGGCCAAACTCTATGTTGGTCCAGGTGACCAAACAGTGACCGCACTGTGGCTATCTCCAAGAACTTCTGCTCTCTGTGGGAGGGCACAAGTGTAGACAGAGTGAACACTGGAGCTGGGAGGTCACAACATCAAGGGCTCCCACTGAGGCCACCTGGAAGGTCTTTGGAAATGAGAGCAGCTTTGAGACAGGAAGGGTGGCTGGGACCCTAGGGAGAGGCTCAGAGGTGGATATTTGTGA
Organism: Peromyscus maniculatus bairdii; assembly: GCF_049852395.1. Lineage (NCBI taxonomy): Eukaryota > Metazoa > Chordata > Mammalia > Rodentia > Cricetidae > Peromyscus > Peromyscus maniculatus. The sequence continues at coordinate 144,031,317 of NC_134853.1, read as the reverse complement.
TGGTTTAAAAGAAAATGGCCCCCATAGGGAGTGGCACTATTAGGAGGTGTGACCTTGTTGGAGGAAGTGTGTCACTCTGGGGGTGGGCTTTGAGGTCTCCTATGCTCAAGCTACACTCAGTGTCACAGTTCACTTCCTGTTGCCTGTGCAGATGTAGAACCCTCAGCTCCTTCTCCAGCACCATGTCTGCCTGCACACTGCTATGTCCCACCATCATGATAATGGACTAAACCTCTGAAACTGTAAGCTAACCCCAATTAAATGCTTTCTTTTGTAAGAGTTGCCATAGTCATAGTGTCTCTTCACAGTAATAGAAACCCTAAGACAATGTTCCCAACAGGAGATGGCTGAGGGAGCAGAGACCAGTTGGTAACTTTCCTTGCACAGATAGACATGAGGTTGAGTGTCTCCATGGAGACAGACAACGGGAGGGGATGGTGTTTATGAGGTCTAAGGAGTTGGTTATGAAGAATTATAAGGGCCGGGGGCTGGAGAGATGGCTCAGCAGTTAAGAGCACTGGCTGCTCTTCCAGAGGTCCTAAGTTCAATTCCCAGCAACCACATGGTAGCTCACAACCATCTGTAATGAGGTCTGGTACCCTTTTCTGGTGTGCAGGCATACATGTAGGTAGAACACTGTATACATAATAAATAAATGAAATAAATCTTAAAAAAAAAAAAGAATTATAGGGAAGGAGAGCCCCTGGTAAGGAGAGTCTTAAACATGATCTTAGGTGGTGAGAAGCCAGTAGAAGGTTCTGTGTGGCTCCCTCAGGGTGTGGTCATGTAGCTGGGGCCACTCAGGTGAGGCCTTTCACTTAGCGGATGGAGGGACCAGGTGACTCATGACAGGTAGTTCAGGTCCACACCTCTCTTTTCCTGTGCCGTCTTCTCCTGGCTATCGTCTATTTTTCCTCTCTCTCTTTCCTCTGTTTCCCCTTCCCTCTTGTCTCCTTGGAGGATGGGAGCTGCCTTCCCAGAAATAGAAGTTGATGGGAAAGTTTTATCCTTGGCACAAGAGACATCCGCCTCACTCCAGAAAACCCAGGGTAAAATAAATCTAATTAAATCTGTTACTGTTCACAGAGACTAGTTTTGTGGGCAATTGACCTGTTTTATTTATTATGTAAACCATCATGAAAACCAAGCTCCATATTATTTATGCTAATGGAGGGACTAGGTAATAAATCCCGTGTGAGGATGTGGGTAGACCAGATGGTGCTGGTGGCACTTTATGGCTGGTGCTGGAGGAGCCTATTCCAGGAGTTCCTCCCAACCCCAGGAGAAAGGCTGGGAAGTGTTGAAGAAGGGTGGGTGGAGTCTGGGGGGCAGCCTCTCTCTCAGCAAATTGAGGAAAGCTAATGAGATGAGGGGACCTTTCTGGGTCACCTTCTCCCTCTCGAGGAGGCTCCAGGCCTGTGTCATGCGCTTTGGAAAGATGGGACCGGAATTAGAGGGTATTCTTCTATGTGCTGTGTCCCAGGCAAGACTGCCACCTACACAGTGGCACTGGATTCCCATGACAATCCTGAGAAGTAGGTCTGCTCTGTCTCGGGTTTACAGAAAACAGAGGCAGCGGGAACTGGGGCGCGTAAGCTTCAGGTCCCCTTTCAGGGCTCCAAGGACCTGGGTAATGGTGGAGATGGTTTGGTGGATAAGAACATTTGCTGTGCAAGCATGACCTGTGTTCAGATCCTTAGCATACATTTAAAACTGGACATGGCCATGCAGGCCTGTAACCCTAGCATTAGACGGAGGTGGATGGGGGATGCGCTCGTGTGAAGGGGGAGATAAGAGGATTGCTGGCTAATTAGCCTAGCTGAGAAACCATGAGTTCCAGTGAGAGACTCTGCCTCAAGGGAATAGGGCAGAGAGAACAAGACACTGGGTATCTTCTATCTGCCTCTGGCTTCTGCAAACACACACACACACACACACACACACACACACACACACACACACACACGGAATGGACCAGAAGGAGAGAGAAGAAGAAAGGAGGAAAGAATTGAGAGAAGGATGAAGCAGTGTGTGTGTGTGTGTGAGAGAGAGAGAGAGAGAGAGAGAGAGAGAGAGAGAGAGAGAGAGAGAGAGAGAGAGAGAGAGTAGGAGGTGAATGGGTATTGGAGGAGGGGTGGGAAGACAAGATAAGGGCAGGGCAGAGGACAGGAAGGAAGGAAGAGACACCACTCTTGCCCCTTGAGAACAGCTGCTCCTAGATCTTCAAGGGGGCAACGAGAGTTAGGGGAGAACGGGACGGGCACACGAGGGGGTGAGCTGCTCCCCTGTGACTGCGGCTGAAAGCAGGGGGCTTGCTTACTCACCAGGGCTAAGCACCTTACCTTTCCTCCAAAGAAAGGAGAGACACCCAGTTCAGGGGGCCATAGAGAAGGAAGCACTGGGTGTGCCCAGCCTGCAGCTGCCTTCCCAAGCCCCCCTTAGCACCCCCACTCTGCTGGCAGACCAGGAAGACACCCTCGCTCACTTCCGGGTGTCAGGGGGCAAATGCTTGCTTTTTCTTGCCGATTTCAGGCCAAAGGAGCCAAAGAGAGGAGACATTCAATCCCAAATGCTTTGACTTATTTTCAAGACAGGTAAAGAACGGTTGGACAAAGTGTCGAGGAGAAATGTTAACTAGCAAAGGCATCAGAGCCGTCTGTGTGCATGCGGAAAGGACTGAAGAGAGCCCTGTGTCTGTGAGCCTTGGTGTCCTAGGGGACAGCATTACCCACTTCCGGGGCTACTGATGTCGATGGAGCAGGGCAGAGCACAGCCCAGTGCAGTACGTGGCCTGGAGGAAGTGCAGACTTCGGTGGGAGTCCCAGGAAGACACACTGTCAGATGAACTTGTTTCAGGCAGTGGAGGGGCAGGTAGGCAGAACTGGGCAGAGAAATACCTTTATTGGTGCTGCGGTTGCGGCAGGCCTCAGCCCCTAGGAGCAGCAGAGCTGGGATACACCAGCAGTCAGGTGATGGGATGACCTAGTTTGTACAGCACCAAGGGCGTCCCAGGGCTCTGGGTGCTTAGACTAGGAAATTACTGGGAAAACTGAGATGAACTTGTCACCCTACCTTGCAGCATTGACCTGTATCTCACTGGGCGTGCTGGAGCCCGCCTAGCCTTGGGTGTGGTAGTTTTCCTTGAGGGTAATTTCTGAAGAATGCCTTGAGCCGTGAGTAGTTGGTTACCAGTGTTCCCTCAACACTTGGAGCAATGAGGGGAAGGAGTGTTGGGACATGGACACCGCTCTACAGGGTCCACTACAGTTGCTTGCAAGTGAGCTCTATCCTCCTTGTGACGCTGGTCACGGTGCAGGCCAGGATGACACAGGTAGGTCCCCGAGGTACCACAACTAGGGTTAGTGAGCTTCACCCAGTCTTTGTTTGTTTCTTTTAATTTGGTGTTGGGGATCAAACCTGGATCTTCCAGGTGCTGGGCAAGCACTCTACCCCTGAGCCACACCCCCAGCCTAGCTCGAGCTCAGGGGAGGGTCCTTCAAATCCTCATCCTGGCTCATTAAAGGATGGATTTTGCACTTCTTCAGGGTCCGCCTCAGGGAGCCAGGAGGCCCCCAGTGCAGACCCAGTCTCTGAGGACACCAGCTTGGAACAGTAGGACTCATGAGGTTGCTTCTTGCTTTTCTTCCTGTCTCCTTTCTTTAGCCTAGGAGTTCTGTGGGAGCCCGTTTTCAGGTTCCTCATAGCTTTACCCAGCAGGTCCTCATAGAGAGGATGATTAGGGCCACGGGCCTGAGTGCAGGTGTCTGAGATAGTCTGCACTTGGCTGTGCTGGGGGAGGAGGTCTTTTGCTCCACCCCTTGGCGTCTCTATAAATACCCTGGGGCAGAGACAGTCAGGGCCCGTTGGAATAGGTTCCAGGCCCTCTCGAGGCTCTCCTTTATTTTCTATCTGTTTATCTCCGCAATATAAATCCTTCTATCTAATATTTCCTGCTGCTCACACTCAAGAAAACTCTGGAGAACTGTGGGGTTGGTGGGTAAATGCTCCGCAGAGTCCCAGACTCCTTCACTCAGATAATTAAAGTGATCATAACACACACACACACACACACACACACACACACACACACACACACACACACACAATATTTGATGTGAATGAATATTAGGCATGGTTCTAACAGCTTTATATGGAATCAGTCACTTCATCCTAGCCATCCTATAAGGGAGTTTTCTCTACATTACCAATGAAGAGGTTGAATCTCAGAGAGGTGGTGAAACCGATTAAATTCATCCTGTACGAGGAGGTAGAGCTGGGAATACACACTCAGGTGTGTGACTCCAGAGCCTATCACCTTGCTCACTGAGTAAATGATGTCGCTGGATGGGGACCCCCCAAAGCCAACCCATTCGCAGTTGGTACTCTGTTGGCTGGCCTGTGCCCTTATATTCCCATGATAGCCATATTAGCATATGTTCACCTAACAAATACCAACTCTGTGTTAGATGCCAGGCTGTTTAGTCACCTCTCTGATTAATATCACAAACTCATGATCATTTTATAAGTGAACACCATTTGTTAGAGTCTATCAAGGCTGGTAGGTGTTCTGTATACTTCTTGTTAGGTAACAGATTCCAGCAAATGTAGTGACTTCAATATTGTTTTACTGTATCTCACTGCTCAGGGCTCTGCTGGGTGGTTCTTCTGCTCAATGGAGCCTTGGCTGTGATTCTTTGGGGGGGGGCGGGAATTTGGCTAGTGAATGACCTGCTCAAGGGTCAAGGTCAGCTTTGCTCTATTGTTTGATGGCATAGAGGCCCAAGCCATACCCCCTTCCTCTTTCCTACAGTCTTGGCTGTTGGACACCTTCATAGCAACTCCAGGCACCAAGACTGACTATTCCATGGGGCCAGGAATTGGATGTTGCCAATTTCTCAAGACATGGATGAAGTAGCACTGGACCACTTACATTACCACCCCACTCCGATCAGAGGTGTCATTTAGTTTGTACCAAAGCAAGAAAGAATACAGAGTCCACCTCCCAAGAGGAGGTGCATCAAAGAGCTCGGTGCTGTCTTAAATTAACCAGCTCCCCTGGGAGACCAGCTCCCCTGTCCTGAGAGCCCTGGTACTTGTATTATATACCTTTCTGCCCTCCTCTCGAAGCTGTCTCTTTCTCTCGAGGTCTCACTCACTTTGGAAGACCTGTCACAGGTGGCTTCTCTGTCCCATAGCCTCAGAACCCCCAAATGCGGGTAATGAGGTGCATGTCTGGCTCCCTAAGCCCTCCATTCTACCAGCCTTCTCTCCTCTTACCTCTTCCCCCTAGCCCTCCACACCAGACTCCGGGCCTGTAGCTTTGTCCTGAGTCATCATAGGGCCAGACAGAGGTGCACAGGCCTGGGGGTGGTACAGTGGTCAGAGGAGAAACCTACCATGGAGGGCTAGAGGTCAGGTGGTAGGCATCCAGAAGACTCAGTCTGGGTCCATGGTAATGGTGGCAAGCAGTACTGCTGGCTCTGGGGGCTCGAATCCAGCCATATCACTCCCTGATGAAAATGTCCCATGGCTCTCCATCCCCCTTGAGACCTGGATGGAGCCACACCCGAAGCTTTTCTAGCAACTTTCTTTTCTGAAACAACGACGACCAAAAGGGCCTCAGGAATGCTGGGGGCTGTGAAACTCAGCCTCAATACTCAGCCTTGGATCTCCTCTGAGGAAACAAGTAGAACTTGGCTGTTTTTGCTAAGAGATCTCACTTGCCCTTGTACAGATGGGGAAACAGCCTCAGGGAAGTTCATACAGGCTGTAGTCAAGCCTATGGGGCATTTTCTTAATTAGTGATTGATGTGGTAGGGCTCAGGACACTGTGGGTGGGGCCACCCCTGGGCTGGTGGTTCTGGGTTCTGTAAGAAAGCAGGCTGAGCAAGCCATGGAGAGCAAGCCAATAAGCAGCACCCTTCCATGGCCTCTGCATCAGCTCCTGCCTCCAGATTCCTGCCCTGCTTGGGTTCCTGTCCTGACTTCCTTCGGTGATGAACTGTGATTTGAAAGCATAAGCCAAACAAACCCTTTCCTCCCCAAGTTGCTTTGGTCATGTGTTTCATCACAATAGTAATCCTAACTAGGACAGGGATGGAGGAAGGTCTCTGAACCCCACTCTAGTGGTTCTTGTACCACTGAAGATGCTGAGAGAGGGTGATTTCCCACTGTGGACCTTGACTTCACTCGACTCTGTGTGGTGCTCAGGTCATACACAGACAGGCTCAGCTCATGAGTGACAATAGTGTTTGCATCTGTCTTAGAGAGGGCAGGGCCAGGGCTCCTCAGGCCAACCCTGGTACCCCTGTTCTTTGTAATACATGAGAACTGCAGTATCCAGGATCAGGAGACATCTAGGAGAGGGCACCTGAGGCGGCCTCAGGACAGCATAGTCAGGGAGGCTGGAAGGCTCCCTTCTGTCTCCTCACTAAATGGTGTGGTCTCCATTAGGTCCTAGCCATGTGGACCTTCCCTGTTTCTGGAATGTGTCAGCAGTGCCCACCTTCATTCCTCCCTTGGCCTCATCATCCCCTCATCACCTAGGCCTCAGCCTAAATATCAGTCTCAGCAAATGCTTTTTTACCTATCTTCAATGATTCAACAAATGTCATTTGGCCACTAATACATACACGACACTTTCCTTTGTGAAAGTATCTGGGGCTTATAATGTCCCTGGCACAGGGTAGATGGGTCTCTCTCTCTCTCTCTCTCTCTCTCTCTCTCTCTCTCTCTCTCTCTCTCTCTCTCTCTCTCTCTCACCCACCCACCCTCCCTCCCTCCCTCCCTCCCTCCCTCCCTCCCTCCCTCCCTCCCTCCCTTCCTTCCTATCTCTCCCTCCCCCCATTTCTCTCTTTCTCAGGCATACATGGCCATGGGTACAAGAAAGACAGACCCAGATCCTCAGATCCATACAAACATATGGATGCAGACCCAGGACATACAGACGCATGGATAGACACGGATACACAGAGACATACACAGATACTGACACACAACGCATCTTCAACAACTAGGGCACACAGACACACAGATGCACAGAGATACCCAAGTGTGTACAGGCCATTGCCCATCAGCCCCGTGCCGCTGAGTGTGAAGCTCAGAGTCTCGGGCTGCCTGGTGGGAATGCCCATGAGGCCCCTTTGTGAGCACACACTGAAAACCGAGAAGGACAGAGGAACCTGCAGGGAGGCAGGAGGGTTCCAGGCAGGGGATGCTGCAGATGTGGGGAGAGGAGGCAGGGGTAGTGAGGAAGAGCTGGCTTGCAGGAGCAATGGCTGGTAAGCGACAGTGTGGCAGGGAGCTGGGTCCCCGGTGTGGACAGGGATGTGGGATGGCCTAGCCTTTTAGGTCCCTATAGGGACTTGGAACTTACTGAAGATATTTTTTTTCTTTGTCTGTGCTTTGTTTTTCTGAGACAAGATCTCATTCTATAGTTCAGGATGACCTCATACTCACAGCAATCCTCCTATCTCTGTCCCTTACATACTAGAACTACATGTGTGTGCCACCACACCTGGCTCTCATTGGATTTTGCACGGAGACACTGTTAATGGCTCGCAGGGTGTGGTACGATTCCACTCACGTTTTTACCAGCTTCCCCTGGCCACCATAAGGATGATGGGGAGGGAAGTGTATAGAAAAACTTGGAAGGAAGGAAGCCGGGCAACAGTCCAGGCAGACTCGATGGTGATCATAGCCAGAGCCGGGACAGTGGCTGCTGCAGTGGGGGAAGGGATGTTCTGGATATGGGGTCGTTAGGGTTTGCCAAGGGTCCGGAGACAGGGAGGAAAGCTGGCCAGGGATCCTGAGTTGCCATGCATTGAACCAGAGAGGACTGAGGCAGAGAGACTGGGGTCGAAGGTCTGGGGCAGAGGGGCTGGGAAGCAGCCCAGCAGTTTCACACAGGTAGGAAGTCTGGGATGCTTCAGCCCATGGAACTGCCCAGTAGTCAGGTGCCTCACTGAGTTCAAGGTCCAGAGAGGGGGCTAGGGGCTGGGTGTCTTTGGTTTATAGAAAGCGCCTAGTGGTGTATTCCTGGATACGGTTCCCTAGGACAGAAGGAGGAGAGAGAAGAGGGAAGCCTCAGGCCTGGGCCCCATAAACTGTCCGCATCAGCCTCTGGGGTGTCAATCATCTCATTTGGTTTCTCCGGCTATTTCAAAGGTCAGAACCAGTAGAGGGCTTGGGTCAGATTCCTAGAGCTGCTGTAACAGATGACCTCAAACAGCAGTTTATTCTCTTACTGTTCAAGGGGCTTGAGGCACAAATCAAGATGTCTGCAGGTTCTCATGCCGGGCTAGGTCTAGGGGAGACTCTGCCTCCTGGGCTGGAGGACGGAAATGTGACCACGAGAAGTAAGGGCCAAGAGTCACTGGGTGCCCCCTCCTTCTATAGGAAGCACACCCCAATCCCTTTCTAACACCTGGGAGTACTCCCTACTTTCTGCAGTCAAGGTGCCAAATGCTAATCCTGGTCTGGGCCCGCTAAGCTGCTGTTTAAATAGTCAAAGATTAGTTTTCAAATTGACAAACAGAGCCCATCTGGAATGCTTGGAGCTGACTCCTCTAGGGCCTGGCTGAGCAAACCCAGTTTAATTAGGCCTGGTGCTTGGCCCAGGGCAGAGAGGGAAGCGGGGAGGGCAGCATTCTTCTAGCACTGGCCTCTGACCTCTCCACGTCAGCTGGGCGGGCCATCAGTTCGTATGTCCAATCTGTTTGTCCCTCTGACCCAGCCCTTCTCTCAAGCATAAAGGATAGGATCAGGGCCTCATGCTCTCAATGAGCTCTGAATCCATCCTCTTCCCAGAACACCCTTGGGTGCTCACACAGGTTCCTTCGCTGCCTCAGGCTTTCATCTATGTGGGCGCATACCATTCTGTCTGTCTGTTCATCTGTGCATCCATGCACCTATCAAACAACTGTTGAGACCCACTGTTGGCTGGGTGGAGTTTCAGACACAAAAAGCTCTGCCCTCTGGAGCTTTGGTCCATGGGTGGGCATCAGATGTTGATCCAACAGTTTTGTGTAGGAATATTTAATCGTAGACTGTGAGATGTGTTCTGAGAAATGTGCGGTGCTGGGTGAGGGGGTCTTGATGTGGTTGCTGGAGGTGGAGTGCAGACAGTCAAGGAAGGCTCCCCAGGAGCTGGCATTGGACCTGAGATTTGGAGTGGGATGGGAGACGGCTAGGCGAATGTGTTTGCACGTGTACGTGTGTTTTGTATGTCCGTGTACAGGTGTGACATTCAAGGCGGAGGGAACTCTGGGTGAAGGTGGGCGGTGAGAGGGAACATAGCACCTGTGCCCTGGAAGGAGGCTGCATAGGTGGGGGCCAGCACCGGCTGAGGCCAAACCACCACTGGCCGGATAATCAGGGCCTCCTTGGTGTCTAGTCCATCTGAGTCTGGATCAGCTTTACGTTTTAAAGACAGCAGAGCTCCATCTGTTTCAGTGTTAACCCGTCTCCCCCATCCTCATCTTCCCATCCCTGGGATTCCCTTGGTACTGTGTGAACTAACTCAGTGTGTGCTCTGAATGTGTGAGTGAGTGGAGGCATGAAGAGCCTTTGGCTAATGCATCCCTGTGATGCTGAGGGCCCTGACGGAGCCTAGGTCTCAGGTTTACCTAGTCCTCTTCTTTGTTCGCACACCCTGCACAGACACCTGCTCTCTCCTGGACTCCAGAGCCGGTGGTATGTTAACAAACAGCTAACATTGGGCTCCCCAGATGAGAAAAGGCCCCCTTGTGATGTGGGCCAATTCAGTCACCAGGTCCACGTAGCTGGCCAAGCTGCACACCCAAGAAGACAGAATGCAGATCGGGTGTAGCAACACACAGTCATTTCCTGAGAGCCATTTGGGTCAGCTCCAGCACCCTACTCCTGGAAATGTTCCACTGGGACCAGAACCAGATAGAACTGGGGCTCATGGTCTCATCTGTATCACATTGGGCCTGAGGTCAGGGCTGCTGTTTGGGATAAGCGATGTTGGTTCAAGCTGAGAGCTAGGGCTCCAGGGGATTGCCTCCTGGGTTGGAATTCTGGTTGGAACCTGCTCTCACTAGCTGTGTGACTGTGGGCAGGTTGTAGCTGGATGAATCTCTCCTGCCTGCTGGTACCCAAATAACCAGTCAGAGGCTTAATACTAATTACAAACTGTTTGGCCTATGGCTCAGGCTTCTTGCTAGCTAGCCATTTCATCTTAAATTAACCCGTTTCTATTCATCTATGTTTTGCCACGTGGCTTTGTGGTATTACCTGTGTTCCATTACCTCTTGCTCCCCCCGCCCCCCAATCTTGCCATAGGCCAGATCAGCCTTTTTATTAACCAATGGTAGCAACACATATTCACAGCATACAGAAAGACCATCCCACAGCAGCAGGTCACATCTCTGACCCATGCCTCATGTCCTCATTTGTGTGGAGGGGCAGAAATGGTAAACAAATGCAACTCCATCCTGGAAAGGCAGGAAGGTGGAACCAGGCCAGCTTGTAAAGCCTTAGGATGATGTCCCCACACAGGAAGTGTCTCATACTACCCGCTGGGACCTTGAGAATAGCTATCCCTCATGGCCAGTGTAGCCCCCTCTGGACTCTGGACACTCACCCCCAGGCTCATCCCTTTCCTGAGCTCAGCCAACTATCCTGACTCCCTTGGTCTCTAGAATGACCCTCTGGGACTCTTAGGCACTCTTGTGTCTATGACCAGCAGCTAGAGCTGTCCCATTCCCTGTGTCCAGATCTGGACCCCCGATCTAGTTCTTCAAAGAGACAGCTTGGAAATCCCCAAACAGCCCAGCTCCCAATAACTCAAATTCACTCAGAACAGGGTTTTCATGCCAACTTGTAACTCATGAATTTTTAAATGGAGCGTTGTTGAGATGGCTTAGCAGCTAAAGGTGCTTGCCACTTAAGCCTGACAACCTGAGTTCGAGTCCCTGGACCCCACATAGAGGTAAGAGGAGAGGACTGACTCCATAAAGTTGTTCTCTGACCACAACATACATACCCATACATATATTATGCAAACAATATATAACAACAACGACGACGATGATGATAAATTAAAAAGAAATAGTTGGAACCTATCTGTTCAGTTTAAAGAGATGGACAACTTCCCCAAATACTGGAAAAGCCCAGCCACACGAGAATATAGAGCAAGAAAGAAGCCCACACGAGAATACAGAGCAAGAAAGAAGCCCACAGAACACATGACAGGGAAGGAGAGATCTGTGAGTGTCTGTATCATTCACTGCTTGGCTATTGGCTTAATGCTCTTTGGACAGTCAAATGACAGAGAAGGACTTAGATGTTTAAAAGAAATTCAAAGGGATTATCGTTTAATTTTTCTTCTTTTGCTATAGATTTTTGTAAGACTGATGCTGTGTGAAGCCTTAGTAAGTCACAGATGGCACAGTCAAGTGTTTGCGAGGATGTGGAAGGGCTAGGGGAGATGGCGAGAGGGGCCTATGGCCGCCCCGAGGCTCCAAGGAACAGTTATTTAGGCCACATAGATGTTGCAGTCAGTCTTCCTCCATATCCTTATCCATGCAGAGGACCGTGACCGAACTGAGGGCTGGGGGCCTCCTGAATCGTGGTGTCTTTAACTCCTCCATCTGTTCTTCCAAGGTGACTGCAAGTCCCAAGGAGGTGGAGGGGCTCCCTGGGATGATGTCTCAAGCTCAAATCTTTGAAAGTGGTTTCTGAGGCCCCAGCTGGGCTTGGCCATGTACCAGCCACTCAGCCATCCTTCGGGACACAGACGGGAGCTGACCGCAGACTGACAAGGTGGCAGTTGGCACAACAGAGGTGCGGTTGGCTGGGCGGAGGCCAGGCTCCCTGACGGGTTTGCTTTCTGCCTGGTGATTACCTATTACTCCCGTCAGTGCCTGATAAACCGTTATCACGGAATTATCCGCTGCAGGCTCCGCATCAGTATGAAATCCATTACTGTCCGTCAAGCCCCGTGGCTAATGGGAAAAACTCGGCAGCTGCCCGGTGCGAAGGCGGGGCTCACACAGATCCGCTATCTGTCTATTACTTCAGCAATCACACCTCGTAATGGAATCTTGGATGGGAAATGACAAGAAGTCCCAAGACGTGTCATTCTGATGGGCAGATGGTGGGTGGAGCCACCTAACTGGCTCTAGAGTATGGCAAGGAGGTGACCCAAGGGTCAGTCAGCCCCAACTCGTGCCCTATCAACTACAGGGAAGCTTTTAACTATGGTCGGTGAGTAGATTCTCAGAACAGAGCCAGACAACCATGTGAGCAGATAGAAGGATGGAATAATGGATGGATAGATGGACAAATGGAAAGATAAATGGACAGATGCACAAATGAGTGGGTGACTAAACAGATGAATAGATGGATGGATGGATGAGTGGATGGGTGGATGAGTGGGTGGATGGATGGGTGGATGGATGGATGATGGATGGATGGGCAAGTTATGAATATGTGGATGGATGGAAGAACGGCTAGGTGGACAACTAGATGCATATGTGGATGTAAAGATGGCTAGACAGATGGGTAAATGGATAGATGGGTGGATAGATGAATGATAAATGGACAGATGGATAGGCGGAAGAATGAGTTGGCCAGATATATAGACAGCTGGACAGATGGATGGATTGAACCCTAAGGCAAATCCCAACACAAGAGCATAGGGAGGCTACCTAGTTCCTGTGAGTTCTTTTTCTGGGTTGAGGTCCTCCTCTGTCCTTCTGAAGGCATCAGCTATCATGGGACCTAGGGCCAGTGTGGGTGGAGTCAGACAGAGCTTCCCATGAAGCCCAGCTCTGCCTTAGGCAATGCACTTCAGCTCTCTGAGCTGTAACTTGGGAAGCCAGAGTCATAGCACTTGGCTGATACTCAATGGAGGCATCTCTCATCTTGTCCCCTCCTATTTGGAGCCCATAGTGATGACAGCAGCATGTACTTCCTGTATGAACTGGCTTGGGAATCAGCATGTGCCTCTGGGTCATACTGCAGGGAAGACTGTGGGGACCCCAAGACAGGAGGGCTTGGGAAGTTTCCAGAGCTGGCCCCTGGCAGGGCCAGAGTTGCAGATATTACAGTGGGAACGCACTGGAAGCTTTTAATTAGGAAAGGAAGACAGGCATTGATCAGCCTTTTAGGAAACCTACTCTGCCTGCTGTATGGACCATAGGGAATAATCTTTCCCCACACTCCATTGTGAAACAAACAGTGAGAAGCAGTGGTGTATCTGGGGATTCTATGAGTAACCTCCACATCTCCCACCACGTTTTGAAGCCTCTTCCCCTCGCTCATTCTGTTCCAGCCACACTAGCCACTTTGCTGGATAAGCATGCCAGGCTCACCCTGCAACCTCAGGGCCTTTGCACCTGCTGTTCCCTCTGCCTAGAATGCCTTTCCCCAGACGTCCACACATTTGTCTCCTTCAGCAAATGCAGGTCTTCACCATGTGTCCCCATTTCTGTGAGCCTTTCCCAGCCATCTGGCTCAAAATGACAATCCCTCTCGTCTCCCTCCCCCCTCACCTGTCTCGTTTGTTCTCCCTCAGCTCTTGCTACCTGTTTCTACTTCCTATAGACTGGAGAGAGCCTTGTCTCTTTGGTTGGATGCTGTGTCCCCCACAATCTCCGGGTCATAGTAGACACTAATGAATGAACGAGCGGCGTGGACACAGAGGGCCTAGGAAGACGCAGAAATTCACAGCCTCTTAGTGGTCACGTGTCTTCCAAATTGGACATCTCTTCCTTCCACTTCGATGACCCCTGTCCCAGACAGCAGCCTCTCTGTTCCCTGGGTGGACCAGAACATGCAAGCGTGCCTGTTGCTAGCTCTGTCTTCTCCACTGGCCCTCTGCTGTTCAGGACTATCCCCAAGCCAATCTACCACATCCTCATGAGTACATCTGTGCATAAGATCATCAGAGCTGAGATTGATGACTACTGACCTGCTCTCATAGGATGGGCAGGGAGGATCTGAGACCCTCACCGAAGGGTCTGTGGGAAGGGGAGGCTAAAGGATATAGGCTAGGAAGACTGGGAAAATGGCTCCATACACACACACATCCCTCCCATAGGGGCGTCATCGTTTATTCTGTGTACTGAACTTCCAATATGGCCGTTTTAAAGGCACCCACTCTCCTGCCCATAACCCCTCACCCACTGCTCTGTAAATAAGATTACTAAACTCATTGGTTCCCCAGGATGAACTTTGATGAAATAGAACTTTGGTTTGTCGTTGGGACCTTGTGAGGAGGGAGGTAGATGTTGCCTAGCACTCCCCCAGGAGAAACGTCTTGAGATACTTTGGTCACTCAGCAGGCAGAGTGGCTTTCCTAAAAGGCAGATCAATACCTCCCTTTCTTTCCTAATTAAAAGCTTCCAGTGGATTCCCACTGCAGTGGCCCCTGATCGGGTACCAGCTCTGGAAACCCTCAAGCCCTCCTGTCCCGAGCTTCTTTCCCAGAAGTCTTCCCTGGCCTTTGCTCCCTCTCCTGTGTCTACAATGCACTCCCCGCAGGTCCCCACAAAGTGAGCTCCTTCCCCCAGCTGGTTCTTAAGCAGGAGAGACTTCGCTAGGCATGCAGTTTGAGCACTCTCTCTCAGTGAGTCATTCTCTTGTCTTCATGGGTCAAATCCAAATGGAATTATTTTGTTGGCTTGTTTTCATATTGCCCCTGTCTACCACATATAAGTTCTTCAGTGAGAGGGGCTGACGGATGCAGCTGGCTGTGGGTAGAACCTTGGTGCTTGATAAAATGCTGAGTGGCTGAAAAGGAATAAAGGAAAAGAAAGCAGAGAGGAAGAGAATGGAGGGGGGGAGGAAGAGGGAGAGGGGAGGGAGGAGGGAGGAAGATCACAGAAAGTCCTATATCATCAGGGGCTCAGCAGCCATGTACCTCGTCTCTCCAGCCTCCGAGTCCCTGAACTATCTGTGTTAGACCTTCTAGTTGCTTAGAACCGATACAGCCTCGAGGACCTTAGCTGTTTACCCTCTCTGACCATGTCTCCTGCCCTTTAAGTGTCCTTTCTAGTCACTTGGTAGAAGTAATGAGCAGTGTGATTCCACGTGGGTCACCTGAGCTCACTTCCTTCCCTCCGCAGGGGTCTGAGGATGCCTGCCTTGCAGGGGGTGGCTGCAGGCTGAACCTGTTAATGAAGAGCTTTTGCTGATGCCAGGTGCTCAGCATGGCATCCTAGAGATGCCACCTTCCTGGCGCTCGGTCCCGTGTCCTCCAGGTTGTCACCTCTCCTCACTCAGCCTAAAGCCACTGAGCATGTCGCCTGGCCACCTGCTCACTGCCCTGATTCCCTTTGTCTGTCTCGTCTACACTGGGGAAGCCTAGTCACACATGGATTCCTGTGTCCTCTACCCGTCACCCAGACAAGACTGTCCACTCCCCACCCCCACCCCTCATCTGTGTAATCCCGAGTCTCACGGGGACCATAGGAGCAAGGTCCAGGCCTCTGCCCACGTCAGCTCCAATCCACGGTCTTCTGGTTGTACTTTGGGGAGGCTGGCTTTTTGTCTGCTTGATTTTTAGGCACAGGGCATCCATGTCTGCCTCCTCCCCAAACCTGTGTTCCCTCCCTGTCACTTCCCTTATCGTCTTTATTACCTTCCTGGTGACAGACACTGCTCATCAGGGCCCTTCCTTGAGACTTCCTGCTTGGGGCCCAGTTGCCTCTCACTCATGCTGAGACCAGCTCAGTCCAGTCCAGTCTGTCCTCATCCCCAGCAACGCTGAAGTGTGGGGCGTTGTTACGTACGTGGAAGCCCTCCTTCCACGGCCAGATTTCTGCCAGCCTCTTCTCTTGCTTTGGTACCCACCCTGCCTCACCAGCCTTATGTGTGCCGGGTACACATCTCCTGCCCAGCAGAGTGCCTCTGTCCTAGGCCACCCTGACCCGTCCACACTGCGTGGTGGTTGTCTTCTTTCCACTCTGTGTCTGCCAATTGACCCACCTCCCGACCCTGTTCCCATCTCCTTGGATATTCTCTGTACACACTCAGGGATCACACCCGTGTGCCATTTCACACCCGGACACAGGGGGTGCAGTGGACACGGATGGGAACAATCTCGGGTGTAGATCAGGAGAGGGAGTGTGAGGAGCAGGGAGGGGGGGCGGGAAGAAGGCAGGGTTAGCAGCACAGGGGCTGAGGGTCTCGTGTCCCATGGGAGAAAGCCCGCTTCTTTTGCCTCTGAGGCTAGGAGCTCAGAGTCTCCCAGAGTACCAGCTGGGCACCAGTGCCTGGTTGGGGAACATAGCTACAGCAGCAGAGGCTGGCCTGCTCGGGGAAGGTGAGGAGAATAGGCGGGGATAAGGCCGTGAGGGTTTAAGGCCGAACAGAGCAGGCACAGAAGCATGCATGTCCTTATTAGGACACTGAGGCCCAGGACCATACCTGGCAGGGTAAGACAGCCATCCAGAAAGCAGGTGCCTATGGGTTTGGTATGAATGGCCTCGTGGGCCTTCATTCCAGTATGTGTCCTTTCTTTTTACAAACGAGGAAACCAGAGCCTAACAGGGTAAGCAGTGTCAGGTGTGGGACAGCCGAGATGGGACCCAAGGAGGCTGGCTCCAGAACATACCTGTGCACCTAGAGGCACACTCATGGGCATATAAATCGCCCATGCATCCAGAGAAACATCTATGTCCCAAAGAACGCACCTGTGAATGCCTAAACTGCCTGTACTCAGGCCTGCCCATCCATGAGACTTCTTGGCTCTGACCTGCCTCTGTGCTCCTTGGAATGTCAGGCTGGATGAATTCAAGGCAGCAGAAGAGGGACCACGGGTGGGGTTACCCAGGAGCAGCTGAACAGCCTGCTGGCGTGGCCAGGCCCCATGGAGATCCCCAACCCAATTAGCAGTTTTATTAAAGACAATTGGATTAGAGGCGTCTGCTGCCAGTGTTGACTTGGCTTAAGCAGGAGTCGGGTGGGGGCGGGGGGAGCTGAATCCTTCATCCACCCCTGCTCCTGTCTCAATCAGCCATCCTTGGCTATCACGCTCGGCTTTCCTCTTCAGCTTGCCCAATCACCTTCTCTCCACGGCCCTGGGACAGTGCTTTGCCTCTTAGCCCTTACCCAGGAGACACAGGTCCCAGGATGCTTGTGTCTGGGCTTGGAAGAGCAGGAGGGTGGAAGAGTGTGGCCAGAGAACAGTGAGACCGAATCTCACTTCATCCACTGACCACCAAGCTGAAGTGGGATGAAGTGGACATCACTCTCTAGATCTCCAACCTCTGGCTTCCCGTAGGGAAGGTACGGGCATGCTCCATGACTGGCTTTCTTGTGATCTCCATCCTCTTGGCTTCCGCACTTGCTATTATTATGTTGCCTGGCACATCCTTCTGCAGCCTTGGCCTGGGTGGCATCTTCCACCCTCCATGTCTGAGCTTCAGTGTCTCCTCTTTGTCCCTCCAGAGCACCCACCTCAGGGGGGCCTTCCCAGGTTTCCCCTTTGGGAGTCCACCCTGCTTGTTTCCCACTTAAACCTTATCCAAGTGGAGACTGCTATGGTCGGCATTTGCTGGATAAGTCAGAGATCTCCACAATAACCCTGTGATTCTATTAGACTAGCCTGATTTTGTAGATTGGGAAACTGAGGCACAGGGAGGTTATAAGCAGCCTTATTAGGCACACAGAAGGTTGGCGGCAGAGCTCGGTGTGAACTGAATGGATGTTCTTTCACAGCCCTTATCGGCTCTCTGCCATCTTGAAGAGTCTCTTTTTCAATGACTGTAGGGTCCCCGGGAGGCCCATGTGCCCTGTACATACATTCACACTCAGTACACATTTCCCTGTTCCCATGCCTATAAAGCCAAGGTCAGCCTGCTCAAGCCCAGGCACAGCAGGGCAGCCACAAGCACTATGTCCTCCGGCCCTCAGCATGCCAGCCAGGAGACTTCCCCATATCCGGCAGTAGTATATTCCCACCCACTGCAGATATTAATTTGGGGGTTTATAGAAAAATCCATATGGTGTGAGTTATCGAGGGCGGCGGTTGTGTGGAGAGCCACAAAAATCAATAGAGAGAGATGGTCCTATTTCACAGCTTCTGTAAACGGAGCTGCGGGGCCACATGGGGCAGGGTCAGCAGACTGCCAGACCCTGCACTGCTGGGGCCTCACCACAGCCCAGGGGAGGCCGGTCCGGCCCCTGCTGGGTCTGATTTGTATGCTCCCTGGGCACTGTCAAAGGGCTCAGTAAATATTTATTAACACTTCTCTGAGGCGAGATCGCCTCCTTGGCAGCAACTCCTCAGGCAGCCAGGCTGTGGCCGAGAAGCTCTCACAGCCAGGGGCCCCAGGCTGAGGCTGTGACCCTGTGGGGGACGAAGGACCAACTGTGGTCTGGAAGGAATCTGACACTGTGCTCAGCTCCTCTCCATCTCACAGCTGGGCAGAGGACTTCCAGGCACCTCACGGCCACACTCCAGGCCTAGAGCCAGAGCTGCTGGACTGAGGAGCGATATCACAACAGAAATCCAGGGTGAGCCACCAAGGCAAGCCATTGAGTCACTTGAAAAATTTTGGGAGCCACATTCAAAAGTCACATCAGCCTGTGACTGAACGTAACAACGTCCCTCCCATAACTCTCGGCATCCCATG
Source organism: Peromyscus maniculatus bairdii (assembly GCF_049852395.1). Lineage (NCBI taxonomy): Eukaryota > Metazoa > Chordata > Mammalia > Rodentia > Cricetidae > Peromyscus > Peromyscus maniculatus. The sequence goes on along the minus strand of NC_134853.1, from coordinate 144,012,709 downwards.
TGTTACCTCACTGTGTTAGGAGTTTTCTATCACCAATGCCTGAAATCTCAGCTTATCAAGAGAAATGGTTTGGGACTGGAGATGCGGCTCAGTTAGAAGAGTGCTTGCCTAACATGAACAAAACTTTGGGTTCCATCCCCAACATCCCATAAACCAGGCATGGCGATGAATCCCTGGGATCCCAGTACTCAGGAGTTCAAAGCCATCCTTGGTTACATAGTGAATTTAAGACATGAGACCCTTCTTCATGAGACCTTTCAAAAACCAACCAACCAACCAACCAACCAACCAACCAAACAAACAAACAAAAAAGGAAAGACAAAAGGAAGGAAGGAAGGAAGGAAGGAAGGAAGGAAGGAAGGAAGGAAGGAAGGAAGGAAGGAAGGAAGGAAGGAAACCAAAATAGGGTTGTTTGACTCTGCTTTTGGAGGTTGTAGATGTGGTACATTGAGTCTTCCTAGGTCTGTGGTAAGCTGTGCCAGACCTCCATGGAGGAGAGCACATGACAGAATAAAGCCCCTTACCAGAATGGCCTGAAGGGAAAAGAAAGCAAGGTCCCACTACCCCCTTTGAGGATACAACCCTCCCACCAATTTCCTAAAGACCTCTCATGAGGCCCCGCCTCTTAGCATAAGCAAGCCTTCACCACGTGGACCTGTGCGGGACTTTTCTGACCAGGCTCTAGTAAATGCATTAGCAAAAGCAAACTTTATGCAAGTGGGCTGGAGGGAGGGCTCAGCCGTGAACAGCATTCGCTGCTCTTGAAGAGGACCTGGGTTAGGTTCCTGTGGAGCCCACAAAGATTCCAACTTGTGGTCAGAGGGTCAGAGTTTATGTTGCTCTCCAAGGTGGCATCATAGGGTGCAACGGCATGGTTACCAGGTGTCTTATATTTCAAGGCCTAATCACAAGATGAGCGTGGTTACCAGGTGTTTTGAAGGGTCTGCATTTGGGTGTACGTTGTGCTTTGATCTTGAAAGGGGGAAGTCTTTTGCCCTTCAAAAGACTGAGAGAGCAAACGAAAGCTAACAGCATCCAGTCAGGAGCAGGTAAACACCCAGCATGGGTGTTTACCCTGGCTGGGAAGCCCCATGAAGGCTTCCAGCTGGACTGAGAGAGTCTGGGCAGAGCAGAGTGTCCCCTCGGATGAGGCTTCCAAGTAAAACAACAAATCACAGCAGAAAGATCATCAGCAAATGGGGTGTTTACAGCATCCGGTGAAGACCGACTGGGGAAGTCGAGGCAGGCAGCTGGAGTTTTCAGTTGGGCTCTCTCAGCCGTGGATGCGCTCCCACTGCAGACACTTGTAATATCGTGGGATAAATAATAGTAACCTCTGTTGGCAATGGTCTGCTCTCTAGCTGTCTTCAGGAGACAACGTTTTTTACTCTTGGGCTGTTTGGCTCATCTTCCTTCTCCTAGTTACAGAGCCATGGGGGCCAGCCTGTGCCTAGACAAGGGTTCTTAGAGAAGACTAGAAAATAAACACGCGCAGGTCTGAAGTGTGTGGGATCAACCCTGCCTCCGGAGCCAGCTTCGTGTTGAGGTCTGACCACACATGACAATTTACCAATATAACTCATGGAGCAGAGAGGGGTGCATGAAGCTCTTTCTCTCTCCCCCTCTGTGTGTGTGTGCGCGCGCGCATGTGTGTGCATTCGTGTACATGGGCATGCATCCGTGTGTGGAGGCCAGAATTTGATAGTGGGTGTCTTCCTCAATCACGATCCACTACCTCATATTCTTTTTTTTTTTTTTTGACAGAGTATTGCCCTAAACTTGGAGCTGGCTGATTTGGCTACATGAGCTGGCCAGCAAGCCCCAAGGATGTCCTGGTTCCTGCCTCTGCATTGCAAGAACATAAAAGAACATGTCCAACCTTTTTCTGTGGATGCTGGGGATCTCAGCTCAGGTCTTCACGACCGCATGGCAAGCGCTTCACCTGAGACCCACCCTCCTAACTTTATGAGCCAGTGTGCCGTTGACTCTGGTGGCCCATCCTTTGTCACAGGGGCCAGCCGTGGCAGGTGCATGCACAGCCCCCTGAGTTCAGAGGCGGACCTTGTGGCATGAACAGCTCTTTGGTGTTTTAGCTTCCTGAGACCCTGGAGTTGCTTGCCACCACCTGTAACTTGACCTTGAACCAAAGACTGCCCACCTGTCACCCAGAAGTACCCAATGGTTTCTCCTAAAGCCAGGCCTCCAACTCTCCTGGGAAACAGCCTAGTGAGGAAGGACCCTGCTCTGTGTGGTTCTTCATTCCTAATGGAGATCCTGATGCCAAGGCCTGACTTTCCCGATCACGTGTTTAATTAGGATCATGGTGGGTGATAGGAAGGAGCATGGCATGGCTACGTAGTGCTTGGCATGGGAAACGGGGAGCTACTTGGGGCTCAAGGGTCTCAAGCTGAGTGCCAAGCACATGGGAACCCAGTAAGCGAAGGGTCAGTGGAAGTGGGTGGTGGTGGTGGGAAGAGGGTACATGGAGTCGCTGAGGTGGGAAGGGAGTCAGGGAGAACCCTGTTTCCAAGAAGTGGCCCTGCAGGGGGAAGGTCCTCATCACTCTGCCCACCCCACCCCTCCCTGAGGAGTGACTGGATGGGTTTGCTTTGTTTCACCTTTTTCTTCTCTCTAGATGCTCTAGGAATCCCAGGCCTAAACTCAGAAAGCAAGAAGCTACTGTGTACCTTTCCCTGGGACAGGGAGTCAGGGAGCTTTGTAGCTAGCTCAGGGTGGGGTAGGTGGTGGGGGTGGGGTGGCCAGAGATTGGATTATGTTCAGGAGAGTTTTAAAACATGCTGTTTGTGGTTTTAGATGTCCTTCTGGAAGACAAGAATAGAGGCTGGGAGAGCAGTTAGGAGATCGCAGTTGGCGGGGTCTCATTCGGAGAGGACGGCTTAGATGGTGGATGAGTACAGGGAAGGGCAGGTGAACCTGAGAGAGCGGTTACAACTTGGTAGAGGAGCTAGGGGGTGGGGAGGCTAGGCTCTCTGTCCTCTCAGGATCCCATCTGATACTCTTGCCTTACTCTCAGCCTGAGAGACTTTCCTAGAACCTGGGCCAGCTTGTGCTTTGGGAAGTCTCCGCATCCTCCTGACACAGCCATGAGGCAGCCATCACTAATGGAGTGGCTGTGGCACAGAGACCAACTGCATTTGTCACCCTGGAGCAGGGTCAATTTGCCTCTGAGCCAAGGAGAGTGTGGGTGGGTGTCAGGACACTTGGCAGCTGCCTTTGAGGCGACCTGGATGTCTCATTCTGTTGTGCTTCCACAAGCAAACACTGCCAAATGGGTAACTTGTGATTACTAGTCATTTGGTTCTCACAGTTCTGAATGCTGGGAGTTCAAAGTCAAGGGGCTGGCATTGTCTATAAGAGCTGTTCTCTGCTTCCAAGGTGATGATTCAGTCATCACGCCTCCAAATGGTGGAAGGCAGAAGGGCAGGAATGACTGGGTGTGGTGGGAAGTCTCTGCAGTGAGGACCTAAACCCAGGCACCAGGGCTCCCCCAGGACTCCATCACCTCCTGAGACCGCCTCTTAATATTGCTTCATTGACTGTTAAGTTTCAACCCCCGGATGGAGGAGAGAGAACCCACCATTCACCACAACCATTGCTATCACTTGCTCTGGGGTCCTAGGATGTCAGTCCCAGGGCCCTAGAGTCTCACAGCTGGCTGCAGGGATGTGGAAGACTCCTGAGGGGCCTCCAGTGCAGGATGCACAGACTCTGACCTTCTATGGAACTTTAACACTTTTTTTCTCTTTCTTTCTTTCTTTCTTTCTTTCTTTCTTTCTTTCTTTCTTTCTTTCTTTCTTTCTTTCTTTCTTTCTTTCTTTCTTTTCTTTCTCTCTCTCTCTCCCTCCCTCCCTCCCTCCCTTTCTTTTTTTTTAAAAGATTTATTTGTTTATTTTGTATGCATGTATGCCTGCACACCAGAAGAGGGCACCAGATCTTATGACAGATGGTTGTGAGCCACCATGTAGTTGCTGGGAATTGAACTCAAGACCTCTGGAAGAGCAGCCATTATTCTCTGATTCTCCAGATACGTGCACATAGGCCAAAGCCACCTCTGCCCCTCAGACTTCCCCAGAATCTTGGTAATTTCCCAGCCAAAGTTATCCTCAGACCAGGTGCAAAGCTGGGTACAGAGTGCACCTGGGAAAGATAAACTGAGGCCAGGGTGGGTGAGCCCCTAACTTCTGGGGATTCCAGTGATAGCCACAGAGCTCTCCATAACCACTCCTTCTGAAAGAGCTCGTGTAGACGAATTTCTAAACAGTCTTATTAAATAAGAAACACAGAGTGAATACAGAGTTAAAAGCCCAAGAGAGCCGAGCACTAGCGAAGAGCCAAGACCACCTTATCTTACTACTTGCTGCTGTCTTTCCCCTCAGAGAGACCTTCTTCCTGTGTCTTGTGTTTTATTGCTTTCCTGTTCTGCCTTCTCATTGGCTCTAAGCCCAGCCACATGACTTCATTGTCACTGCCTGTCAATACAGACCTCCTGGTCTCTGTAGTTGGTACTGGGATTAAAGACTCAAGGGTCACCATGTGTCCTTGACCACAGAGAGACTCTGCACGTGTGGGCTACCACCACCTGACTTCTATTCCTGGCTCGCTAATGACCTCTGATCTCCAGGCAAACTTTATTTATTAACATACAAATAAAATCACATTTCAGCACAATTAAAATATCACCACAAGCTTGCTGTCGTCAAGAAGTGAAGGGCATATCATGAAAGAGCTTCTGTGCCATGGAGTTTCTACCAGCGATGGATACGCTCAGGATGGCTTCTGGGCCCGCCTAAAAAGCCCCATGGCAGCTGGCCCGAAGGCCATGAATGTGACCACTGGCTGTATCATCATCTAAAATATGCAGAGGGGCCAAGAGAGGGTGTACTAGGCAATGCTGGGGAGCCAAGGGGTTAGAAACGGTTCCCTCTCTTCTTATTCTCTCAATCTCAGCTTTTCTTCAGTTTGTGGGGTGGGAGGGGCCACCATGCAAGCCACTGGTTTCCAGGGAGAATCTTTGCACAGCAAGAGCTGCGTGGGTGGACCCGGATCTGCATTCCTTCACCTTCTAATCATCTTGGGAAGAGCAGGTACTTCTTTGATTGGTGGGCTTGGGAGAAAGCACTGGGCATGCTCAGCTCGGGTCCCACCCCTCTGGGCTCCACCAGCCTGCTGCCATCTTTTCTCCTTCCTTTGGGGGTGTGGCCTGCCCAAGGGTGGTGGGGCTGCATTTTCAGGAAGTAGGTTGGTTTCAATGGGGCTCATCTTAAAGATAGGAGCCTCTTACTCCTGGGTTGTATTCACCTTTGCACTAAAGTGGGAATTTTCATTTGATGTGCTTCTAGTTGGAAGAAATGGATGTGTTTTTTATCTATCTATCTATCTATCTATCTATCTATCTGTCTGTCTGTCTGTCTGTCTGTCTGTCTGTCTATCTATCTATCTGTCTATCATCTATCATGTGTGTGTGCGTGCGTGCGTGCGTGCTTGTGTGTGTGTGTGTGTATGTGTTATGAACACTGGTGTTAGGGGACGGGGAGACAACCCAATTGGTAACATGCTCGCTGTGCAAAGCATGAGGACCTACCTGAATTCAATCCCTAAACCCACATAAAGGCTGGGCATGGCCGGCTGTATCTGCAGCCCCAGTGCTGAGGGAGCAGAGACAGGAGGACCCCTGGAGTTCACTGGCCAGGCAGTCTAGCAAGTAAGTTCCAGGTTCAGCAAGAGATCCTGCCTCAGCAAATAAGGTGGAGGGCAACCAAGGAAGACACCCAGAGTTGACCTTGGGTCTCTACATGCATGTGCTCATATGTGTACCCACTTAGACAATACAGCCTCATCCTCACATATATGGGACACACACTGGTGTTAAAAAGCATTTCATTAAAAAATAAAGAGCTATGTTTTCAAATGAGGGGTTTTTTGCAAAATGTTTGGCTTCCCATCCAGTGTCAAATAGTTGGTCAATGCTGACAATGACCAGATTGTATCACGAGGTGACTGGAACCCAGTCTTCGAATCTGGATATGGTTAGGTAACAAGGTCAAACACATCCCCTAGCTAGCAGGACACCAGTGTGACATTCACTGCCACGGGATCTCAGATCAGGCACTTCAACAGTCATGGGGTGCACTTGGGAATCCCATTCTTGAGGTGGAGCCTGCTTTTCTTGCTGTGTGATCTTAGGAAAGTCATTGAACGTCTCTGAGCCTCAGCCATCAATGTTGCCCATCCATCAGGTAAGTGTAGCAATAGTTCAGTTCCTAGGAAGGTCATATGAACCTCAGAATGCTGAGACTGCCTTTGGGGGTGGGTGGTGACCTCTGCCTGCTGTGCCACGTGGATTAAGTGGCCATCTAACAGAGGCACAGGCTGAGGAAAACGCCAGGAGTCCTGAATATGGCTGCCTTCTCCTCCTCCTCCTCTCCTTCCTTTTCCTGCTTGCTCTGCATGCAAAAACGCACCCTACCACCCACCCCCCCGTGGCCTGGAATGTGCTCCGTGGACAGCATTCAAGTCCCTGCTCTGTGTTTGTGTAACACATTTCACGCCAACACGATTTACCATTTTGACACCGCCAGATCGCGCCTCTTTATTTCGCTGCAGAATTGTGGGTTTTTCTCATAAAGTGTTTACTGGGAATGCGAAATATAATCACGGCTTTATGAATATGAACTAGATTATTTTAATGATTGCAGGTAATTTGAAACTTAAGGGCAATCATATTTCCCAGCCATCTACGACGTTTTGGAAACAGGAGTGAGCCGTTCGGAACAGCCGTGGTCGCGCACGCCTGCCCCGCTGTGGTCTCCCCGCTCCAGCCTTGTGTTATGGTGATCTGATTATTGTAATTGATGACATTAGGAACCAGGAATCGCACAGAATAATGCAGGCGCCTGTCATGCCAGAGCGCTTTTATTCATTGTCAGCGAAGTTCATAAAGTTGAAAGGGAGCATCTCCGTGGGCTGCGAGAGCACAAAGCAGCATTCAGTCTGTAACTCACCAATAAAATGATGAATTGCAGAGGCCTACTTGAATTGGCAATTGAAACCAGTGCTCCTCGCCCCTCCCCCTGCCTTGGACCCCGGGGTGTTGCTTTCTGCCATCCCTCCTCATCCTCAGCAGGAATCCCCTGCCCTGGGGCCCCTACAGCAGACAAGGACCTGCGGTCTTTTGTTCCTGCCCCCAGATTTCGGCTGCTCTTTTCCATGCTGATTCCCACCCACACCCTCTTTAGGAGACTCTCTTCTCAAGCTGCCTCCAGGCTGGGGGAGTTTTGTTACAACTGTTGACAACGCAAGGTGGGGAGCTCTTCTACCTGTTTCTAGAACCCCGGGTCTTCTTTTCCGGGGCAAGTGAGAGCTCTGTGGATTTTAAGTGTTTTTATTTTCCCCTTTTCGGCCTCCCCTTCCTCCTCTTCCACTTCAGGTATGTCTATGTACAGGTACATATGTACATGTGTACAGGTGTGTATGTGTACAGGTACATATGTACATGTGTACAGGTGTGTATGTGTACATGTACATGTGTACAGGTGTGTATGTGTACAGGTACATATGTACATGTGTACAGGTGTGTATGTGTACAGGTACATATATACATGTGTACAGGTGTGTATGTGTACAGGTACATATGTACATGTGTACAGGTGTGTATGTGTACAGGTACATATGTACATGTGTACAGGTGTGTATGTGTATAGGTACATATGTACATGTGTACAGGTGTGTATGTGTACAGGTACATATGTACATGTGTACAGGTGCGTGTGGAAGCCAGAGACCAACCTTGGGTGCTGTTTCTCAGGAACTTTCAGCTTTGGTGTTTGAGGTAGGATCTCTCACTCGGACCCGGGGCTCTCCAGTTCAGTTAGGCTGGCTGTTTCTGTCTCCCCAGCGGAATGCAGCCATGCTTCACTATACTTGGCTTTTTACATGGGGGTTGGGATCCAGACTCAGACCCCCAAGTTAGTACATGAAGCACTTTACAGAATGAGCCCTCTCCCCTCCACCCCCACCTCTCCTCCTCTCGCTTCCTTTGTCTCTTCCTCTCTTTTTTATGTGCTGAGAAGGTCATCTAAGCTCTTCTACATGCTAGGCAAGCGCTCCACCACTGAGCTCTGTCAGCCCGGGACCTCTCCTTTTTGTTTTAAAGCCACTGGGCCGGTTGTGGCATTTCCCTGCCCACAGGTCACCTAATGGAATGCCTCCCAGCCACTTCCTACTATGGATTTCATTGTCCCCATTTTCCAGACAGAGGCACTGAGGTCCAGTCAGGCTGAACCACTTGCTTATTAGCACATTTTAATTAAGGGGCAGTGACAGGGATTCAAACCCAGATTTGTGTGATTCTAAAGGGCCACAGACTAGCTTCTCTGAGAAGTGCGGGAGGCTGAAAGGTAGCGCATTCTAGAACATTCAGCTGCCTGGTGTGGAGGGGGAACCTGGAGGCCCCACCTGAGGAGTGGAGCTGGGAGCTGGGCTTTACACAGAGCGGAGGAATTCCGCAGCGTGCAGGGGAGGGGTAGGAGCTTGTTCATCAGAAGCCCAGAGGAGCCCAGAATCTAGGGTGCACTGAGATGTTTAGAAGTGGGACAGACCCCCTCCTCACACACCCACACCCACAAACACACACAGTCTCCCCCACACCCACATCCACACACCCACCCACACACCCACACACACACATACCCACACACCCACACCCCCCCCCACACACAGAGACACACACACAGATACACACACAGATATACACACACACCCACACACACACCCACAAACACACACAGTCCCCCCCACACTCACATCCACACACCCACCCACACACATACCCACACCCCCCCCACACTCACACACACAGACACACACAGATACACACACAGATATACACACACAGACACACACACAGATACACACACACACACCACACACACTCACACACACTACATGGAGTGTAATCTTGACCAGTGACCACTGAGAGGGGAGCAGGTGTATCAGGCTGTCCCCAGGCAGCGGGACAGAACCAGGCCTTACAGAGCAGCCCACTAACCACAGGGAAGCGCCCAGAAGCTGACCTTGACCCCTCCCCACTGCACCAGAGCCTTGTTCTGCAGGGTGAATGCAGATTGCCAGCTCCGGGAACACCGTGAAGGCAGGATGATTTTCCTCTCCTTCCTGCTAATTTGCTGCTTCTGCTTAAGCTTGTAAAAAGTTTCTGAGCAAAACCACCATGGCCCGAGTCCCTGCTGGAGCCGGCTGAGCTGCTGTAATTAAGCTTTGATTAGCCGGCTATAAACTCCCTTTTGGAAGCCAGCTTTGCCCTTGGAGGCCTTCTGTGGCATGTCCTGGCCCTCAGGCCCCAGGACTCTGGGGACTTTCCCAGCCGCCATGGTCCATAGGCATCCTCGGGAATGAGGTCCATGTCATTATGCTCAGTCCCCTGAGATGGGGACAGCAGAGAAAGACCCAGCCCTCCATTTGCCAGGAGCATGATGGGTTGGGGGCCGACTGGAGTGGGAAGAAGCCCCTGGCCTCTGTTTTATGACTGCAAACAATAAGTCTTGGCCAAATGTATTTTTCTACCACCACAAGCTTGTTGCAAAGTCGGTTTTATGGGTACACTAACCTGTCTTTTAAATTATCGCCGTGTGTAATAAAACGGCAGAAAATCGTCAATTTTCCTGAGAATGTGAGTCAAGTGAAAGTTAGTTACATGTCGGCCTGGGAGCTGTGGTCCAGCTGTGTCTGTAATCGGAATTAAGGCCTGCAAGCTTTGGGGGAACAGCTGTTAGCTGATGGAGCAGCAAGCCTTGGCTCCTCCTTGGGGGAGGTGAGACCGCGCAGCCCTCGAGGGGAGATGGAGAACTGAGGACTCAGAGAGCAACTAGGGGGAGTAAGGAGGACACCCCCACCCGCCTCACAGCTTCCAGTTTGAGGAGGAGGGTCTAAGACGGGCTGGGCTCTGCAGTGGGAACAGGTGGCAGCGTGCTGTAAATGTTTAGTAACGGGCTCTCCAAGCAAAGGCTGATGTGTGGTGTCTGCCAGGCTCTAGACAGTAAACACTTGCAATTTCAAAGTAGCAGTGGTGATGCCACCGAGCACAGAGTCGGGAAGAGACGAAACGCTGCACAGGTGCCATGCTATTTCCAGCCTCCAGATTCCGCAGAACCTCCAGGGCACGGGTCACAGGACGACGGTACAGCGACACAACCAAGACATCGTCGTGGATTTGCACTTTTTTCCTTACCTTTGTTTCTGATGCCATTTATTTAACTGTAAGTTAATATAATTGGATTTCTAGTCATGGGTGCCTTCAACAGCTGGCCTGAAAATCCTAGGAAGATGAATGATGGACTCCCATGGGGCAGTCTATGCCTGATCCTGTAGCCCACAGAGGGGGTCTGGGAGCCACCCACAAGACCTGCTCAGTTGGACTTGCTGTTGGGTCCTTGTCCCCAGCTCAGAGCTCAACACTTAGTAAAACAGCCTGGAATTTATGAATAACAGGTGGCAGGAAATGTCCCTGGCAATTTATTTTTCTGACGACAGGACTGCTTCAAGCCAAGAATCTCCGCCTGCCCGCTGCCCAGGAGCTGCAGATACCAGGCCATGTCAGCCCCACCTAAGAAGAGGAAGAAGGGGCAGCTGGGATGGATGAAGTTAGGGGTAGGGATAAGGGAAGAGAAGGGAGGGGTGGGAGGGATGAGGCAGGGTGGGGAGAAACAGAAATAACTACAGAGTGCCCGATAGCTTGACTTTGGCCTTGTGACGCTAGCCTGGGACTTTTGGCTTCTAGAACTGTAAGACACAGGGGAGCAGGTGTGTATGTGTGCATGTGTACATGTTTAAAGAAAGGAACAGCCCCCAAATCATCAAAATTTGCGTTGCTTTGTGGAGCCTGGTGCGTGGCTGAGATGGGAGGGTTGCAAATTCAAGGCCTGCCTGGGCTTCTTAGTGAACCGACGGTGCTAATATTTTTTAAAAAGCAAAATAGGGCTGGGAATGTGCATAGCTCAGTGGTAGAGCACTTGCCTAGCATGCACAAGGCCCCGGGTTCAATCTCTGGTGCCGGACCCAAAGGGAGGGAAATTGTTTTAAAGTTAGTACATCTGTGGTAATTCACTACAGCAGTAAGAAGCTGCCACACCTCCTAGGATGGGCCCAGCGCCCCACTATCCAGCGCTAGCCTGGCTCTGACCTGCAGTAGCGGACCTTGTGGGGGCACATCGAAGCTCTCTCTTTAGACTTCACCCCTTGAGTCTTGACTTGGTACCTCTGAAACTCAGCTCCATTTCTTACCTCTTGAGGTTCATTTCGGAATCCCAACCTGCCACGGTCACCTTGGGATCCTGATGTTTTCTTCCTACTCGTTTTCCCCGCTCTGTTCCCCAGGCTTTTTGCAGACATTCTGAAGCCAGCGGGGCAGAATGATGGACTCTGATTTCCCAGGTGTTACAAGAGCCCAAAGTTGTGTACCCTTTACACCTTCTACTAGGTCACCCGGCCCTGGGAAAAGCCTGCCGTTATCATCCCCAGGAGCGGAGAACCGGCTCTTTGACCAGGTTCCCTAATGACTCCATCGAGTGGTCAGTTAATCCTGGGCTGAACTGACCTGAACAATTCACCAATAATCAAAGCCACTGGCTGTCAGCTGAGCACCCAGCGTCTGAACTGCAGCAGTATTTCCCCATCTAATTCACACAGCTCTCCCTGGAGAACCCCACCCTCCTCTCCTTTGTTCTCTGTCTCATCCCCACTTTTTAGCCAGGCTGTTCAAGCTGGCCTGGAAGGCACTGTGTAGTCCAGATTTGCCTCAGACTCATGAGGATCCCCCTGCCTCAGTCTCCGGAGTGCTGAAATTGTAGGTGTGCACCAGCGTGCCCAGTTTATTTCTCTCGTATCACAGGAGAGAGAAGGGGGTCACAGAAACTGCGGGGGTTGACACGGAAGAAGGCAGAGCTGTGACTTGACCCTGACTGTGGTTCAGCACCTCTCCCCCTCCCTTTCTTCTCGATTTTCTTCTGTTTGAAATGGGATCTCAGTATATAGCTCAGGTTGGCTTCAAAATTCTCAGTCCGCCGGGCGGTGGTGGCACATGCCTTTAATCCCAGCACTCGGGAGGCAGAGCCAGGCGGATCTCTGTGAGTTTGAGGCCAGCCTGGGCTACCAAGTGAGTCCCAGGAAAAGGTGCAAAGCTACATAGAGAAACCCTGTCTCGAAAAACCAACCAACCAACCAACCAAACAAACAAACAAACAAACAAAAATTCTCAGTCCTCCTGCCTCAGTCTCCCCCGTGCTGGGATTACAAATGTGAGCAACACGCACAGCAGCACCCACCTCCTCCTCCTCCTTCTTTTTTTTGTTTGTTTTTTGAGACAGGGTTTCTCTGTGTAGTTTTGGTGCCTTTCCTGGAACTCACTCTGTAGTCTAGGCTAGCCTCGAACTCACAGAGATTCGCCTGCCTCTGCCTCCCGAGGGCTGGGATTAAAGGTGTGAGTCACCACCACCTTCCTGACAGTATTCTTTATGCCTATGCTTCCTTCAAGCCTTCCTTTACCCAGCTGTGGGAGGGTAGTAATGAGCAGCAGCACCATCACCCACTGGTCAGGGCTGAGGATTTCTCTGGGGCTCTGGAAATGCCAGGGTGTACAAACACTATTCTTGAAGCTTCTGATGCCAGCCTGAATGAGCCTTGGATTCACTGAGACCACCCCCAGAGTACAGCAACATCTGGAACATTCTCCCGGTACTCTTCAGGAGATGCCATTTGTCTGAGAGCACGGAGAGCTGGACACCAGTGGGAACAGGCACCACCCACTAATCCTGCCCCAGCATTTCCCAAAATGCCTTTTAAGTGGCACAGGCATCCATGTCTCTCCTGCACCAGCATGGTAGCAGGATGCTCGCTTTTAACACTGGGGGCTGCCCTCTAATCAGAGGTACCTCATGGGCTCCAGAATGTGAAAACACTCAGGATGGTGGTCTCTAGATGGAGACCAACATGGAATTCCCAGGGAACCCAGGGGGTCTGTTGACTCTTCAGAAACCCATTCCCTGTGGTCTGCTCTCCTGATGGCCTGGGTAAGAGGTTCTGGCTTCGTTATCTCTGCAGGCCTCCCAGGAAATAAAACACTGCGCTCCTTCGACACGGTTCCATGCTATTTTGCTTTCACAATCGTTTCCTTTTAAATGTATTTAGTTTTAAGCCCCTCAAATCCTGTTTAAGTACATGGGGATAAGCCTTCCATGAATAAAGCAATAAATAGAAGAGTTGGGGAGCTGTGTGCTTCCTCTTCCTCTGTCTTTCCCCCTCTCTCCCCTGGAAGCTCCAACTCACAGCAGCTGGGGCAAGTCCCTCATTCAGGGGTCAGGGGTCACCACAGACCTCATTCAGGGGTCAGGGGTCACCACAGGCCTCAGCATCTGGGCATCAAGCCTATCCGTTGCTCAACAAGTCCAGCCTTGAGTCATGACTGGAATTTAGGGTCACCTGTGAGCCTCTGTACCCATCCCTGGAGCCAGCCCATTCTATTCTCTAGATGCCAGATGATGAGCCTGAGATGGGGTAGGGTAGCTGTCGTGCTTGAGGGAGGGCTCTCAGGAAGAAGAGGTTGGGGGAAACCCCAAGAGGCTGACCCAGAAGCTAGGCAAGGAGGAAGTTAGGCAGGAGTAGCTTCAGACGGACTCCACCCACCAGGCTCTAGAACAGTGGTTCTCAACCTGTGGGTGGTGACCCTTTGCGGGGAGGGGTGGAATGACCCTTTAGCGGGGCGGCCTAAAACCATCGGAGAACAGGAATGTTTACATTATGATTCGCAGCAATAGCAAAATTACAGTTATGAAGTAGCAACAAAGTAATTTTGTGGTTGAGGGGGGGCGGTCACCATAACACAAGAACTGTATTAAAGGGTCGCAGCATTAGGAAGGCTGGGAACCACTGCTCTAGAATGAAGAGCCCACAGCATCTCATCTCAGGAAGCAGGAGCCTTCCTAAGGCTACCTCCTAAGCCCACTGGCTGAGCCTCCTTCAACAATGCAGATGGGGAAAGGGAAGTGAAATCTCATGGGGACAAATGTGCCTGTGAGGGGACTGCTGGGAATCCTGGCTAGCCCACACTCCAGAGCAGTAGAGGGTAAGTGTGCTGTTGAAGGGATCAGGTTGGGGAAGGTGGCACCCAGCCTACTATGGTGGTTCTGCACCTCGGGAATGGTGCCTCCTCTTCCCCAGGCTAATCAACTGTGAGCCAAAGCAAATGGGTGTGCACATCACCAGCTCACAAGACTTCTTCATGAAAGGATCTCCGAGAGATTGTGCTGTTGGTCCAAGAGTGCACAGCTCTTAGCCGCCAGATGCTGGCTCACCTGTGGGCTGAGGTTCCATGGCACACACCCTCCTTACAGGAAGCCCCTCCTTCTTGGTTTCTGGTCTGCCCTGTACCCATTGAGTCTTTATACAGCCACCAGGAGCATCAACTACCCAAGCTGAAGTTCATGGGGGGCATCTCAATGGGGAGAGATCTACATCCTCTGAGGTCTCGGCCAACACCTCCTCCATGTGCATCCTGGTGATGACAGATATTTGTCTCCAACTCTCAGAGGCTATACTACAGTCAGATACTAGAAGACTACATGCTGGAGTGTCACCAAATTGATGACAGTCCCTTCAGTCACAGGACAGGAGCCAAAGGAGAGGCTTCGGGAATAGCTCCCCTCTGAATGCAGCATCTCTTGGAGGCCAGCATAGGTTATTTTCTCTGCTGCACTTTGGGAGAACACAGGGCAGAAGGAAAGGGAGGAGTGAGGGAGCCTGAGTCAGGCTGAGAGCTGGCTGTGGATCTCAGAGAGGTGCGTGAATGGGCTTATGCCAGTGAGCTCGCAGGGAGAGTCCACCGGGGCCTCTCTGTGACCAGCCTCTTATCCCTCCTAGATGAGTGGGAGATGCTTTCCTGGTGCTACCTGGCGGTATAGACAGCTCTTGTCTCCGAGGCCTAGGTGGAAGGGCTGCTGTCTCTGCTAGGCAGAGGCAGAAACAAGCATGGCTCTTCAGCACATTTACTCCCACTCTAGTTAGGCAATGATGAAGAAGACTCCCCGTCGAGATGGTAGAGACACAAGATTGCCTTAGCTTTCCAAACCTGCCGTGGCTGCTCTTCACAATAGAGCACAGAGGGATAAATCCATGCAAGAAATAAAGATGTCTACGTTAAACCGCTAGAGGGACCGGTGGTCTCAGCATAGCCCACCCTATCCCAATTAATGCAATTACTGTTTATTAATCACCTATCATGTGCCAGGTTCAGCCAACTCTCCCCACCCATGGGTTTACCCAATTACAGATTGAAAAATTAGAAAACAATAGTGTCTGAACCTAACATGTAGATGGTTCCCCAGGCAATACAATATCATGATTATTGACACAGAATTTGCATAATGTATTAGATATTATAAGTTATGTCAAGATGAATTAAAGCCAAGAGAGGGTTTGTGCCAATTCTGTACAGATGCTCTGCCACTTCACATGAGGGACTTGGGCATCTGCAGGCTGTACTGGGAAAGTTCTGGAAGCAATAGCCATGGACCCCAGGAATGACTATATCATGCTTAAATGCTCATCACACACCATCTCCCAAGACCTTGGAGCAACCTTCCACAAGTCGTCACACAACCAGTCAGTAATAGAGCTGGAACTGAAGCCCAGGTCAGCCGGACTCCAGAACAGCCACTGTTAATTGCACCAATTCCAGCCTGTTGGCTTTTCTGCCCCGTTAGGCTCCAGGTATCCATGAGTACATGGGAGTTGTCCATAAGTGTTCCAAACCTGAGTAGAGGAGGAAGAGGGAATCGAGGACTTCAGGCACGTGATGAGTCGCTGCTCTGTGGAGCTGTCACGCGGGTGGAGGACGCAGCCGGGCATAGGTGTGAAGCCGGGACCTCATGGCACAGGTATGTGTGGGCACAAATGTGCATGTGTGTGAAAGAATGGTGCAGAGAGGCCCACGAGGAAACAGAAGGTGATAAGGGGGAGACGGAGAGGACCAGAGAGAGAGAGCAAATACTTGCCCCAACCAGGGGCAAGTGGAGGTGTTGAGCATGGCTGGTCTTCCTCATCCATTCCAAAGGCTCCCCCTCCCCACAGTTCAGCAGGACCCCACCCACTGTGGTACTTGCTACACCCCCAGGACCGCTGCTGGCCCAGAACACAGCGGCGCTTCTGGGCTTGGTTTTGATTTTTGCAAATCCAAGAGCTGGGTCCCAAGTTGGGTAAAATAGGCAGACAGAAACATGTTCAATTCCAGATTTAGCCAGTTCTCCCACAGTGACCTTGAGCAAGTCTTGGCTGTGTGTCTTCATTTGATAAATGAAACAATCACATTTCCCTGGAAAGCCACTTGTGAGGACTCCTGGTGAGTTCTCCCAGCCGTCCCACTCTGTGAATGCTCCTGTAACAGCCACTGGAGACAGGAGGAGCCTTAAGTCCTCTCCCTCTGAGGGGACCCTCTGGGACCCATTGCTGAATCCAGACAGAGGTCCTGCCTGAGGGGAAGCAGGGGCCATCTGTGGGTGGCCCTGCCTTCACCCAGAAAAGAAAGATCCACTTGAGCATGAAGTTCCCCCAGCCTCTCCCAGCACCACGTCCCCGGAGGGAGTCACAGGCCCAGTAATGTATGGCTCCATTTTTAGATGTTGCCGAATTCCATTTGCTGGAGATCTGTGTTTTATTGCCGTATCAGTGTTTCTAAATTGCACTATATTTTCTTAGCTTGATGGGAATTTACAGCACCCGGATTGGAGCAAAATTGGGCTCTCCCCGAGGCTCGGAAATCACTGGGGTCGATTGCTATGGCTGCTGTCTCCCCCTCTGAGTGTTTCTGCTAATTATTCATATTAAGAAGGAATCTGAGTCTGAGAAGGGAGGCTGGGAGGCCCACTGGGGGAGTCATCCATCAGGAGTAGGAGTTGGTGGCTGCTTCCTGCCAGGATCTGGGCCACCTAGGAGGAGGTGGGAGGCCCAATGTGTGGGGTGTTCACAGAGAGATGGATTCCAGGCTGGAGAGATGGGAATGGCCCAACTAACACGGGCCTGGCACATCCCGGGGAATATTAGACATTAGGAATGCCAGCCTTAGTAACTGGAGCGGGAAGGCTTCTCGCCAGAGGACCCCTTGGGTGGTCTCCAAGCGTTTCTCCATCTTCTTGATTTGCCTGTGAGGAAGAGCGGCCAGGGGACACCAACTCCATTTTACAGATGAGGAAGCTGAAGACCTAGGGGATGAAGTCACATGGTAGGAGCCGGGATTGTAAGCGAGGCTGTCTGAGTCTACAGTGGCGCTTGCTTCGCCCCTGTAAGTGGCTGTCTCTCCTTTCGGTTACCACACGGGGACAGGGAAGGAACTGCTCTCATTTAAAAGAGCTCCACTCCGCATGCGCCAGACATTGCACTAAAAGTTCCAGGCATCCCTCGTTTTCGAGGTGGGCGCTGGCCCGTTTTATGGGCCAGGCTCAGGATGATCCTCAATTTTGCATAGTCACAGGGTTATCTGCTTCCAAGTGCCACTCTGAGCCGCCGCGCTCTTCTGCTTCTGGTGACAAGGGCTCTTCCAATGTCTGCTGAGGTAGAACGAGCCGCCTGGCTCTGGGTGGCAGCCCGGTGCATTCTGGGAGTCCGATGGAGCTGTCTGGGGCTGTCATCCAGCAGACTGCGGGTTTGCGCAGTGATGGCTGGGTGCGTGGGCTGCACCTGTGTTTGGAAGTCACCGTTTTCCTGGCTGCCTCCTCCCAGGGTAGCATGATATGACTACCTAGGGCATTGGACAGTGAAGAGAGAGTCCCGAGGACCCAGCTGAGGCCCATCCCTCTGGCAAGTCCGGGTAGTTTATCTCACTTGGCAGTGATGCTCTGTCTAGAAGCACGTCTGACGTTCTGTGCAATAAAGTTAATGGACTTCTCCGTCTCGGAGCAGCAGCTGAATTCTCTTGGAGCAGATGCTGAGGGTTATGGATGTTCTAATTAGGAAGCTGCCTTTGGCATCGAGGAAGGGAGGGGAGGCCTGGGATGCGGGTCTGCACACCCTGCAAAGACCCCCTGCTGAACCGCTCTCTC
The DNA here is from genome assembly GCF_049852395.1 of Peromyscus maniculatus bairdii. Classification (NCBI taxonomy): domain Eukaryota; kingdom Metazoa; phylum Chordata; class Mammalia; order Rodentia; family Cricetidae; genus Peromyscus; species Peromyscus maniculatus. Next base: position 143,994,590 of record NC_134853.1, on the reverse strand, counting down.
AGAGCTCGCCAGACCCGACCGGCTTCGGTAGAGAAAGAAGGAACCATTTCCTTCCCCTTTCACCTTCTACTTCCTTTCCAGCCTCAATGTCCTTCTCGGTGCGCTGGAAATGACCGGCAGGACCAGGCAGGGTGGCCACAGCCACCCAAGTTGTAACAACCAGTAAATGGGGTTTAGTGTCAGTGATCAAATAAAACTTGCAACCAAGTTAATCTGACACATTTATTGATGTGCATAATTGTTATTGGGTTGCACTGCAATTAGGCATAAATGGTAGGTCGTTCCTGTGAGTGACTGTAATTAGTAATTCACATTTTTGGGCCTAATCAAGTTTGGATTTTATTCCCCCCTCCTCTGTATGGTATCGAAACAGCCTTGCTGGGGACCGCTTTCCAGCTCATTCCTTTGTTCATTTAGCTTCTCCTTCGCCACGTCTACAAAACAGAGGCCTCGGACTGGAGGTCCCCTTCTTATTGTGGGAGATTCTTCTCTCGCCCTTTGTACATCTGCGGTATGGGGATGGGATCCCAAAGCTCAGAGTGATGTGAAAATCTCGTGAGTGGTGGCATGCAGGGGCCTCAACTAGTGGCCACAAAATTAATTTATTATTATCATCTGTGACAAGCCCTCCTGCTATCGCGTTAGGCACTAAGAGCTCTTAGATCTACCGTCAGACGGGAGGGGATTCTGAGTGTCCCTGGATCTTCAGGGCTAGAAGTCTAGGTCAGGCAGAGGGCACAGAGCTGGTGGCATTCATTGGGTCTTGAGACTGCTGTAATCTCCTCCCCCACCCTCAGCTGGAGGATCGGGAAACTTCTGTTTTTTTCCTGTCTTTCATTTCACCATTGCCCAGCCTCTGGGAAATGTGGTGAGGGTCTGAGCTGCCGGCAGAGGAATGTGTCCACCCAGGGTGCAGTGCTTAGAAGGCTCCTGGGAAATACTTGCCTGTGTTCCTGTTCCGGGACACGAGTTATCAGTTTAGAGACTGAGTTGTAGCAAAGAAGGGTGCTACGGCTTGAATGTGTTTTTAGAGGGTCGTGTGTTGGGAGTCAGGGTTTGGGTGGCTATGTTGGGGGTGGAACCTTTAAAAGATAAGTTGTAGGTCAGTTGGGGGGCGTATCCCTGGGAAGTTCCTATGGGTGGGCTGTTTTAAGAGCTCCGTGCCTTGGTGCTCAGTGTGACTCCTTGCTGCCCCACCCCCATTCCCGCCAATGCCATTGGCCATGATGTCATGTAGCTGACCGGCCCTCACTGAAGCCGGGTGAGGCACCTCCCCCCCCCCCCCCCCCCCGTACAGCCACCATGCCTCTGAACTTCCAAACTGTGAGACCAATAAGCCTCTTTTCATTATAAAGTTAGCCTGGCTCAGCTGTGTTATGAGGGGTAGAGACGACGTCATTGAATACACAGAGGAAGCTGGTCTTCATGAGGAAGTGAGAGTCAGGGCTGGAGGCTTGGGGACCCGACAGAGGCTCACAGTCTCTGGAAGAAAATGTTCTCTGCACATGGAAGCTGCTGGGCTCCCTGGGGAGAATGTGTGCTTTGTCAACACGTTTATCACTGAGAAGATGGCCCGGGAGACAGCCTAGAGCCAGCCACTGTAGGAGTCGGGGAGGGCCAGGCAAGCGACCCAATGCTTGAGCTGTGAGCAGCAGGGAGCCTAAAGGGGGTTGAGGTGCTGTGGGCCGTTCGATTTGAAGAGGCAGAGAGTCCTGAGTTAGTCTCTGAACCTGTTCCCCAGACTCGGGCAAGTCACTGGTCTCTCTGAGCCTCAGTTTCTTCATCAATATAATGACCCCACAGCAGATGCCGTCAGCACACATCTCCTGTGCTTACAGTTCCTGCAGCCATGCCCTGCCTGAGGCATTGTCCTGGTTCAGGGAGTTCCCTTGCCACCTAACGGTATGCCACAAGTATTTGGGATTGGCGGGCTCTGGGGGCCAGCCAAGACGGTAAGGACCTTCGTGGCTGCACACCCCAGCTCTCTTGCCCTGGAGTTGAGAACTCTTATGTCACATGGTCTATGCTGTCTGCCCAAGGCCTTGTCCCAGAGACAGGCTCACACTGCACCTTTCTCATGGTATTTTGTCTTCCTGCTATTGTGTTGGGGATGGCCACTCAGTCTGCTAGGCTCTGGATATCGGTGAGTCTGAGCGATCTCAGAATCCTGTCAATCCAACGACTGACAGTTGGGCTGTTGCAGGTTAAGGATCTCGACATGCCAGGAACTGTCCAGGGCCTTGCTTTGGGTACAGAGGAAGGCTTCTTTCAGGTTGGGATTGCTGCTCCGGAAACCATCTCTGTGGGTCTTCACACTCTGGATCCTGTGTCTGGAGTTGAGGCAGACAATAAATCCCCTTGGTGGAGCTGGTCCCAGCATGGGCCACCCAGCAGAAAGGCCTCATCAGCGGCCTCATTTGCATAAGATAATGAACCCGCAGTAAAAATAGGAAAAGAAAAAAATGGCCTGGCAACTTTGTTTCCATAATGACAGATGCTTCTTAAACACTCAGCCTCTGTTTTCCGAGGAAGAACCATTAAGGCCCTGCGGGCAGGATCCAGGCCAGCTTGTAGTCCCAGTGGCCCAGCCTTGACTTCCTCTCCTTGGCTTGCTCCTGGGCATTCACAGGGGACAGGAGCAAGAAACCGGGGCCTGGCTGAGGGTCAGAAAGGCCCGTGAGAACAGCCCTCTCACAGCTCACTCTCAACTCCGCTTTTGAATCTTTTGTTTCCTGTCAGCGTGAGCTCCCCAAGGCAGCAAAGTGGACATTCCACAGGAGAACCACCCCAAAGCTGTGAGTTGTGCAGCCACCTGTGAAAATCAAGGCAGGGGCGGGAGGATTTGAGACTCACACCCCACTCCGAGTCCATGCCATCTGTCCTGGCTGCCTTGGGCGAAGAGAAGAAGGTTCGTATATTGTTGGCTTCTGGCAGGTTGGGCCTGTGACAAGCAGTTTACACCGTCACTCCGAGTGGACAGTCCTTATAATCATGCGTTTCACAGACGAGGAAACTGAACTGAGGGTACGCAGCTGTTTGCTCAAGGTCACACGTGCAGTAGGACCAGAAATCTTGCGTGGAATGTTAAAGTCTTCAATGGATGGATGAGTAGTCACTGCTCTCCCTTACCCCTACTATGGCCTCCTTTCTCCTCACTCTCTGCTGGACCTAGAGCCCTCCTCGAAGCCTGGTAGGCTCACCCCTGGTAGGCTCACTTCTCCCGATGATGGACAGACATCCTTCGATCCAGGATCTTTCTGTGCCTTCTTGCCTGGCTGTAGCTCCAGGTTTAACAAGAGTTCTCTGGTACTGTAGTCCACAGGTAACAGGTGCTTCTCCTTCCACTGAGATTGTTGGGGTCTTGCCTGACCCTTGCCTGGTCATGGGGCAGGAGGGCCAATGTTTCAGGATGCTGCCAGTCCACACAGCCTCTGGGATTCTCCAGATCTTCCAGTCCCTCTAAAATTATAAGCCTATGTCTCATGACTACACTCAGTGACTTCTCTCTTTCCTTAGGGCACAGATGCTGGGACCACAAGTGGCCACCTGAGCCAACTGCTTCAATCATAGCCACTCTCCTGGGAATTACAATTACACAGGCTTGATTGCTTAACACGAGCCTACCCATTCGGAGAGTTTAGGGCAGGCCTGCCCAGTGAGAAACCCTCGGCACGCATTGGCTGTTTTCTGACCACATCATCGAGCAATGTGGAGGGTTCTGAGGGAACTCAGTCTCTAAGTGAGTCTATCTGTGTGAGTCTGAGAGGCACCCCTTCTCACTGCAGAGGGGGTGCAGACACCCCCTTCTCGCTCCCATCTGGAATGTGTTGTCCTGAGAACTGGAGAGTGTTAGCAGCATCCGTCCACTCCCCACCTCCAGCTTCCTGGACAGTGAGATGCAATTATAACAGGGTTGTGATGGTAGCATCTTTTTAATCGAGACTTCTAGAAGCCTGGATTGTGACTCCTGTGTCTCTTCCTCCAAGCTCTTGTGCCAGGCTTAGAGGAAGGAGATGGCTCTCCACCTGGACCAGCTCTGTGCTGTCTTGGGAACCATTCCTACCCCCTCCCCCCGCCCCCCCACGCTGGTCTTGCTCCTCATCTCTTCCTCTGACATCCAATTCTTCCTGCTTAAAACAATCACTCTGAACTTGTACATCGCATTTCCATTCCTAGAGAGTAACCTACAGGGTCTTCTCCCTCCCAGCCGAGAATAGCTCGGGTGAGATCTGACTAGCAAACCTCTTGTCACTCATTCATTCATCTGACCTCATCAACTGTAACCAAAGGGACAGGGTCACCTAGGGATACAGCGGCTCCTTCAGAACCTGTGATGATGGTGAGCTGTAGAGGCACATGCCCAAGACGGGGGTGGGGTAGGGGGTGGGTGGCATGACAGAGATCAGCCAGGTGACATTGTGGCCTTGATGTCTGAAATGGAACCAGGAGCCTGGGCTGGAAACAGCTACCTGCTCAGCACAGGATCTCCTTCCCTGGAAACTGTCATTCCTGGGAGGAAGATGGCCAGCATGAACTGCCTGTGACCTCTGGTTCTGAAGGGAGATGAAGAACAGAAAACATACCTCAGGAGGAACCCATTTTCTAAAAACATTTATTTAAAATTTAAAACCATATTACTTCATACAGCAAACTGTGCACTTTTGATATATCACAGTGTCTTAAAAAGGAAAATAATCAGATTTGTTTGGAAATTTATTTACATCAGCTTAGAATGATTGGCAAGTAACACAGTTACTATGAAACCCAAATTGTTACAAAATGTTTACAAAAAACTATATTCATAGAAATTCTGCATGTCCACAAAGGGCACCCCCTGAATGGCCCAGAGACCAGTGTGTGGGAACCTTGTTGAGTGGGAGTGGGGGTGGGGGGCGTCCAGGCACTCTGGTCTGGGTAGTGGGACAGGCCAGGGCTCTTGGAGTCCCATGGTGCTGTCTGGGGGCTCAGCCCAGGAGTTGGGAGCTGAGGTCCCCACCACGGAGGCCCAGCCAGGAAGTCAGCCCAGGCAGGGATGGGCTGGGGTTTCAGAGCACAGTGGCGTGAGGGCTCCTGGAGCCTCTGGTCTCTATGGAGCCAGGTCAGGACCCTCCTCAGCGGCTGGATTTAGATGCGCTTGGCCGTGGCTGCAGGAGCGGGCCTGGCCTTTAAGTGCAGGCGGCCTGAGGGCTGGGGCTGAAGCAGAGGGCAGGCTGCAGACCACACAGAAGCAAAACCCAAGTCTCCTCTCCCCAGCACACTCGAGCGCCGATGCTTGGACCCAGGAAGGGGCTGAAGGCCTCAAATTACCGGCAATAGACAGATCCAGGTGAGGCAGGGACAGAGGTCTGTGGCCTGCCTGTCAAGGGCTCGCTGCCAGCTGCCCTCTTTTGGAAGAAGCAACAGAGAGAAGGACCGGCAGACGGTAAGGGGCTGTGCAAGGTCAGGTGCCACCTTCTTGAATCTCTCATCTCCCGTCTCTCTGGTTCCTTGATAATTCCCTCACATCTTGTACTGTGTCAGAATGAACGGGGCAGCCTCTTGGCTACCCTCTAACTACTGAATCTATAGTTCTTCCTTCCACTGGGAGGCCTCAGAATTTTGGTCTAGAAAAGTACAACAGAAAGCTATGGGGTGATTTGAGGACCGTTATTCTAGAAGGCAGGAGAACGAGAGCCAGATCCATAACTGGGCTATCAGGGTGCTGAATGGGCATGTCAGCAGTGCCCTCGGGCCTTTCTCTTCAAAAGAGACTCACTCTCGCCATGAGCTGTGGGTAACTTGCATACCTTGGCCACCCAGGGTCCTCTGACATCTAGGATGTTTCAGATGCAGCCTGACGCCTTCCAGGCCGTTCTGTAGGCAGGTGTAAGGGTAGGCCTGGGGCACGGACTCCCCCCCTTTCCTCACTCTTCTCCCTAGCACTAGATACGGAGGATCGATTGTGATGCTGGCTCAGGATCAAGGACCAAAAGGACCAAGGACCATGTTCCCAGACATGCCCGCTGCCCTGCCTTAGAGACTCGCAGGTGGAGACTCTCACCCATGGCTGCCCCTTCCCTGGTTCACCTGCCAGCTCCACACTAGTCTGTCCTCTTTGCCACGCTCTATAATACTGATGCCGGCAAAAGCCTGTTCCAGAGGGCTGGATAAGTAAACCTGACTTTTCTGCTGCAGCTCCCATCTCTCACTGGGTCCCCACCCACACTGGCTGGGTTCTGTACACTGTGTGCAGACGTGCAGGGAAGGGTTTTATACACAGGGGTCGTGGGTCATATATACACTGTGCATATATATATAAGCATATATATATTTTACATTCATATATATATTGTACAGAACATTAGCCTTCTACCTAAAACAATTCTGTGACTTCACATATACCTCAGCTCTAGAATTTCAACTCCAGAACATGGAGACAGAGGGCAAGGCCCCTTCCACTGCGGCAAGTGGCTAGGCCTATTCCAGATGTGCACCCTGCCCCCAACAACCTGGGATGTCCAGATATATCTTACTTAAAGACCTGCCCACAGGGCTGGGCCCAATTCTCGAATCTGTCCACTGGGCTGGGTGGGTTCCAGTTGTTAATGCCATACAGTTCTTTGTCCATGACATGAGGGCCCTTTCAGACGGGCATACACGCAGGGCAATTCCAGAGGTGGACCGTGGAGCTGTCGTGTTCAGATGCTGGTGCCTACAGTAGGGAATGTCTCTGGAGTGTGTGTGTGTGTGTGTGTGGCATGACCTCATGCAGCATGAAGCAGCCGCAGCTGCATCCCACCTTCAGCCCACCCTGGACCAGAAAGAAAAGGTAAGGAGGGACAGACGATACTTGGGGACTGTGGGCCCAGTCTGACTTCTGCTCCCCCATGGATATATTTAATCTGTTCACCCCTCCCCCATTGCATGCTACAAGGGCAGGGCACAGGAAGTGCTCTTCCTGCTGAGACGCAGTCCAGGCTGAGGAGGGGCAATCTCCTACCTCAGGGACTCTAAGTGTAGCACACTGGCCAACACCTCATTTTCTCCTCTTGTAAGACATCTGCAGACGGGAGCCACCTGAGCACCCAGAGTGCTCGGGTTTCATCATCTGTCCATAGCAGAGAAACTGGACGTAGGTCATGGTACCTGCAGAAGGAGGCTCACTGTATAATAGCCCCCAGCGCCTGGACAAGGTAGGTGCTGCCCCTCCACTGGGCTAGTACATAGAGATGGAGCTCAGGCCCAGACATGGTGGCATGAGGTGCTCTTCCATTCAGGGCTGGTCTATAGGACCAGACAGAGACAACCAGCCGGCACCTGCTTAGGTATACCCCATTTGCTCCATCCAAACCGGTTTTGGTGTTTCCCATGGTTCCCCAGTGCCTCTGTGTGCTCCAGCCCCAGCTCTGTGCACCCCTTAGGGGGTTGGGACAGGTTTCCACTTGATCTCCCTCCTTCTTGACTTCCATCCCTACCCTGGGAGAGACACAGCGCAGTTGGGCAGAGTGGTCTCCAGGGTGCTTGGCACTGGGCACTGGTCTCTAGGACAAACACAGGGCTTCAGCCAGAGGGCAGGCGTTAGCCACACTTCTGGACGTAAGGCTCGAGCGGAAGGGGAGATCCTGCAGCGTGCCCCCCCTCTTGCCCCTAGGAGTCTATAAACCAACCCAGTGCCTCCACCCTCATGCGTCATTCCATCCTTCATGAACACCCTTCCCACCATGTCCCGTTCCTTTTCCCATCACAGTCTACGTATGTGCATAGCCTCAGAAGAACATGACACGTCTGCCGTGTCATGCACAAAAGCACATGTGTGATATGAACATGGATGTGGGTGTGTGTTATAAAACTGTACTGGACAACATAGGACAGGGGTAATGAATGCAGTGGAAGAGAACAGACTGGAGAAGGGTTTCGTTAGATTCCTGACAGCAGGGTTGGTTTAAAAAAAAAAAAAAGAAAGGAAGAAAGAAAAGAAAAAGGGGATGTTTTCCTCTCAACAGGATACTACGAACAGCAAAGGAGTCACCAGTTGAGCCCCGAAAGTCCCTGCGCACTTTCCCACAGAGCCTCAGGAAAGCTGTGGCAGATGATCCCTCCTACAATAGACATGCAAACAAACCCTGGTGTCCTGCCTTACTGATTGCTCTGCTGCCTCAACTCATGATGGGAATTGGAATTTAGGTACACGTCTGCACATGCATGGGTATGAGCAAGCGCGCGCACGCGCGCGCGCACGCACACACACACACACACACACACACACACTCCATTTTCATACGACTCCTCCTGCACAGCACACATCCACCCACAGGGCACAGCAGTCTCGTCTGACCTTCCCTGCTGTCTTCAGGGCACACAAGCCCACACACCTGTGTGTGTGTGTGTGTGTGTGTGTGTGTGTGTGTGTGTGTACGCACACACTCATACAAGGACCTCTGATGACATGGCTTCTCCTTTTACATATATTTGGCTATGCTGCAGGTTGTATCCTGCTCCCCATCCTCTGTCATTCAGTACACAGATGTGTGCATATGTGTGTGTGTGCATGACTGTATGTGCACACACACACACAAATTCATGAACACTTGCATCCATCCATATATTCATCAGAACCCCATCTCAACATGGCTTCTCCTGTTTTTACATAGATGAGGCTCCGTTGCTGGTCCTGATTGGGCTCCTTCCTCCCCATTTCACTCATGTACACACACACACACACACACACACACACACACACACACACACACACACAGGTCCCAAAGGAGGCCCCTATTATTGCCTGCTATGGACTATGTTACATATCCATCATGTCTGTCCTTCATCATCAGCCCCCCCCAAACGCATACATACAAAGTCAAACACACAGACATGTGCATGCTCCTCCCTCCTGCCAGCATGGCTTTTCCTATCATCGCATGCACTGGGCTTGGCTGCCAGTCTCTCCTCCCTCCCTCCAGTGCAGCCAGAGCTCCCGAGAACCAGCGTGACGAGATTCATCACCCACGCCAGTGTGGAAGGGTGCTTGGTTGAAGGGGTTCCTTCACCTCTGCTGAGAGGGCTCTTGAGCTCTAGATGTAGCTCATCCAGGCCTGGCAGCACCAGGAAAGTGGGGGAGTGTGGGACTAGAGTCCCCCAGTTCTCAGCCCAGGTTGCCCACCCTGGTCCCTCATCAGAGACCAACTTCCACCCTTAGCTGTGGGGGCCCTGATGGCCCTGTCATGCTCTCTGTAAGGACACTTTTTGCCTAACCCCTCACAGCTGAATCTTTCCTAAGACTTTTATAGTTTCAAACCTCCAGAGTGGGAACCACAGGTCATCTACTCACCCCTTTGGCTGTCCCCTCCCTGGCTTCTCCTCTGCTTCTTCTCTTCTCCCCCAAATCCCCTCAGACCATAGCTGCCCCAGAAAAGAGACTAGGGGCCAGGATGGCCTTGTGTCTCTGTGTTGGGTCTTTGGTTAATTTTCCAGGAGGCAGCTTCTCCCTCCCCAGCCTGGGGGCCTCAGGAGGTCTCATATTCCACCTGAAAGCTTTCTTTCTCTAGGGGGCTCTTTAGATTGGGCATGCCCAGAAGGTTCTTCAGGTCCTCTCTGGCTCCTCCACCTACCCCAAAGTTTGTCTGCGCAGGAGGGGGGCCACCAACCCCTCTTTTGCCCATCAGTTGGGGCTGCTCTTCTCTTTTCGGGATGACAGAAGGAGGCCAAATTCAAATGAGCAGGGACAGGGACTTGCCAATGAGTAGACGGTGGAAAACCCAGGGTTCCTGAATGCTGGCTTGTTTACCCGCCAAGTCGGTCTATTAGATCAAGGGCCTTTGGGATTTTCATAGTATCCGTTTTTCTTCGGCTGACCTTCCCATGCCAATTGAGTCTTTGGACACTCCTTATGAGAGAGGGTGTCTTCTCTTCTCTGTTTCAGAAGTGGAGAAGAATTTGCCGTGGTTGCTACCTCATTCACGTTCTCGGAGACTTCCTAAACACTCGTGCCGTGGGACACTGGACTTAAGCGTCTGAGACTGCAGCCTCCGTCTGTGTGCTCTTCTTCTCCCATACCAAACTCCTCCTTCCCACACTGCTTTCCATGTTGTCAAGGGGCTGCTGTGGGTGAAGCCAGGTGGCGAAGACCAGACCCAGGTGAACAACCCTTAAAGGCTGAAGCCTTGCTTCTGTTCATGGAAGGATGGATGGTGCCTTTGGGTTCCCACTGGCAGCCTCATTAGAACATCCTTAAGGTGTTCAAAGTTGGAGTCTCTGCTCTCATGGCTGCGTGCTAGAAGGTCCCAGGCTTGCGGGAAAGGAAGAGAGTATAAGAGCTATCTTCTGAGGCCTCGCAGAGATACCTGGCTATGGAGAAGAGAGGGGTGGCGAGTGGGAGCCTGAGAGGCATGTGCTTCCGCTGGCCTTCACAGCTTTAGAAAGCCACAGAAAAGACAAGAGGAGATGAAGCCCAAGCAGCTGGCCTAGGGCCCACTGGTTTCCTGGTAGGTAAGAGCTGACGGTCCACAGCTGGATGCAGGCAGCAGCTCCATTCCCAAGGCCAGCATGAGATGAGGATGTCCCTTCCGGTCTCCTTTGCTTTCCTCTGCGTGGACCAGGCCTGATGTCCCCGCTGTACCCACGGTCTAGGGGAAGACAGGGGCTAGCGAAGTGCTGCAGCTCATGCTATCCTTGCCTGGAAGCCTGCGGTCGTTAAATGTGTGCATGTTGATGACCGCGTCAGTCTTGACCATCATCGGAGGCTGCGGCTTGTGCTTGAGACGGCGCTGGCAGGTGAGGGAGAAGCGGATCTCATCGGCCACTGTGCTGCAGAAGGAGCGCTGGGGAGGGACAAGGGGCAGAGTGAGACAGATCCTCTCCTCCTCCTGACCCTGCACCAGGGTCACCAACCTCCCGAGCCCCAGAAAGGTGCCTGGGAAAGTTCTCGGGAGACAAGGGCGGAGGGGCAGGTGGTTATCACCTCTCTGTTTCACAGAGGCGCCCATAGCACCCCAAATGCCATATGCACAGAGCTCAAGGGGCTTTTAAGAACCGGTTGGGAGATCCCCCCAACTCTAAGGTTTTGTTTCTATGAATCCAATAGTAGGCGTGGCCTGGAGTTAGGGCTGCAGAAACCCTTGAGACACACATGGAGAACCCATCTTGATGGGTCTTCCAACTGCCGCCTCCTGTTCAGGAGTCCAGCCTGTGTCTAAGGTGGGTACTCAGTGAATAGGTCCCTTTAAGGGCCTTCTGAGCATGGTGCCTGCAGCTAGCCAGAGGGACAGCAGGAGTGTGCCATTCCCACAGGTATCTAGTTAGTGGCTTCTGAAACCAACTACTGGAGGTGGCCCTGGACGTAGACGGTGCACAGTGAGGCAGGCTGATGGCCCAACTCAGCAAGGCTATGGGGCATCAGCACCAGGAGGAGGCACACAGGCTGTGGCACCGGGGAGGTCCCCCACCTTTCCCGCTCTATGTAGAACATTGTTCTCTCCAGCTGGTCTTTCTGCATCCCACAAGTATTTCCTACACACAAGGCTGCATGCTGGGAATTAGCACAGAACAGTGGTAAAGCCGGTGAGAACTTGACCAGGGAGCCCACGGTCTAGCAATGGGATGGGAACAGACAACAAGCATGTGAATAAGGAAATCCTCCAGCCAGTCATGCCCGCTCTTAAGAGGCTAAAGCCGTGATGTGGAAGAGGGAAGTGTGGGGCGTGGAGACTAGGGAAGGCTATTTAAGGAGGTGACGAGTTTAAATCTAATGGCCAGAGGAAGCCCAAGTACTTCGGGCAGTGCCCTCCAGGTAAGTGGACATGTGCAAAGGTCCTGAGGCAGAAACATGTTGGTGTGTCATGGACTCAAAAGGGGTCATGTGTGAAGGAAAGCAAAGGACAGGGGTGGGAAAGAGCAGGTCTGAGAGGTGAGCCAGGGCCGGGTCCTGTACGTTTTTTTAGTGAAATTCAGAATTTACTTCATTCTTAACAGGAACACTTAAAAACCCTGGCAGGTGTTCTTTTTTGAAATTTAATGTTTAACTGTTCCCTGTTAAACATTTGGTATTTCCTCAGTGTTTTTTTTTGTGCGGCTCACACTTAGATAAACCTCCTTGTGAGCAAAACAATCCATAATCTTGATCACGTCACACAACTAGTCAATTGCACAGCTGATTTCCAGTGGGGCGGTCGTCTGGGATGCTACCTTTTCAGGCTTCTCTAAGGCCGTGGCTAACTCACACAGCCAGGGCAGTCTCTCCCCTCTCTCAGCTGATTTAGGCTTGCTGATTGTTAAACAACTCCAGTTCATTTTGATGGATCTATCAGACCCTGATTGTAATGGGCCCTCCACATGTGACCCAGCGGCAGGCTCCTGTCAGCCACACTGGGCTTGGATGCTTTTGAACTTCCGCCGGAGAGGCGATTCCCCAGCCCAGAAGCTCTTGGCTCAGGTGCACGCTTAAATCACCCCGTGGGCCTTCTGCAGACTCTAGAGCTGGGCTCTACCGTGGGCCAATTAAACAGAGTCTCTGGGAGTGAGGCCAGGGTATTAGCACTTAAAACTCTCTCTCCATGCTTCTAATTTGCCACGGGACCCAGGGCTCCTGCCCCGACCACGCTTGAATTAATCAGGCAGGAGAAGACTAGCTACACTATTTGCACACTCGGGCCATCCCTCAGAACTTTTCTTTTTTAAACTTTTCATTATGGAAATTTCCCAATATATGCGAAAGTAGAGGGTACAATATAATGAATCCCCGTGCCTCTGCCACCCAGCTTCAACAATTACCCTGGGGGTTTAGGAAGCTGACATGGTTTGAATTAAGTTTGAAACAGGGCACTCACTGGCTGCCAGGGAGCTTGTAGAAGGGGGTGGAGAAATGTGGTGGGCAGGAAACACTGGAGGTTGGAAAGCCAACCTGGAGGGCAGGCTAACGTGGAGAGGCCAGGTAGATGAGAGGCGTGGAGGCTTCCAGGCCAGGCAAAAGGGAAGGTGGGGGCATCAGTGTGGAGGCTGCTTTGACAGCACACTGGCTGGGGATGGAGTGGAGCAGGGGTTGACGGGAAAACATGGCTGGATTGTGATGGTGGTCAGGACGGTGAGATGAGACAGCGCATGCCCTTAGGAGGGAGAAACCAGTTTAATCTTGCCCTTGCCTTCCTTCCCTGTCCAACGTAGCCTCCGCCAGGGCCTCACCTGCTCCCGCTCCGCTGTCTTACGGAGTTTGTATATAAACTCGCCCACTGCCACCAACACGGACAGGACCAAGCCGGCAGCCAGGACGATGAAGATGCCGCCGATCTTCTGGATGCCCAGGGCGCTGGCCTCCTTGTTCTCCTCCTCGGGGCACCCGCTGCCTCGCCACCACTTCTCCTTCATGATGTGAAGCTTGTCCTCTTCCTGCAGCTGCAGAATGGCGATGGTGATTTTGTCCCGGTAGGGGGAGCCTGTGGAGGGAGCAGGGGGTTTGTCAGTGAGGGCCGCCATGACTGTGCCTCTGCCAATTTAAAACAAGGGTTCCTCTCACTGAGGCCCGCCTCCAAGACCAGGTAAGGTATCTTGGTTAGGAGGCCTTGCTCATTGGGCATGGGTCCTCTGGCCCTACCCAGGGGGCCCTGAGTATGTGGGTGTACCAACGGGGACAGGGCAAGGGGAGGCTGTCCCAGCTCTCACTGCTCAAGGATAGGGCTAACCAAGCCAGGGGTGTGGCTCCATCCCTCTGCTCCTGGCTGAGGGAACAGCACCTTCTCAGGCTTGGTGGAATGATCCTCAGGACTGTGTGTGTGTGTGTGTGTGTGTGTGTGTGTGTGTGTGTAACAGGAGGGGAAGGGGCTTGAGGACCTCTGTCTGCGCCACACCCCTCTCCCTGGGCCCCCCTGCTCACCCATGGGTGTGCCGATGCCATAGCCCTTGGAGTCAATGAGGCCACCGATCTGGGTGAGGTTGCAGTTCCTCTGTGTGATGTACTCTATGGTAGTGGACTCCATGAGCAGAGCGTAGTCGGCTGTGAGTGTTCGCTGGATCCCCTCCTCGTTGTTTTTTACCAGTGCCGAGGGCTTGCTGCTCATGAAGGCCCACATCTTCTCGAAGGTGGAGATCTTGGATTTCTGGGTGGCAAGGGATGGGAATGTTGGCACCAAAGTTATGGAGCATGCCCCTCCCCCGAGTACTCCGCTCCCTTTGCTCACTCAGCATGGTTCCAGTTATCCAACTCGGGGGTGGGTCTACTTTGCAGGGCCCGGGAGCACCACCCATTGCATGGGTATAGAGACTGAGGCCCTGGGAGGCAAGGTGCGGAAGTGCACCGTTGGAGGGTCCTAAAGCTGAGGTTCAGACTCTGGCCCACTTCCTGGTAACCCTGCATTTTAGCCAGAGCACACACCGTCTTTAGAATTAATTAATTTTCCCACATGTTAGCTGAGGATGACTTGAACCTTCTGATCCTCCTGCCTCGGCTTTCCAAGGGCTGGGACTACAGGTGTGTGCCACCGCCTCTGGTTTCTGTGGTGCTGGGGGTTGAACAGGCTTCACGTGCATGAGGCAGGCACTCTACCGACCTAGCTGCAGTCCCAGCTCCAGGACTGACTTCTTCGAGAGGAGTTTTCCCCAGCGTTTGTTAGGCAATTAACAAATAGAGGTCTTGTTCTAAGGGCCCTATCTGCATTCACTCATGGGTCCTTCACTGAAACCACAGCAAGTAGGTGTTAATTAGTCCCATTTTGCAGATGGGGAAGCTGAGGCGCCGTTAAGTAATTCACCCAAGGCTGTCCAGAGACTAGATGGCAGAGCCAGGCAGGCTTTACATCCAGACCCTCTGGAGACAAGCCTACCCATACAGCTGCATTGTATCCCAGGAACCACTAGGGGGCACGCATGAAGGCAAAGCTCAGCGGACTTTTGACACCCCACTTTCACTTCAGGCAAAGCTGCCCCCCCCCCTTTTCATATTCTGTGTCAGGGAAGGACTTAAGCATGGGTCTGGTCTGTTCTTATCAGTACTGAGAGAGGCGCAGTGGGAATTGCAGGTGGAGAGAACGGCGAGGCTCCGGAAGTAGTGGTCTGCAGGTCCCTGTGACTGCGCCATGCCTGAGACCAAAGGCATTGAGCAGGATGGGCAGGCTGGTGGGTGGGCTGCTGTGTCTGCCCCGGAGATTCAAGGGGTCCTCGGGACCAGGAGAGAGGAGAGAGGGCTGAGCATGAGCGTCCCCTGCTGTCTGGGCATGCTAGGTGTTCATGAACCTTCCTGGGAACTTAATGTGTGCCAGCTGCCTGGTCCCAACAGAGACCGGCCCTGCCTCGGTCCCAGGGGGAGAGGTGGCTCTGAGAGCCCCATTGTATCGGCAGTTTCCAAGTCTGGCTGTGGCTTTCTGTGATGTCAGCCTGTCTGATTGGCACCCAGCCCAGCTCTGGTTCACGTGACAACATGGGTGCACTCCCACAGGCTGGCACAGGCTTTGGGGGAAGGGCAGGGAATCAGGCCATGCCTGCCAGAAGGGGGCAGGGAGCCCGAGAGGAATGTGTACTTTCTTCTCTCTGGGTGCTTCTTGGCTCTGGCCAGGGATGGGCCCTCTGAAACTGGCTGCCGAAGTCCACAGCACGCCCCCAGGGGAGGAGGCCATGGCACAGGAGAGGGCATCGGAGGAGTAGGCAGGAGCCTTTGGACTCCATCTTAGATGGAGTCAACTGAGTGCTACAGGGCATGAAACTCTTCACAGAGTCGTCGTTCCCTCGCCTGCAACCTCACTTGCCTCAGAGCCAACGCACACAGGGTTCGGACGCACTGACTCTCGGGGCTTCACCCAACTGCTCTTGCCCGCAGCCATCCCTGCTCTCGGCGGCTCCCCCTCCAAAGCCTTTGCTCCCTGCCCGCCTCTGCAGCTTGCCGCCTTCCAGTCGTCTTTCTACCTCAGCTCATCCCCAAGTGCTCCCCCCCCCTCCCCGCTAACCCGCTAACACCTCTTCCCTCCACCAGACTCTCATCACTGGCTTTGCTCTGCTCCAGATGTTTCTCATTTTCCAGATAATTTCTGATATGCAGATTCTCCTCTGTCAGCCTCTCTTGGCCCCTCTTGCCTGCTCTGCACACCTCTTCCCTGGGCGCTGCACAGTTTCTAACGATCCCCATTTCCTGGCAGACACACCCTAGTTCTGTCTCCTCCTCCTAAGTGTGGACTGGCCCTCTCGGCTTGCTTTTGTGTCACTCTCTGGAAGGGCTGGAATGCCACGCCTGAGCGAATGACTTGGTCTTCATCTCCCCGTGCGTTCCTCAGCTCTTCTCCCAGGTGGTGGTGTTGGTACTGTCTCACTATGAATTACCTTAAGAAGAGGTCCCCACGGCAAGGGCAGAGGACAGCACCTGGCCAACTCTTAGTAAAACAGTACTTCTCTTGCTCAGTCCGACAATCCCAGAGGAACTGAGCATGTGCACATGCCTTGAGCTTAGAAGCCATGCCCCAGAGTGACTGCAGTCTTGGATGATAGCTGGATCACAGCCCTCTGGGAGCTTAGAACCAGAGGACTCTCAAAGCCCCCCTGGGTCCCTGACCACAAACCACCAAGCAACAGATTTTGTTTTAAGACACGAAGTTTGGGGTAATTTGTCAAGCAGTGGATAACTAACACACTCTCACACGCGTGCTCCCGAGAGCTGCACTGTTTCCAATCCAGCTGCTTGTACAGTCATGAACTCCAGCTCTTCCTGTGATCAAATCGTCCAAGTCCAACCACCTTCACTTTGCCAGACGCACTGCTCCCCAGACTCGATGGCATTCTGATCTAACTGCCGTTCTCCCTCCCAAGACTCCAGCTCCTCAGCTGCGTTACACTCCTGCCTCCTGCTTCCCAAATTCTGTTTTCTACAGAGGTGGGAACCAGGGTTGGATGGGGCACCAAGACTCTCTTTTACCTCCTGATGCACTACCTATGAGTTCACCGTCAATCCATGCATACATCCATTCATCCAACAATCTATCCATGCACCCACCCATGCATGCACGTACCCTTCAGTCCAGCCACCTAGCAGTCCATCTATCTATCCACTCCACTAATCCACTCATGCATGTATCCACCCCTTTCCTCTTCTCATTGACCATCTGCTCATTTTCCCTACCCCACACTACCATCCTCCTCATCCGACCTGCAACCACTTTATTCCTCTGTTCTTTTTACATATGCCCATCTATCCTTCCTCCTCCCCATCTACCCATTAGCCACCCAGCCGCTCTTCCCCTCTCGCCCATCATATCCACTTACTCGCCCATGCAACTAGTCATCTATAGCTTCTTGGTCTTGGCAAGAATGACCAGTGAACCTTTCTGTCAGCCTCCCCTCCTCCCCATGCCTGATACCTTTCTGTCTCAGCTCCACCTTGCACCCTCTACCCTCCCATTTCTCCTACCCACAGGCCTCTCTCTGCCTAACGACAACAGGGATGCTTTTCCTGGATCATAGTCTAAGGCAGGGGTTCAGTTGAGCCTGGAGGGTGGACTGAGGGAGACAGGCTCTGAGGAGACACACAGAGATCACCGGTGGGTGAGGGGACAAGGAAGGGTGCCAGGGAGTACGGACAAGTCAAGATGGGAGAGGACACTAAGCAGAAGCCGCTGTGACATGCCTTTCCAGAGTCCCACCTTCCAGTTCCAGGGCTCCAAACTCAGTGTCTTTTGGCTTGTCGTCACGTGAGTACACACCCTGCTTCCCTTGGATGTCCCCCATCGTCCTTGACCCAGACCTTGGGCCCCATTGTCAAATACACCTGCTCACTGTCTCTCCCCATTATGTTTTTTTATCCTCGAACAGTTCAGAGATTCTGGAGCACAGCCCCAACCCCTGACACATCCACCATAGAAAGAAGCAAGGCCCTCCTCACCAGAGGCCCGAGTTCCCACTACCTAGCTGAGCTGTAGTCACCTCCCTTGGGAGTGGAGTCCCGTGTACGGATGGCTCCGGAGTCATCTGCTGTCCTGGTTCTGGTGGGAACCTTAATAAGGGTTACAGCAAAGCCAGTCACCTAAATCAATTAATGGAATCGTTTGGAGCAGCCAACACAGGGCGATCTGCCAGGATGAAGATGCTTTTTATATCAGGAAAAATTGGCAAGAAAGGGAGTTCCAGGCTCACGACTCTCCATTTCAGCCTCCTCAAAGAAGTGAATTGATTTTCCCCAACCGAAGACACTTAATCTTGAGAATTTAACATTTCTGTACAAGAGAATGTATATGGGGCTATATATGCATATATAAACACATATCTATCAGCTTTGAACGCAACTAAATCTCAGGGAAAGTGTGCAGAGAGGCAGCTGCGGCGTGGCTCCATGTGAGACTTCGGTTATTTTCCATTCTGGAGAAGAGACCTTTTCCCAGATTAATTAGCTTGCCTATCCCAGGATGGTGGAGGGGGGGGGGGAGGCGTCTTTGGCCCCATCAGAACCATGTCCTGGAGCAGTTAATCACACCTCCTGGTTTATTCCTGTGGGCACCAGGAGGTGCCCAGCCTCTGTTATTACAGTCCCAAGAGAGCCTGCAGCTTTCCTTTTAGAGGGACTCTGGGGAGTAGGGCAGAAGGTGGAGAGGGGAGACCACAGAGGGGTCGGCTCCTCTGCCTGGACCCTGGTGTCACAGCGGCCTGTGCTCAAATGACAGCTCCTCCCATCCCATCACCCCTCCCAGCCTCACCTCCCATGTCTGTCAAATGGGCCTTTGAGGATGCCTACTGTACCTGGTTACCATCCAAGTCAGCAGAGGAAAGGCATGGGGGCACTAATGAACACAGGAGCCTGACCGGAAGGCTCTCCATGTGGCCTGCACCGATCCCCAATTCTCTGTAAAGCCTAGTTTTCCCACTTAGAAAGAGGAAGTCATCTTCATAGTGCAGGGCAGTTACAGGAAAGAAATGACACAAAACAGAGGGGAAGGGACTGCAGGGGATAGCTCAGTTGGGAAAGTGCTCGCCTTGCAAACACAAGGTCCCAAGTTTGACATCCAGAGACCATTAAGAAAAAAAAAAAAAAAAGTCAGGCATGGCGGCATGCGGCTTATTATAATCTCAGCACCAGGGGATCAGAGATCGGTGGATCCTGGAGCTCACTGGTCTCAGCCTAGCCTATTGGTAAGTTCCAGGCCAGCAAGAGACCCTGTCTCAAAATGAAATGGATGGAGCCTTAGGAAGAATCTGTCTGAGGTGCGCCTGCACACACACACACACACACACACACACACACACACACACACACACACACACACACACATAACTCAGGTGCTGACAGGGTCAACCCCAGCATGGGAAATGGCACGAGGCTAGAGACTGGAAGCCAGAGCCAGCCATTGCCTCGTGCTCCAGGAGCTGCTCTGCAGGAGAGCCGGCTTGGAGATGCCAGATCGTTCACATTTCCAAGAGACTGGAGTTGTGAATGTTTCAAATGCAAAAGTCTCTAGATTTCAAAATGCCGACAACCAGCTTAAAAAAATATTTCTGCATCAAAGCAAGCAACGGATGGCCCCGGAATCATGTCTATAGGGCAGACGGGCCTGTGCCACCAGTTTGCATCAGTAAATAAGGCTACTCAGCATCATGGGACGTCTCCTGTAGCACAGAAACCCTTCTAAGCTCAACTAGGAATCCCCCTAGTTAATCATCTCAGTAACTCTGTAACGTTGAGGACATCACACCCAGTTCACAGAAGGGAAAACTGAGGCCCAGTGAGTTCTTCGGAAGCTTAGGCATCTTCAGTGACTTCCCTATCTATCACCCTGAACCTGGCCCGTACCTGCTGCTGTCTTTCTGCAAAGTCCTTCTAGGATCCCTTCTTTTTGTTTTGGAGACAGGGTCTCACAATGTAGCCCTCGCTGTCCTGAAACTCATCATGTAGACCAGGCTAAGCCTGAACTTACAGAGATCTGCCTGTCTCTGCCTCCCCAGGGATAGAATCCTTTGGTTTTAGGAGCTGACTCCCAGTTTCCTCTGTTCTCTGTGCAAAAGCGCAGGTCATGAAAAGAGGCAGTGAAATCTACCCCAAAGCCCAGTCCCGAGGACCTGGAGAAAGGGGAGTCTCCGGGTGTCAGAGGTGCTTTCTGCTTGAATTGCCTGCCTGTGGGGGGGGGGGTGCTGGGAGGGGCTTTGGGACAAGATCTCCCCTGACCCCTGATGAACACTGAAGGTCTAGGAGCTGGCTGAATCCTCTAGGGAACAGTCATAGGTAGGAATCAGTGTTTACTATGTCCAGGTGAGCAAGTTGGAGCTTGGAGCAATGAGGTGACTTGCTCAAAGTCACCCATCAGAGACACCACCCAGGACACATCTCGGTGGGCCTGCTTTTAAAGCCTGGCATTTGATTGCACCAGGCTGGACCAGACTGGCTGCTGCCTGGTCCTCCCACCCTGCTTCTGCTGCAAGCTGGGTCGAGGGCTGTGAGGGGGGGCAGCAGAGGGAGGGGGCTGGAGATACTGGGTAGCTTCCTGAGCCCTCTAGCTTGGGGAAGAAGCATCACTGTTCAGCTGGCGCCTAGGGATGCAGGACAGCCCCTCCAAGCCCCTTCCAGGTAGGACGCTACAGTTGAGGCTACATGAGGGGGAGGGCTCAGCCATACCTCGGGCTGGGGAGCCCGGCTTTTGAGGCTCCAGATTCCCATGCTTTCCCTCAGCAGCCCCACTGTGCTGAGCTCCTAGCTCTACCACTCATAGAGGCCACAATCCCTGCAGAATCTCTTCCAGCATCTTCTCCCTTCAAAGCCGCCCAGCTCCCCTGCAAGGAGCTCACCTCCCCCACAGCCTCCTTTACATTTTTTGCCTACATATTTTTACAGCCAAACAGTGCTTTCAAAGGCCTCCTTTTTCATCTCCTAATTAATTTTTATCTTCCAAGACGGAGGGAGGACAACACAGGAGACGGTGTTTGTGATGTCTGCTGCTCCCTGACAATTCTCCCAGCAAACCTCCCTTGGAGCCAAGGGGCAGACTCTAGCCTCACAGCTTCCTGCAAAAGCTGACTGAGCTCAAGGGGCCTGGGGCCCAAGAGCTGGATATCCTGCTTCCTGTGGCTCCTTCTCTTGTGTTCTACTCTTTGCCATGGGAGTTTTATTTACTTATTTGTTTTGGGGTTCATCTACATGCTCGTGTGTGTGTGTGTGTGTGTGTGTGTGTGTGTGTGTGTGTGTGTGTGTGCGCGCGCGCGTGCGCGCGCTGCGCGCCATGCACGCAAGTGCACATACCACACATATGCATGCTTGTGAAAGCTGGAAGCCAATATCTGGTATATTTCTCAGTTGTTCTTTATTTCTTGAGACAAGGTCTCGCATTGAACATGAAGCTTTACTGATTCACCTAGGCAGTCTGGCCACCGAGGTATAGGGGTCCTTCAATATCTACCCCATACCCAATGCTTGGTTACAGGTCAGTTCCAACAGGGCTAGCTTTTTTTTTTTTTAATTAAATTTTTTTTTTTTTATATGCACTGGTGTTTGACCTGCATGTCTTTGTAAGGGAGTCAGATCCACTGGAACTTGACTTACAGACAGTTGTGAGCTGCCACGTGGGTGCTGGGAATTGAACCCAGGTCCTCTGGAAGAGCAGCCAGTGCTCTTAACCGCCGAGCCATCCCTCGAGCTCCATGCCTAGCTTTTATACAGATGCTGGGGATATGAACCCAGGTCCTCAAGTTTACACGGCAAGCTCTTTACTGACTGAGCCATCTCTTGGCCCCTGTGTCCTGCCTAACCAGGAGTACGCGAACCACAGAAACAAAGTTAACTTGTTTTAAACTTGGGATATCTGGGGTCGGGGTGGGGTGCCGCCTGCTTGGTGCCTGTGCTCACCACTGCCTCTTGGACTGGCTTCTCTTGGCTTTGCCACCTTTCAATGCCGACCCTTTCACAGCACCAAGCACCCAACTTTATTAATCCACTGAGCCACTACAATGTGTCAAGACGGTGCTGGCCATGGCCCAACCCACCATGGCTTTGTTCTTCCCCCAGGGAGACTGCTGAGGACTGTGGTGGGATCCTGAGAGAAGCCGAATGAGAGGACAAAGAACACAGGCTTTACAGTAAGGTGTGGTTCAAATCCCAGCTCTGCAGTTTTCTAGCTGTGTGTCATTAGACAAGTCAGTTAGCCTCTCTGAGCCTTCCTTCCACTGTGCGTAACATGGAGGGGATGATACTCATCTGTTCTATAGGGTTGTCAGGAGGAGAACGACAGAGAAACAGGTGAAGCGTGGGCACACACCTAGGACCACGTGACTGGTTGCAGAGAAGGATTAAGTGATGTCAGGAGAGCATGGATGTGGGGCTGGTCCTGCCTGGGGACACTCAGCTGCTATTTCTGGCGGATGGGCCCTGGAGCCCCAGAGTGCTGGCTGGGGAGCAGGATCTGTGTCCCCCCTCTGCCCTCCTCCCTGGGCCGTCTGCAGGAGAGGAGGGTGAGGGTGCAGTGGCTGCTTGATGCTGAGGACTGAGGCTCGGTGGGGAGCTGGGACTGGGCTCTGAAAAGGCAATCTGAGCATCTCTGCATGGAGGAAGGCGGGGGCCTCCAATCAGCCGAGATGAGCCTGCACTGGGCTTATTTATGCCTCTTCGCTTTGATCGGGAGCCCTGCTTAGAGACGGGCTCATGCCTAATTCATGAGAAACTCTGGTAGTCAAAGGGCTGGGCTGTGGCCTGAGGACAAGGAGTGTGAGCAGGCAGGTTCGTGCGCAGGCACACATATACAGATAGAGGCATACATGTGTACATAGGTCATCACACACACACACACACACACACACACACACGAACATTGAAGTATATGATATTCTGTGCACACATACACACAGATACTGTGGCATGTACTTGTGTGTACTCACAGATGCATATCTGTGTTCCTAGATGGTGATCATGCAATTTGTTCATTAGCACACATACACATACAGATGCAAACATTCATGTCCAAGCACAGATCTACCTGTGCACATACAGGCAGACGCGCATGCATGTCACATGTACATGAGCAAAACGCTCATTTACATGTGTCATCTACACTATACACAGTCATACTTGTATGTACATACTGTCAGCCTTGCTCACACTCATGGAGTTTCAAGTGCCTAATGTGACATTTTACTTCCCCTTGACCTCAATGCACACTGAGCCCTCCCCAGCAGATGATGTGACTGGCTTCCGGTGGCAGTAGCCATGGGCAAGGGTAAGCTTCTTTCCCTCCCTCCCCCCTCTTCACTAAGTAGCTGCCCCCAGCCTCAGGAGAGACACGGGGAGCTGGCAGAAAGTGCTGGGGTTTGAGCACCCATGGGATGGAGGCATTTTACACTCTAACATCTTCCTTTATTTCCTCCAGCCCCGCTGGGGCTCATTCCTTTTCTTGAAGTCTCCAAAGAGGCAAGGGCTCAGGGATGAAGAAGCAGAGCCCAGAGTAAAGGGAGACACACAGGCTTCCAGACTGGCAGAGGGTGGCTGGATGCACCGCACAGTTCCCATCCCAAAGCCTGATGCTTCCAAGGGGTAATTAGAGGACCACTTCTCAAAACATCCCCAGCCGCAGCTCCAGCAGCATCTGGAAACCTGTTAGAATATTCTCTCTCTTTCTCTCTCTCTCTCTCTCTCTCTCTCTCTCTCTCTCTCTCTCTCTCTCTCTCTCTCTCTCTCTCCCTCTCCCTCTCCCTCTCCCTCTCCCTCTCCCTCTCCCTCTCCCCCTCCCTCCCTCCCTCCCTCCCTCCCTCTCTCTCTCTCTCTCTCCAGGGCCTCATGTAGTCCAGGATGGCTCCTGTGTAGCTGAGGATAACCTTGAGCTGCTGACCCTTCTGCTCCCACCTCCCTAGAGCTCAGATTACAGGTGTGTCCCGCTATACTGTTTTTGCTCTGCAGGGATTGAACCTAGCTAGAGCCTTTTGCACAATAGGCAAGCACTGTGCCAAATTAGACGTAGCCTCAGCCCAGAAGACTCATTATGAGTCCACCCTAGGCCTCCTGAGTCAGACACGTATGCGCGTGTGTGTGTGTGTGTGTGTGTGTGTGTGTGTGTGTGTGTGTGTGTACCGATGCTCAGTCCTTTCTGATGACACAGGCCTCGTGCCATTCAGACACACATGCAAGCCCCACCACCACTGGTTTAGCAGCTAGATTTTGGAGAGAAGCAGATGAGGATGGGGCCCAGGTCCTTCAGATGTGAATCCTCAGACGAGCCATTGATCTGTCGGGGGGCTCAGTTGCCACACGTGGATGGGAAATAATTACGGTGTTCATCTCGCAGGGGTTGAGAAGGTTAATAGAGACCAAGCAAGGAGCAGAGTCTGGCCCACTGTGAGTGCTCAGGGCTACAGCTATTGTTACTTATCTAAAAGCACGCTGAACCCACTGCTTCTCGGGGTCAGGCAGAGTCCCCTTGACCTCAACTAGGAAGACAGAAGGGGTAAGCAGTGGAACTGAGCCAACACTTTCAAAGCTGGGGGAGCCATGGCTCCTGTGAAAGCTGTCACATGGGCAAGTGACGGGGACTTCCTCTGAGGAAACCGGCCTTCTAAGAGGAGGAAACGTGCCTTGTGCTATTGGAAGTGGGCAGCTCATCCACCCTAAGTCAGCCTCTTAGAGATGGATGGATTGGGACCCCAAGCCAAGAGCGGGGTACCAATGGTCCCAGAACTGCCTGGGACTGGGCCATCTCTCTCTTCCTGCCTCATCCAATCTTTTCTGTTTATCTTCCTCCAATGATTCACATGGCTTGCTCCAGAAACTTTCAGAACTTGAGACCAATCTACATGGCTCATCATCATAGCTCCTTAGACTTAACTGGTTTCAACAGGGAGGGGCTGAGACCTGTGGTTTCAGGACCCTGGATTCAGAGTAGTGAGTGAGTGAGTGAGTGAGTGAGTGAGGGAGGGAGGGAGGGAGGAATGGGCAGAGCTCCCCTTTTCTACTCAGTAAAGAGTTCAGGCAGGTAAGCTCCAGGTGACACACGGAAGAAGAGAATCTCACCTTGAAGAAGGTCATGGTGGCCCCATCCTTGACAGCACCATACTCAATTTTGGTCTGCTTGGCCAGGTCATCAGCAGAGTCGATGGGTGACTCCATGCGCTCCACGGTCAGGAAGGCGGCCAGGTTGGCCGTGTAGGATGAGATGATAATGAGTGTGAAGAACCACCAGATGCCACCGATGATTCGGGTAGACAGAGCTTTGGGCATCAGTTCAGAGCCTGGGAGAAGGGAGGAGAGGCCTTACGATGTGTAGACCATGACTTGACCTGGATACTGACACAGGCGCTGAGACCCTTTCCTGAGAGCAGCAGATCAGCCCCAGGGTCCCTCAATATCACTGGAAACTTGATTGAAAGGCAGATTTTTTTGATTCACCTCAAGAGTCAATAACTGGAGGGAGGGGAGGGGGAGGGATGAGCAGTGTGTGCACTCAGACTTCAAGTGAGTCTGATTCAGGCTGATATTTAATAATTTACATTCTACACACACACACACACACACACACACACACACACACACACACACACACACACACACACACACACTCCATTTCAGAGGTTCCTCAGACCCTCTGATGCCTATCCATGGACCACAGTATAAGGGTCGAAACCACGGGTTCTAAAAGAAAATCCTGTTCCCAGTTCTCTGGGTGATCTTCGGCCAGACAATTCTCTTGTTCTGGACTCTGCAAAGGATGAAGAATCGTCCTTCCTCTGCCCCAGCCTCACAGAAATACTGCGATGCCGCAGTGGTATAATTTGAAGAGAGATGCGTCAGAAATACGAGCAGTATACAAAGATGAGATTGCTGCGAGGCACTTGGAAGGAGAAGAAAAATCAACATTTTTGGAAGCTCTTTGCTGAAATGCATCACTCTTCCTCCCCGACCTTGGGTGCGGAGCACAATTCAGATGAACCCTTCTAACTGAAGTAATTAACTAGACGGCTTTCAAGAGATTTAAATAGTGAGTGACCCCCGAACTTTCTGGAATATTTGGACTCGCAATCTGAAAGCGTCTGCTTTGATATGGATGACTTTTTTTCCTTTCTCAAAGAAGTCACTCAAGGGAGAGTTTTTCAAATACATACCTAGTTTTTTTTTTTCCCCTCCTAATCAAAACCATGCGGGGGAATGCGTTGGGGGGCCCTGGACTTGAGTAGCAGCAGGGCAGCAGCAGAGAAGTTATTACTGCAGAGAAGGGGCTTCCAGGTCTTTCTCAACTGTCACCGAACAAAGACGATGGGCAGAGAAGGAAGGTGAGGCTTCAGGACGCTTGTTAATAGCGGGGACAGACGGAGGCACTTGCCATGGAAGAAGCTGCCTGTCACTTCCCAGCTGCTGGAACCCACTGATGGGCGGAGAAACAGGTCTTTTCCTCTTCGGCTACAATCCCAGCTCCCAGCACAGTGGACGGCTGTGTGATGGGCACTAAGGAGAATGCCCTTCCTTCCTCCCTCCCTCCCTGCCTCCCTTCCTTCTCTCTCTCATTCATCTGGCCTCTTCATCATGTCTTCTGAAGACCAGGGTTTGTGCTGGGTCTTGAGGCTCCACATAAGAGCGTGAAGGTCAAGGGCCTTGTAGGTAGAGCAGGCGATGTGCGGCTTCCCGTCGGGGCATCAGGCTTGGCAGCAAGCGTCTTCACCCACTGAGTCGCCGCGCTGCCCCCTCCCACCTTCCGAGACAGGGCCTTGCTTGTCTTGAACTCACAGTAATCCTCCAGTCCCAGTCACCCAAATGCTGGAATCTCAGATGCGCGCTACCATGCTCGACTGTTTCCGAGATATTTAAGCATTGCCAGACATTCCAAAGAGCTGAATCCACGCTCAGGGCCAGTCATCTTGGGGCCCTCTCTCCAAGATGGAAGACAGTCTTCTGCCATGGGCCCTGTCTCGGATGTACTCAGGCAGAAGTCCCAACCTCAGTCAACCTCACCTAGCCCTGACCTAACTGCTGGAGTTCTCTTAGTCTCCCCAGCCATTTACCCTCACAGCACTATTCGGCAGCCTCCTGCCCACCCTCTGCCTCTGTGGTCCCAGCCCCCAGCTTGCTTGGTTCGGCTTTGCTCAGCTGGGGAGAAGTCTTCAGGGTCAGTCCAGTAGGCAGCATGTTCTGGTCCATCCCAACAACTGTAGAAGGTACTGGGAATGCATCTCACACACCACAGGTTGGGGTGGCTGACCTGCTTTACATCCTGAGCTGGCTTTGGGCCAGAGCAGTGGGGCAGGGTGTGAATCTGGGGTGAAGGCACATACCAGGGTATCCTCAGTGTCGCTAACCTTCTGTCAGCTTAGTGAGGCCTGAGGCTGCCTCCTGAGGGCAGCTGACTCCAGAGAGGCCAAAGGCCCCACTGGGGAGGAAAAACTACCTTCCTCAGACAAGAAGGCCCGGAGAGGGCAGACACTCACCTTGTTGCATGAGGGAGCCCATTCCAAACCAGAAGCTGTTGAGCAGTGTGAAGTTATTCTCCACCACCTCGGAGCCGGGGTTGCAAGGGTGGGCATCATACCACTCGTAAGGGCTGAATCTGCAGGGCAGAGGGAAGCGAAGAGTCCAAGCTGCAGGAGGCTGCCAGGGAGTAACAAGTACCAGCGCGGACTGCCAACCACTCCAGGGGCCCTTTCCTTACTGTCTGGCTGGAGTGATGGGCCAGGGCTGGTTGGGACTGGGTTTCTTCCCGTCCTTTAATGCCAGTGCAGAAGAGTAACCCTTTTCCGGTTATGAAGTGCTTCCCAAGCACCTTGTCAAATGAAAAGCACAGATGCCCTTCTACCCCGGGAAGCTGCAAGTCATTATCTATGTAGGGAAAACGCTCCTACAGGCGCATAAAAGGAAGTCCTCAAGGATGTTTATCAAAGTGTTGTTGGCAATGACAAAAACCCCAGAAAATCACCCAAATGTCCTTCAGCAGGGGAATGATTAAACACGCCATGCCACAGCCACATCGAACTATCACACAGCTGTGAGAGAGAACAGCATGATTCCAGGTGTCCCTCGACAGGGAACGATCTTCATCACAGACTATCAGATGAAAGGTGATCAAAAATAAAAAAAACAGTACAGTCACATCTCTGTAGATTTCTTAAGACAGCCATACAGCTCCACAGGTAAATGTGTATGTGAATGTACACTAAGAGGTCTGGAAGTTTCCATCTATACAATTACCAGTGTGTGCCTCTGGGGAGGGGGTTAAGAAGGCAAAAGGAATGTTAGCCAAACCTGTTGCCTACATGAATTTTTTGAAAATGAGAAAATGCATGTGAATTTCCTGTATAATAAAAAAGTGAAGAGATATTCATTATAAAATATTCAAATAGTATACAAGAATACAACGAGAAGGCACAAATGCCCCAGAATCCTACCCCATGGGGAGAACAATGTGCGATTTCATTTCAGAGTTTTGTGTTTGAGTATGGGAACATATGTCTAAAGGAAAAAGTTGTTGAAAGCCCCCATTCCACACCACCCCCTTCTAAGGAAGAGGATTCCCAACTGAGGGAAGGAAGCCTGGCTGACTGGCTGAATTCTGCTTACAAATGAGTCAGTTTGGAGATGCAGAGAGATGGAGAGACTGAGCAGTTCCTGGATGGGGCAGCTGTGTATGTATATTGGGATGGGATGGGGTAGGATATAGGAAGCAAAGATAGACAGTCTCTTCCTTCCTTCCTTCCTTCCTTCCTTCCTTCCTTCCTTCCTTCCTTCCTTCCTTCCTTCCTTCCTTCCTTCCTTCCTTCCTCCCTCCCTCCCTCCCTCCCTCCCTCCCTCCCTCCCCCCCCCCTCCCTTCCTCCCTCCCTCCCTCCCTCCCTCCCTCCCTCCCTCCCTCCCTCCCTTTCTTTCTTAACAAAGCCAGATTTTTGTTTCACTTTGTAGTGTGAAGCCCTTTATGGCACCTTGTGTCATGCCTTCTCAAAGCAGGAGTGTCATCTATCACCCACTACTCCCAGGGCTCAGGTGAGGACAGTTCCCTCAGACAGGAAATTTCCACATGAGACTTCAAACCGAGTGGAGGATTGTCAAAAGGGATGAGCAGAAGCTGGTTAGAGGCTCTACAATCCCCAAGGAAGAGGCTGAGGTTCAGGGAGAGGGCACTGGGGGAGGGGATGTAAGAGAAAACCTTTGGAGAGCTGGGTGCCCAGAACGGATGCTGTGTGCATTTCTGTGGTGCAGCAGACAAAACTGAGTTGTCTGGAGGGCAGGGCCTGGTAGGTGCTTGCGTTGTAGGTTAGAAGAGACCCTGCTCCAGGCCCAGAGTCCACCAAGATCTAGGGGTACTGGCTACACAATGCTTCCCCACTGAGCACACACAGGTTGGAACTTAGTCCAGGTCTGCCTTGGCTCCTTGTTAGGAAAGCAATGGACTTCAGCAGGCAGAGGCCACAGGCCACTGGAAACCCAGAGCAGAGGGAGGAATGGACTACCTAAGGAGGCACAGCCCTGGGAGGCCCAGTTTGGGGCTAATGGAGAAATTAAAAAGGAGCTAAGGTAGGAATCTCACAAAGTCTATGGAACCTCAGCCTTCAGCTTCTAGATAGAAACAAACAAGCTGTGTGGCCCAGGGACACCTGGGACTGACAGGACAGGGAACCAAAGGCCACGCATGGCCTGCGATGGTTTGTGTTGGGGACCAAGAGACCAGGCTCCTCCGGGACCTCTCCTGCCTGGAGGGCTGGGATCAGAGGAAAGATGAATTCTGAGCAGTGCTCAGGGGTTCAGCTCTTTATTTATAGTATTAAGATCTGTATTACATTTGTTTGTTTACGGTACACACGTGGGCGTGTGTGCCACGGCATGCGTGTGGGGGTCAGAGGATAACTGGCAGGGGTCAGTTCTCTCCTTCTACCATGTCAGACCCTGGACTAGAATTCAGGGCTTCAGGTTTGGTACCAAGTGTGCCTTGACCAGCTGAGCCGGCTTGTGGGCCCTAGGTCTTACTCTTAATGTAACACACAGACACAGATAGACAAGACAGATGTACGTACACACACACACACACACACACACACACACACACACACACACACACACACGCTAATTTTTAACATAAAAAATGCCACATCACCCCAAGACCCTGTCATAGAAATTTCTATGTAGAAAGCTGTTACGTTGCCCCTTTCCAGATCAGCCCCTCTGAACCAGCCTGTGCCCTCCGACCACTCACATGTGTCTCAACACCTCCCTACTGGTGGGCACTGAAGCTGACCCATTTCCCACCACTGGGAGAAAAAGCCCAAAACCCAAAACAACCTTGGCACACCTCTGTGGTCACTGACACCAAAGGGTAGCTGGGTCCTCTGAGCTCTGCTGTGAGGCATTTTAGGTTCCAAAGTGTCACTCAATGGTGAAGCTTTAATAGGACAAGTTCCCAGAGACAGAACTGCTGATTCTGATAAATGTAGCTGATTCCAGAAGCGGCCTTTTGGTAACAAAATGTTTTCAAAGGCTGAGGTTCCCCAACCTGGTTCACAGTGCCAGGCACCCATTTTACAGTGTAGGAGGGGACTGGAACTTCTTGACGGTGCAGAAGACAAGAGGGAATGGATGACCGCTGGGCAAGGGTGCCATATGCGGTTAGGTACTCAGTGGCACCCCCTAACCCATCTGTGTGCACTGCAGTTTGCAGCTCCCTAACACCCAGTCCTGAGCTTGATTTCAATCAGGACCCTGTCAAGCAAAGCTTTGTGACTTTGGATATTGACTTAACCTCTCTGAGCCTCAGTTTCTGCTTCTGTACCGTGGGGATGGTGCTCCCCACCTCACAGGACGACTGTAAAGGGCAGACATGATGGTTGTGAGTCATTGCTGTGTGAGCATTCCATGGGGGTGACCAGTGCCTTTTGTCAGCTCTACGGCCCAGAATTTCATCCCTCTCCTTCCTCTGAGGGTACCCTCATGGCACCCCGGCCACTGTAGAAAACCTCAGTTTTCCTAAGCATCCCCTACTAGCGTTGGTGTGTGTGTGTGTGTGTGTGTGTGTGTGTGTGTGTGTGTGTGTGTGTGTGTGTGTGTGTTGGGGAGGGGGGGGCAGCGCTCTCCTCCTGTCTCCCTAGCCAGGAGGGAGAGGCTGGACATGTAGCCCGCTGCCCGCAGCGGAGAGATGGCTCATATCTGACGGGCGGGGAGAGACACATCAAACAGACAGGACTAATGCTGGAAATGCTCCTGTCTCGGAGGGATGGGTGGCTGAGAGGCCACTGGAGCTTCGAGAAAATTACGTTGAGAGCACAAGAGCGCAGCGCTGCTTTCAAAGGCTTGTTAGGCCATTAGTGACGAGAGGCGTGATGAAGGCCTCTCTGTGCCGGCTGGCTGTTGGCCGGGCTGGGGAGGCAGGGCAGCGGCTGCAGCACTCCGCTCTGCATGCAGAGGCTCGGGAGGGAGGCCGGCGATTTCGCCTCTCACATTTTTCCTTTGGTCTCTCTCTGGGTGGGAGGGGGCGGAGAGTGGAGGGTGCAGAGGGAAAGGGGGGCTTTCAAAGGAGGCTCTAGAGGAAAAAGGCGAAACACCAGGCCCTTGGATCTCAAATTGCCTCTCCAGAGAAGTTTCTCTTTACACCACGTCAGCCTTTAGAGAAGAAAGGACCCAGGGCAGAGGCAAGGATGGGGCCTGGAGGGAGGGGCAGAGAGCTCATATCTGTGAGGGGCTGGGGAGCTGGAGGCGGGAGGTCAAGCAGTGGCCAGAGGCATGCATCACAGACAAACGCTCAGTGACACTAGGTTCGAATCCCAGATGTGTCACTTATCGCTTGTACGGCCTCAGTGGGTCTTGGGTGTCTTTAAGGGAGGCTGCCAGAGAAAACTGAAAGGTGGCAAGGTGCAGAACAGGGTGCTCGGCCAACATTGAGCATTGGATAAACATGGGCTAAATCTGCTTCCCTCGTGACCCATTTCCAATAACCACCAGCAAGGATGTACTTCATCCGTTTCCAATGAACAACACAAGGGTAGCCTTGGTACAAGCATGGATTCTCACATATGAGGCACACGT
Source organism: Peromyscus maniculatus bairdii (assembly GCF_049852395.1). NCBI lineage: Eukaryota > Metazoa > Chordata > Mammalia > Rodentia > Cricetidae > Peromyscus > Peromyscus maniculatus. Next base: position 143,962,698 of record NC_134853.1, on the reverse strand, counting down.
GTGAATGAGGCGGTGCATAAGCATGGATCCCCGGCATACGTGCGCGCGCGCGCGCGCGCGCGCGCGCGCGCGATGTTTCTGCATGTGGCATGCACACAGCTGGTGGCGACTGGTTCTCCTGCGGTGGTGTGGACGGACGCTTAGGTACAATTTGTTTTTCCATGTTTTAAGCCACTCAACAGGCCCATGCAGGGCCCTTGGGTCTGGCCTGCCATGCTAAGGTGCCTGGCTCAGGTGGTGCTATCCTGGGCAATGGTCAGGCTTCTCCCAGCCTGTTCTGGGCACCAGGGTGGGTGCAATGACCATAATTGAGTTTTGGACATGGACCCGAGGGACGATTGGATGCTTCACACCCAGGGAGTCAAGGAACACCCCCTGAAGGGACAAGGGATCATTGCCACAGGGAGGAAAAGGATGTCAGGTGCCACAGTAATCCAGACCTTGGGCCTTCTGAGCCAGGGGGCACGCGCTTAGCTTCCTGTGCTTTCCAGCTTAGCCCAGAGCTTCGGCCCAAGGCACAGCCTTACCTGGCGATGACGAAGAGGACACAGCTGACACCCAGGTAGGCGAGGAGCACGTACATCCAGATGTCTGGGGAAAGGGGGTTGAGGAAGGAGAAGACACTGGGGTTGGTACCATTGGGCTTGCGGTATAAGATGCTCACGCCGAGGGTCATGAAAGGCTTGGAGAAGTCGATGGCCTTCTCTCGGACGTGGGTGATGGTTAGGGGAGCCACGGCCAGATCTGCCTTCTGTAACAAGACCACAGGCAGACAGACAATGAGCAAAACCTTGGGCTAGAGGTGATGGAGAACCCCCCTCATGGATCGCAGATTGAAGGGGTGCCGGTCATCCCAGGTGACCTAACCACTCCTGTGTATGTCCAGTGTGCGTGTGAGTGCACGCGTGTATGTGTGTGTAAGCGTGGAGGCCAGAGGACAACCTTAGTGTCATTTCTCAGTTTCAGCTGACCTGATTTTTTGATTGTGAGCCTTAGCCTTTCACGTTGCGCTGTCTCCCCAGCCCTGACTTTATTTTCTAAGGCAGACTCCCTCACTGGCCTGGAACTCCCCCAGTAGGGTATTGCTGGCTGGCTGGCAATCAAACCCCAGGGATCTGCCTGTTTCTGCCTCCCTGGCACTGCCCCCACACCGGGCCCTTTCCCCCACATGGGTTCTGGGGACAGAACACAGGCCCTTGACTGAAACTTCTCTGCAGCCCGCTTATTCACAGCTCACTTTCAACACTGACTGACTCCCGTGGCTGGTCCGTGTCCAGGGTGTGGGGGAGACAAGGATGTACATACAGTAATACAGGACAACTTAAGCTTTGTTGTTCAAGAGCTGATGGATGAAGAAGAGGGCCGGGACAAAAGCATAGAGAGAATGAATACCTATGAGGCCCCTTCTCAAGATGGCACTGTCGAATGAAGTCAGCTTCCCCCTCCCAATCACTTCCTGACCACTTTAGCCCATCCAGGATGGTCCCTGGATCCTAAAACCTGCTCCAAAGCTACTTAGACCAAGACAATGCTCTCCTTGGGAACCGGGGAGATGGCTCAGTCAGCCAAATGCTTGTTGTGCAAGCTCGAGGACCTGAGTTTGAATCCCCAACGCTCATGCACAAAGCTGGTCACCAAGAGAGTCCATAACCAGACCCCAGAGCTCATTGGCCAGTTAGTCTAGCTGGTTGGTCAGCTCCAGGTTCAAAGAGAGATCTCATCTCATAAAATAAAGTGGAGTGTTATTGAAGAAGACAACTGCTATTGATATACATGTGCACATGCATGCACATACACACACACACAAGCATGTACACACATCCACTACACAGAACACACACAAAACAAACAAAAGCACCCTCCTTAGAGGGTGTGGGTGGACAAGAAAGTGAATGAGCAAGTCCAAGGCTTCACTAGCAGGGGTTAACATGGAGGCAGGAGAAGGGAGGCTAGAGAAACGATATGTTAATACAGGACATTACCTCACACATTTAAGGAGGGGTGTTCTGAAATTTGGTCTGAGGTTTTCCTGATTAAAAATTAAAAAATCCTCCCTCTGCATCTTGTCTGTGGTTCTCATAACACAAGGGCCCATTAAACACTGTCCTGTTCCTATGCCCCTTTCTTTGCCTCCATGGTGGCCCACAGTCCCCTCTCCTTGTCTAATTCTTCCCATTGTTCATATTATTTCACACATGCTGCCTCTTTGAGATCCCTCCCTGGCAGTCTTAAATTCTCGATTCTCACGAAACTCGCTCTTTCCCAAGGGAAGGTCTGCACTGCTCAGTGTGCATGGCTGCATGTCAGCAAGCATGCATCTGCTTATACACATCCTCAGGGGGTTCCTTGCATGCTAGGGCTGTGGCTGACCCACTGTTCTCTCCTCATCTCAAAGCCCCTCCTTAGACTCTGCAATATTTAGCAGTGTTTCCCTGGAAAAGGCTGCCTCTTAGGCTCCTATGGGTATTTGTGCCTCAATTATGAATCAAGGTATCACTTCCCTTCCATACATGGGCATAACTGAGGGGAAGAGGGATGCTAAGGCCAGCAGTGAAGACCCTTAGCCAGGAAGGAGCATGCTTCTGAAAGACTCTGCCAAGGCAATACCTCTAAGACAGCCACTTGATGGATTGACCCATCCATCCACCCACCGATCCATCTATTTATCCATCCACCTATTATTTCTCTATCCATTCTTCTGTCCACCCACTTACTTGACCACCCATCACCCACTTATCCATTTATCTATCCATCATCTATCTGTTTATCCATATATCTACCAACCTAGACACCAATCAGTTGTCCATCCATCCACCAGCCCACCCATTTTTCCACCCACCCACTATTTAATGAGATCCATCAGGAACTAGAGAGACAGAGTTGTCACAGGCACAGTTTCTGCTCTCGTGGCTCTTAAGGTCTAGTAGGGAACATGGGTATCAATCAAATTGTTTATCATATCAGCACTAACTCAGACTCCACTTATCTCAGAATAGGAACAAGTATTTCAATAGAAATCCCACCAGGAGAGAAGGCTAATATGTGTGAAATCCTAGTCTAGACCACTCTGTGAGTACCCCAGGCTTAGAGGAACTAGGAGATACTCTGATACTGGTATCCCCAGTGTTTCTCCTTCTAATGCCACCTCTACTCCCCAACAGGGATACTCGGGGCCAAAGGATTTGGTAAACTTCAAAATCCAGGAAAGATAGCCCATGGAGTACAAGGCACCTGCCAGGAAGATTAATGATGACCTGAGTTGGATCCCTGGAACCTATATGGCAGAAGGAGAGAACCAAGTCCCCAAAGTTGTTCTCTAATCTCCAGCCGTGAGACATGACATGTATACATGAGCATGTACTCACATGCACGGATGCAATAGACAAACAGACAAATAAGTGTGAAACAAATCAACCCCCATTGACGGAGGGATAGAGGGAGGTAAAGCTATAGAAAAGACCCATTACACTGAAGCCTATACTTTTATAGATTTTTGAGTGTGTGAGTTAGAACTTGCCTGGCTTTATAGCCACAGAAAAAGGGACAGGGCAGCTACCTTAGCTACTGGACCCCTCTCAGTTCAGGGAATGAACAGATGGATGGGGGGAAGAATGCTCAGGGACACTCTAATTAGACTGTCTAGTACATACTTGATCAAGACATACTATACTCAGACACTGGCCTAGCTGGGATACAAGAATGAACCAGAGACCTGGTACAGTGAGTTCTTATTTTAGATATAGACATGATTCCTGGGTAGCACATGAGTTGAGGTGAGCACCCTAAAGGCCTCCTACAGTCCTGAAGCTCTAGGATCATCTACAATGATGGTGTGAGAGGGATCTAGTGGTATTTGAGTCTAGGTTCCTGCCTCCCCTAGCCTAGTCCCTTCAGAGGACGCTGAATTGGTAGGTTCTGTTTGACTCCAAAAGTAGAATGCCCTGGTTTCTGGCTGGTCTCTGAGAATGGCCTCTGGGTTTGCAGTGGCTTCTTAGACAGAACCTCTAAGTCGGTGGTGGAGGATCCTCCTTGGACTTTTGACAGCAAGATGCATGAGATCAAGGTGTTTGTGCACAATGTTTATTTTGTAAGAATGTCCCAGGGGCTGAGGAAGAAGTCAGCCACAGGCCCCGGAGCGGTCTTTCTCAGGGCCTTCAGCATCTCCCTTCCACTCTTCCTGCTTTCTGGCTCTAATGGGGTTGGGCAGCAGAGACGTCCATGGCATTCTGTGCCTACGGCAGCAAGGTAATTGGCCAACGTGACCTTCTCTGGGAGTTCAGATGAGTGTTCTCCCTTGGGCTTCAAGAAAGCTGGCATTCTCCACTTCATTTTTGGCTTAGGCAGAAAATACTATATTTCACTGTTGGTAACGATTTCCCTGAAAAAGGCATTATTTTGTCCAACTTCCCTTGAAAGATTGGAACAGATGTCAGGCCTTCGCGGTTTCGGTTCATTACTCAGAATGAAAGGCCCAGTCTTGGCGGCTCTTCCCACTCATGCATACTTCTTCCAGCGTGATTCATGAAATCACAGGCTGTCAGAGCTGGACGAGAGACCTTCAGGAACATCTGCTCCAACCCCACATTTTATTACAGAGGGAAACTGAGGCTTGGAGACGTGTGTTCATTCCTCTCATGTTACAAAAATCATGACCTTGAGCCAAACCAAACCAAACTTTGACTTGTCCCCCGATACCTTCAACAACTTATAGATGATATTGTTCCTCTCCTGTCTAACTAACTTCCTTTCTGTATATCTTCTAAACATCTAGGCCAGGCAGGATGCCTTCCGAAGACATGGTTTTATCCCTATAGGTAGCTTTCCACTTGCCAAAGTTCTGCTGAGAGGCACCCAGTCCAGCCCTGCTCAACCTCCCCTCCATGCATGAAGCCATTTGATCTTGTCTACTTGGTTCCATCCATCCTACATGGATGACATGATTACCCAACTCCAACTCTGTATTTTGGCCCTTGACATTCAGTACTTCTGACTTCCGTCTGGACCCTGAACTTGTTCCTATAATAAAACCTGGGCCACCTCCCATCAGGCTAAGAATGGGATAGATGTCATGGTCTTAGTGCTGGCACTGGCCACCAACTGGCCTTTCCTTAGGACAAGAAATTTTCTTTGGAGACTAAGGTCTAGTCCCCAGGGCCCCTGCTCGCTCCCTGGGTTTGGTGTTCTGTTGGCACTTCCTGTTGGATTCTCCAGTACCGTCACCACTGGTTCCATATCTCTATGCTCTCTCAGTGTGCCTGCCTGCCCAGACAGTCAACTGCTATATTAAAATATTAAGAGCTGCCATCATCACAGGATGCTGCCTACAGGCCAAGCGTCGTCAAGTGCCTCATGAATTCCTCCCTAGAGCCCCAGGAGGCAGCAGGCATCACCACATTTTAGATGACTGATTTGGTGGCTAGAGCAGGCAGGATGCTTGTTCAAGCTGGTGAGTGGCTGAGCCAGTTCTAGTACCCAATTCATTATGACTTTAAAATCCAACATTTTACCACACGGTTGTACAAGCCAAGTAGAGTGGTGTGATGCGGCAGTGGCATATAGCCTTAATTACATTCCAATTCTGTGACTGTGAGCTAATTTGGAATAAGGTCTCGCAGATAGTATTCTTGCAGAACAAGTTAAGAGTTAAGACGGCATCATGCTGAATTAGGATGGCCTCCTCCCAACAACTAGTGCCCTTCTAAGAGGAGACGCAGATACACCCAGGGAGGGGTGTGACAATGGAGACAGAGGCGGAGAGGGCCCAGACACAAGTCAAGGAGCACCCAGGGCTGCTGGCCACATCAGAACCTGGGAGCACGGAGCCCATTCACCTTCAAAGCCTCTATTGACACCCGGTTTCTCATTCCTCTCCCATAGGAGGATAAATTTCTGTGTTTTTACGGCCCCTGGTTGTCATTTGTTATAGCAAGAAGACTAATACAGCTGTCACTTAGAGACTGTGGAGAACAGAGCTCCTTCCACTCTGCTCTCAGCCCTGCTGCCTGTGCCCACTGGGCCCTGTCCCAAGCTCCATGCTGCATTCCTAGGTACCCGGATTTTACTTTGGCCTCTGACTACGCCTGTCACCAGGGCTTCGCCGGGACTCCTTTTGTAGCACTTGATGGGGTTTGGAGTCCTAAAGCCTTCCAGATCCCTCTTCTGCCTCTACAGTTCCCAAGAAAACCACCCATGACAAGTCCCTTTCTGATAACCAAGAAGGGACTTGACTGGTCCCAGGAGCTCCCTCCCTCCCACGTCTCTGGTATTGGGTGTTCCGGCTTGGATATGAAGCATCCCCCCAAAACGTCTATATGTTGAATGCTTGTCTCCAGTTGGTGGATCTAGTCATCGAGATCCTCATGACTGGAAAATGAATGCCTTGAACATATCAATGGACCAATCCATTGACAGAGTCACACTTCAATAGAGTTATTAGAAAGGGAGACCTTGAGGGAAGTAGGTCACCAGGAGGGGGTGTGTGCCTATGAAGGGTGTTTTGTCTCTGCTTTCTGTTTAGCAGGAGCTAGGAGGTGAAGGTCCACCTCTGCTCCATGCTTTTGCGTCCAAGATGTCCTGCCTCACCGCAGACAAATAGCAGTAGGCCAAGCTGACCAAGCTGCTGAAATTTCTGAAGCTGTAATCCCCCACTAAAGGGTTTCTCTCAAGTACTTGCCACGCAAGCACCAGGGCTTGAGTTTGAAGCCTCAGAGCCCGCAGGAAGTCAGGCATGGTAGCAGACATCTACAATCCCTGTGCTCCTCCCGTGGGATGGAAAGGAGAGATAGGAGAATCCTGGGAAGTTCATGGGCCAGCTTAGTGTATTCAGCAATGAACAAGAGACTGTCTCAAACGAAGTGGAAGGTGGGACCAGCATGCAGGGTTGTCCTGACTTCCACATGCACACCGATAGCTTGAGAGTGCCAGCAGCCACGCACGCACACACATGCACACAATGCAGATTTTTAAAGAAATGCGTTTCTCTGTTTATCACCGCGATGAAAAACTTGATTCACACAGGGCATTCTCAGAATTCAGCTATTGCACTGTCTCTCAAGTGCTGTTTCCCTAACTAGATGCTTTCCATCCGGGCGGAGGAAAACAAGGTACCTCTCGAAAAGCATGGATAGCAACCTGACAAAACATCTTTTGAGTCCCCGCATATCTGTACAGACCCGGAGAGCTGCCAGGCCAGCCTCCATGATCCACCTGTCCACTTTCAGAACTGACAGCAGCCATGATGACTGACTGAGCAATGATGTGTATACCATTCCAAGGCCCGGGAGGCCCCATTCCTGCTGCCCCGCAGGCTTCATCCTGCGCCAATGTCCATCAGAAAGAATGGCAGGTCCAGCCTGCCTCCCAGTCACTAGAGCCTGGGATAGATGACCCATTTTCTGTCACTTGGAGCCCTGTCCCCAAACTCCACAAGTCCTGATAGTGGTATCAACCAGGACAGGGTGGGACCTGCCCTAGCAGAGCCCAAGGGGTATGGAGTTGTGACCGCCCCCTTTGAAGTAAGTCGGGTTCCCATTATACATCCCACAGCTCTCCTTCCTACTTGTTCCTTGCCGCTCTGATCACAACAGAATTTTTCTTTGCAAGCTATTGTTTAATCTCTGGTTTCCCGTCAGTATACAAACTCCAGGAGGGCAAGGATTAAGCTAGTTCCCCTCCCTGACGTACCTCTCAGGATTAGTGCAAAGCCCAACATAAGGTGGAGTCTCCAGGAAATAGAATACCCACCCAACTGAGTTCGATCCCCAGGACACACCACCACTACCACCACATACACACTGTGTGTGCATGCATGAGCGTGTGCATGGACACATACAGACACTCAATCCTCCCCCTTATCTTTCTCTCTCTCTCTCATTGTAAATAAAATAATGGAAGATCTACCTGCCAAAGGTCCTACTTTGCCCTTCCCCCCAGTCTAATGGATTGATCTTGGTCTCAGTTTCCCCACTTAGCATGCATACTTCTCCTGATGTCAAATTAACTCTGAACATTTGCTGCATCTTTCCAGAGTGGGAACTGTTGCCTATGTGCTGGCCCTGATGGACTACCCTGCACTTGGTTCCTCTCCCCTGACCACTCAATGGATCCCACCACAGACAATCTTCGTCTGCAATGATGTCCGGTGTTATCTGTTTTTACTGCTCCCACCTGCCCGTCCCACCTCTGGGTGAGAGTGCATCATGACTTGCTTTGAAGTGTGCTGGTTCAGGGCTGGGGACAGGCTTGGGTAGAGCCCTCCCTGGCCCTGCAAACAGGGCTTGGGACTCAGGCACACGGGCCAGCAGCAAGGTCTGGTTCTGGGGAGGTAAGGGACAGCATACAATCCAGGCAGTGAGCGTGTGTCTCTGTCAGCTGCTTCTCCTTTCACACCTGGAGGCTGGGAGAGCAATGCTCACAGCCCTATAGCCCTGCAGCCATGACTTCTGCAGAATATAGCCTCCCAAGTCCTGTGTTCCTTCACCTTATTCATTACCACAGTCTGTGCATCAGGGACCAGAAATGACCTCATGTCCTCCTTGTGTTAATCTAACTACGGCTGGTCAAGAGGACAGCAGTGACCTCCTTCTGCCTTGCCTGAGTCTCTCAGACCTTCCTCTAGGGCAGCGATTCTCACCTGTGGGCTGCAACCCTACTGGCAAACCTCTATCACCAAAAAATATTTACATTATGATTCATAACAGTAGCAAAATGACAGTTATGAAGTAGCAACGCAAATAATTTTATGGTTGGGGATCACCACGACATAAGGAATTATATGAAAGGGTTGCAGCATTAGGAAGGTTGAGAACCACAGCTCTAGGGATTTCTGGGACGGGTCACAGCAACTCCTCACTCTTTTGGTCCACAGAACCTGTCTGGGAGCCAGAGAAGCTTTCCTGACCAGCTGCCTTCGCATCCGCAGCATCAGCCTGGCTGGACACTCAACCCCACCTCCTGCTTAGAGATGAACACTTCCTGTGGCTGGAGATGAACATCCAGTTATCCATTCATAGTCTACTACTCACTTCCCAGGCTAGAATGCAAGATCCTGAGGCTGGAGGGTGGGGGGGCCTTGCCTGTGTTTCTCCTGTATCCACAGCATCTAGCAGGAGGCTTCAGGTGATATTTGCCAAATGGCTTGACCACTGTGAACACTGGGAAGGCTTCAAAAAAGCCACTCAGCAAGCCCCTCCTGAGATGCAACACGATGATGCTCTCAGAAGTGCACTGAGTCGTGGATGGTGTCTGCTGTGACACCCTGAACCAGCTGCCAATGTTGACAGTGAGCACTGTGGCCACCAGTAACCCCAGAACTGGCATTCTGAACAGTTCACATCAATCTAACTAGATGAGGGACAGGTTCTGGAAAATCCCCAAATGTCAACTGTCAAGCCCTCCATCTGTGGGGCATGCCCAGGCCTCCTAGGCAGAGAATGCCTGGCAGTGGTCTCTCCTATGACTCCCTGAGCTCCCGATGCCATGTCTTTCCTGCCATGGTGGACACCTTCGGACTATGAGCCTGAAAGCTCAGGTATTTCGTCACAGTGATGAGAAAAATAACTAACGCAGCCTCACAGCTGGAGCTTCTCCTGCCTGACTCCATCTTCTTCAGCGTCTCCCGCCCTAGATAAGTAAGGGCAGGCCTTTGTGCGGCTCTGCACTCTACGAGCCCAGGGTGACACTGTCACTGAAGATCTTTGGGCTGGATGAACAGGTCCATGATCCCCTGCAGGGGACCTTTCCTGTCTCAACCACTGGACCTATTTGCCTCTGTCTATGAAGCTATCCTGTGATTTCCCTCTGTCTATGAAGCTATCCTGTGATTTCCCTCTGTCTATGAAGCTATCCTCTGCCTGGTCCTCCTTGGCACCTGTTCGTCCGACCCTTTTGCAGGCCTCTTCCTAGGCTGAGTTCTAGAGCTGACAGTTATATGGGAAATCTCAGCAGGATACTACATCCTTCCTGCCTCCCTGACCCGCCTACCCTCTGGTCCTCCCCGTATTTACTCGGACAACCTCTTGAACTTCTCCAACACTCTTTAGGTCCAGCTCTGGGCAATCTGCTGCCATGACAACAGTCCACTTTCGCCATTGGCTTCCCCTGCCCTAACCGTCCTGTCCCTGAAGCATTCTGACCTGCCCCAGGAGATCTCCCAGCATGCCTTGTATTCAAGTGCATCTGCCCAGCCTGAATGAGGTAGGTTGGGCAGAGCTTCTTCTGGACACAAGAATAGGGCTTGGGTCCAACACTAGCAGGAAAACAATGGACCCATTAGGTGATGAGGTCACAGCTTTGACACCAGACCTTCCTCAGGTACATTTTGGATGTGAAGCTGAGTCATGACCCACAGCTATGTGTCTAGGCAGGGTGAGCAGTCCATGCCCACTTCTGAGTCTTTCATTCACCAATGCCTGCTTTGCATCCAAGTGCTGGGCACTGGCCAGGCTAAATGCATCAGGGACTTCTGTCTGAAGAGTCCAGCAGAAGACACTGACCCTCATGGCTGTACCACTTTCCCTGACTATACTCTGCGATAGGTGGGTAGAGGGGACGTCTGGGCATGGCTATTTCTTCACAAAGGAATGGTGACGTATCAAGGTCACCCATGATCATTCTTTGTCCCCTGTCTTGGTGTAAGCTTATCTACAAACCAGGGAAAACTCTATGCCATACATCTCAGGCGTGAGCCTGGTCTCAGTGACCTCCCTATCACACTCTCCTGGTTCTCCTCCTTGCCAGGCTAGGCATCCTGGACAGTCTCCCCCTTCACTATGATCTGGCTCCCTCCTCACAGCCTATGGTTAGCCACCTGCTGAGAATAGGGTCCTAACATGCATTAAGTGACTTCTCTAGGAGGCCTGAAACTTGGAGAAAGAACCAGTGTCTCCCCAGAGGTCTACACTAGAATCCACTGCCTGGTCCTTCATCACCACCCTTCCCCGACCCCTCCATTTACCAGTTCTCAGCCTGCAGCCTTCATGTTTCCTCAATGGGCCTCCAGCTTCCTCCTTCCCCTTGCACCCTCCCCTCTGATCCAGGCCTCAGCCACATGCCCAGGCCGGCTCCAGCTTGACTCAAGAGTGGAGAACTGTTCCTCTAGAGACAGGCTGATGTTACCTTCTGGCTCCACATCCTCTACTGGTGCTCTGTAGCTCTCAAAGTCAAATAACTCAGCTGGGTATGTACCTCAGTGATAGAATACTTGCCTAGCATGTGGAAGGTCCCAGGATCCATCCCCAGAATGGGAAAAACATTAAACAACTCAGTTCTCAAGGCTAATATCTCATCATTCTCTCCATCTGTGGCCCTCCATTGGCTTTGGGCTCTCCCTTCCTGGGGTTTTCCTTCATACCTCCCAAGTAGGCTCCTGGGTACCTGTAGCAGGCCATGGAAGCTCTAGATGGCAGGTGGGGGTTCCTGGTGTAAGAAAACACCAATATTCCAAGCAGAGTGGTACTTTACTGTATGCCTCAGTTCCCTATGAGTTGGACGGATGTCAGCCAGCTTCCAAGACTTCCTGTTTAGAGTCAGGTGGGAAGGGTTGAGGTCCTAGTCGGGCTTGGTTACATCTTGTCTAGTAGGATGACTGGCTAATGGGCTACTTCTCCCACTGCTACCATGTTTGAGCACAGACACATAAGATGGGGAGGCTGAGTAGATGTCCACACGCTCCAGAAGAGAATTTGATATTGCTGCTGCCGTTGTTGCTGTTATAGCATTGGCGGCCACTGCGGCTACTGTTTCTGGGGTTACCATTTCATAATTGCTTACTACAGCTAGCACAGTGGAGACCCTGGCAGCAAAAGTAGCTACCACAGTTAGTTAATCTTTCATTCTATTGGGCATGATAAATTTAATTCAATAGTTATATACATTTCGATTGGCTTTGAAAATTATAAATTTATAAACTCAAGTTCCATTTGCTTTTGGGATACCATCTCACAAGGACTCCTTACTCCAAGCAGTAAGGCTCGTTAAGGAAGGGAATGGCTCAGTTGCCTTTAGCCTACTGGCTATGGGTGGGATAGGACCTCTGTTGGTCTTTTCTGTGTCAAACACACAGATTGCAAGCCCAGTGCCACTTTGAGATCTTTGGCAGCAGTTAACTCTGCAACTCACACACGATTGAGCCTGTATGATAATGAGTATTCAGAGACAGGTAATGCCTGGGGGACACTCATCAACCTAAGACAGAGCGTCTGTGTGGCCTGAGCAGGTGTCTTCATGACGGGTAAGGTGACCTGCTGATGTCCCACACAACCTAAATCAGAAAGCTCATTTTTTAGTAAAAGGGGGACCTGTAGGACCCTGGCCCCCATTTTGGGAAACTGTTGCCTTGCTTGCTGACCTTGACCTTGATATCCTCCCTATGCTAACTCCCTGCCAGGTTCCACCCTCCTGAATGCTTAAGGGAAGTTCCTTGTCTGTGTATCCTGCATAATGGGCATTAACAGCTTAGATGCAAGATTGTAAAATATAGCAATAGTGAACTTCTGCTCTCTGGGGTTCTCCCATTGTGCTGTGAGCCTGTATTTAAGACCTCTTCCCTCCTTCAATAAACAGCATTCGGCATTAAAAAAAGATGGGGAGGCTGCACTTGGTACAGCTAGGACTGAGTAGGATGCCTCTCACATATGAACGCTCACTGAGCATGAACCAAAACTGAGGCTCTGTAAGCATTTACAGTGGCGGGTGGGGGGTATGGGTGGGGGGCGCCGGGAGGGGGTGGGGTGGGGGCGCAGCGGTGGGGGGGAATGGAAGCTAGACGGGTTGAAGGAATCTTCTCGTGTGAGCTGAAATTCCCAGCCTGGAATCTGAATCTATTTCCATCAGATTCTAGAGTTGTCATGGAGGACTGCAGGCAGGGAGGCGAGCAGAGACACCTGGGAGGGGATGAGAGGGAGCAGGTAGCGGTGATGGAGAGGTCAGTAGAGACTGCTATTGAATAGCATTTGCTGCTATGTGGTTAACGGAAACTCAGGGAAGGGGAGTGTGTCTGCAGAGGGGTTTGCATGCTCCTGGTGCCCACCTCCCATAGTGCCAGCTCCTTGAATAGCCATGTGGCAGGGACCAGAGGCTAGCAGAGTGCCAGGGAAAGATGTTTTAAGTTCTGTTGGTTGGAGGGTCTGCCCAGGACCTTCAAATGGACCTCGGGGGGCAGATATTTCCAGAGGTGGGAATCCATCATCTTTACACTGCCATTCGGATCCCTAATAAGGAAGTAATAATATTGCCAAGTCTTTACCACGCTCTCTATGAGCTAGTGAGAAGACTAATTATCTGACGACACTAATAAATGGTTATGATGTTATTAAAAATGGCACCAAGCTAGGATTAACAGGCTCATCAATTGTAGGGAGTTGGGTTTAACAAGGTCCCCTGCATGTCCCATCCAGGCTCCTGGCCTTGATGGGTACTGAACCTCCAAAGCACTGCCCAGCAGGACGGAGGCTGTGGATGGAGGTTCCCAGTGGTTCCCCAGCAGAGGGGCACTGAGGGTCTGGTTGCTGCTGGCCTTTCTCATCATGTCCCTTTAAAAAGTCGGCTCTTCAAAGTTTGTGGGCCACCGAGGCGCAGCGGTGGCGGCAGGACCGACTGTTCAGCCCCTTCTCCATGTGCTCTTAGCCATCCCTCTTGCAGGAGCTCTGTCCTCTCCGCTCATATTCCCTCTGCAAATGCCAGGCTCCAGAGTCCCACTCACAAGGCTTGGGGGAGCGGGTAAGAGAAGGTGCGTCCGGTCCCGCTGGCTCATTTCCATAATAATTACAGTTATTACTAATAACAATGACAACACGGTTCCCCATTTACACGGAAGCCTGTAGCTCAGAAGCCCCTCCCCACCCATTGTCTCTTTCCAGCCTCACAGTGGGCAGGGGAAAGTGGAGACAGTTATCATCCTTCTCACTGTGGAGGCAGGAAACTGGAGCTTGGGGACACAAAAGGAGTCCTGAACAACTCCCTCCTCGGTCTCCAAGGAACAACTGTGAGGATAAAAATAAAAACAGTGGCATCGAGGACGGATGCCCTGCCAACTACACCAGGCGCACCTGCTAACTGAGTCCTCACAGTACCCCGGGGAGGCAAGTTCTGTGCGTGTCACCCCCCTTTACAGGTAAGGGGACAGACACATTCAGACCGTCCAGGGACACGTAACTACCACGTGGCAGCGTCAGTATGGGCTCTTCAGCATTGCTCCCTCCCACCAGGCTTCCATACAGACCATGTTTGCCAGGCCAGGGACCCTACAGGGCACTGGAGACTGTGCCAGCCGTGAGTGCACCTCCCTCCGGGCTCTGGGCCAGTGTGGTCTCTCTAGAGAGATCAAAGTCCAGGACCACTTAGGCACATCGCCTTTAAGACTCTCTTGCTTTGAATCCAGTCCACGACTGGGTATCTGAGGCCTGGATCCTATCTCCCTGCTGCCTCTGCCTCAGTCTCTGTAACTGCCTCAGTGGGCTGTTCTAAGGATGGGGGAGAGCAGGTCTGGGGCATCCAGGGCAGATCTGGTCCTTGCCTCCTTTAACTGCAGGCAGGCTCTCTTGCTATTGCTTCTGTGCTGCTGAGGAGCCTGAGATGGAAGGTGGGGAATCGTTCATCTGTGCCCTGTGAGCCTGACAAACAGTACCTGGTTAGATTCCCACACCTTCCTTAGTGGCCTTGGTAGCTACTAACTACTCCTGTAGGCAAAAGGAAGACAAGGAGCTGGTGTGTGTGTGTATGTGTGTGTGTGCGTGCGTGCGTGCGTGCGTGCGTGCGTGCGTGCGTGCGTGCGTGTGTGTGTGTGTGTGTGTGTGTGTGTGTACTGAAGAACTTCCTAGGTTATACACATGCTAACCCTAAAAGCTAGTTTTCAAACCTCAGATCTGCTGGTCCTGAGCCTGGACTTCAAGGGGGAGGATGCGTTTGCTGTTCCCATCACACAGGTACCTGTGGCCCTGCACCACTGTTCCAGTGCTCCTGGTGGAGGTGGGGGGGGGTGTTGCAGTGACCTGCACATATTGCTGAGGAAGGTGCTCAGAGGCTGGGTGACTTGTGCCTGTGCCCACAGCTGAGGGCCCCAATTCCTCTCTTGGCCTATGAATTCCTCATCTTTTCCCTCATGTTCTGCAAACCCAGGCTCCTCCCATGGCCTTCGCCCCCTTCACCCTGCCTGCATGGCTCCTTACTCCCCAGGTCTTCCCTATCCCAGGCAGAGTGCAAGGCTCTTGGTGCTGCCCAGTGTAGTCTTACTAACCCCTTCATGCCAGTCCTAAGCCCACGCCTTGAGTCATCTGTGTCACCAATGAACCCACAGTGACCAGAAGACGTGACAGCTCTGTTTCCATGTCCTTGAGCTGGATAGTATGTTTGCTTAGGTTCCTCAATCCCAGGGCTGGGACATCCTTCAAGGAGCAGAAGGCGGAGAAGATGCAGGAATTCTCTCCACAGCAACCTCACCAAAGATGCCTGGGGAGGGCCCATCATCAGAGAGGCCAATCTGTGTGCAGTGGGGATGTTGGGAGGTGGACATCCCAGGCCAGGCAAGACCTTGACCGGTCCCCAAGAACACACCCTTCACCCCCCTCTCCCCAGCCTCTAGATCTTCACCTGCTGGGGTGCCCAGATGTTCAAATGGCGCTTCGCTAGAACGTCCCACCCTGTCCTTACCCCGGCCTCCAGGCCCGAGCCCCGGCTTACGTGGTCAATGAGCTCCTTGACCATGCCGTTCCACTGGCCCTTGTCGTCCTGTGCCCCGTACTTGCCGTCTTCCACCAGCCGGATCTCATAGGAGAAGCCCAGGATGTGCGCCAGCTCCTTGAGCAAGTCAATGCAGTAGCCCTCGAAGCGGTCGTTGCCGTAAAGGGTCCTATCGGACTTGCGGAACATGACGAAGGGCTCCTCCTGTGTGGACAGAAGGGAGAGAGGGTGCTAGGCAGAGTGGCTGGGGTCGGGGTAGGCTCTGTAGTTCAGGCTGAGCTCGGGGTCTCTAAGTAGTTAAGGGTGACCTAGAACCCCTAATCTTCCTGCCTCCACCTCCCAAACGCTGGAATTACAGGCATGTGCCCCACACCTGGTCTAGGCTCTTGTGTATACACACACATACACACCACACACACACACACACACACACACACACACACGTTCAGTGGGTACGTGTGTGTATGGGTCCGTGTGCATGTGTGTGCAAGGACACATGGAGGACAGAGGCCAAACTTGGGTGTCATTGTTCAAGTATCATCCACTTTTTTTAAAATTTACTTCCACTTTAATAATAATAAAAAAAACTAACATGCATTAAATGTAGAAAATGTTTTAAAATATTCCCCTAGCCAGACATGGTGGTTTGTGCCTTTAATCCTAGCACTCTGGAGGCAGAGGCAGGAGGATCTCTGTGAGTCTGAAGCCAGCTTAGTCTACACAGAGTTCCAGGTCAGGCAGGGTGACATTAGTGAGACCCTGCATAAAAAAAGAAAAATCCCTGTAAAAAGAAAGTTACACATATTCATGTAATCGGAGTTAAACACTTGACGTTCACTTTGCTTCAGTGGGATGGAGTGGCTATCACACACCATCATGCACCCTGTTTATGTGATGCGGGGTGGGGAGTGGAGGAGGGATGGGGGGCCGAGGGGGCCTATCACTGGCCTGGAGCCTGCTGAGGAAGCTAGACTGGCTAGCTGCAGCATCCCAGGGGTCCTCCTGCCTCTGCTTCCCCAGCACTGGGATTTCAAGCACAAGCCACCACACCTGGCTTTTTATGTGGTTCTAAGGATCAAACTCCGGCCTCCTGCTTACACCACAGAGCACTTCACCAACAGCCATCCATCTCCTCTGGCCCTGGAGTCTTGTTTCTGAAAACATTTCAAATGGCTTGCTTGAATCAACAGCCCGGAAGCCAGGAGAGGACAAGTCCGTTTTCTGAAAACCAACTCAGTGCCCTGCAATGTCACCTGCAGGGACGGTCCCAGCAGGAGGGGACAGGGCTCTGCTGGTGCTAACTTAAGTGCCAGTGATCCCAGAGCTATCAAGTGGTGGGGCAGGAACTACCTGATTCAGTGTCCCAGGCCAGCGTCAGCCTGACCTTAGAACCTGTTAGGAAATCACTCTTGGGCTTCACAGTAGACCCACTGAGGCAGGAGCTGTGGCGAGCCTAGTGTCCACTCAAGTTGGAGGGGCGGCGCAGCCAAAGCCCTTCAGCAGGTATGGCGCCTTCCCGACTTGTTGCGGATCAGACACCGCTCCCGACACCGCTCTGTCCTCAAGGTCCCCTCAGTGCCCCAAGTCAGGACCTGGCCATGAGTCAACACTGACTTCAGCAGTAGCTCCCTCTGCATGTGGCTGTGCCTCTCCCAGGGGTTAGCTGGTCCTCAAGAAGGCAGTTTGTGGGTCCAGAGATGCCTGTCCTGTGTCAGGTGCTGGGAAGCCAGTGTGAGGCATAGAGTAAGGCTTAGCACTGTCTGACTTCTGAGAAACACAGCTCTGGCTGCACCACAAACGAAAAACTAGGGGAAGAGGCAGGAAGCCCATGGGGAGGACCGAACCGATAGCATCCAGTTGGAGATGCTCAGATGTGGCATGATCCAGACGCCCCAGAACCCAGGAAAAAATGCAAGCCCAGAATTCTGTGGGCCTCAAGCACCCATCCCCACCCACAGCTCCCTACGGTGAAGTCTGGGCATGGCTGATCTGAATCCCCCACCACCCCCTTCCCCCGCCACCTGCAAACTCCACATCTGTTGAATTACTACTTTGTACCATGCACCATTTTTAACTTTTCCAGTTCATTTTAAGTCTTATTAGCATGCAAAATAGATGGTCTTATCCCCATTTGATACGGGAAGAGAAAGACTCAGAGAGGGTCACTATATTACCCAAAGCCACACAGCCGTTGACAATAAATAGTTCAGTTTCTGACCTACCCAACCAATCAGCACTCCCCCGAGCTCCTTTCTTTCTGCCCCCTAGGCTCAGACTCTCCTGTTCTCGCAGGTCCTGAACTCAGGCTGAGAGCTGCCATCCATTCACCTGCTTTGATCTCTCGGACCTCAGTCCTGACCCATCCTCTGGCCCTGGCCTGTGAGCCACCTTTCCCCACACCCACTGAGGCACCTTGCTCTTGTTTAAACGCCTCTACCCCTAGCCGAGAGCCCTTCACTGATGGGACACACGCCCACAATAACACAAGCGCGTACTTAGAGAGGTGTCTCGTTGTTCTCCCCACTGACTGGGCACTTTTCTTGACCCCAGGAGCCCCTGGGATAGGGTGGGAAGTGGAGGGCTCTGGTGACTGTGGTTGGATGTCCTCAGGGACAGAGACCCACCAGTGCCTTAACCCAGGCTCCTGCTGTGGCAGGTGGGCTGTCCTTCTGCTCTGGTCTTTCCCATTGTGCCATCCAACCTCGTGACCCATCTACTCAAGCTTTCAGGGGTCCTACAGGGGCTTCTGAGAAAGAGCCAGAGAGCGCCTGCATCTTGAAGGGGTTTCTGACCGCCCAGGGAGTCTGAGTACAATGCTTTCTGGTCTCATCACACAGAAACATGGACCTTTGGGCTAGCCCTATCCTAGACCTCAGGGCCTCTGGTGCTACCCGCAGCCAGGAGCCAGACAAGCAGCTCAAACATGGGGGAGGGAAGCCCATGTGGACCCGGGTCAGGGGCTCAGGCTGAATGGAGGCAAGGGAACATTGACCCTTCCCCAGGTAATAGTGCCCCCCACACCCCGGGCATGGGGCTTGGGGTGGGCTGTCAGTCCACCTACCCCTTTGATGGACGCTCTTGTGCAGTGGACAAGCTGCACCCCTGTACCTGCTGGCCCTGACCTTATTTAAATTAGGCAAAGAATTAGAGAGAAGGTACTATCTTTCCCAGGGAAATTGCCCGGATGGGGAGAGATGCCCAACCCTCTTATGTAGAATGGAGATTTTGACAGAACCTATCCTAACAGAAATAAGGATAAGATGAACCCACCTGGGAGAAGCCCTCAGTGCCTGGCACATGCCAGCTGCCACTATTACTGTTATTGTTCTTATTATTACTATTCACACTCATGCCTTCTTCCTGTGTACTGACTGGCCTGTTACTTCAGTGGCCAGTCCCTCTTAGAGACCACACCCCATGTCATCAAACAGTAACAATCATGGCTACCAGGGGAAGTGGCGGGAATCATTTGGGAAAAGCCCCTAAGACGGCTCCCTTCCTGACCTGCCCCCTCCACGCCTCTCCTTGGCCTTAGCCTCTAAAATTAGCACTTCATTTGTGAAGCCACCACAGCCCCAGAATCTATACATCTCCATCTAAATACGCTGCCTTCGGAGCAGCTGCAAAATGCCATTAATTTCGGGAAGTGCTTTGCGGATGGCATACATATTTAACAGCTGAAGCCCAGGGCATTAAAATGGTGCTCGCCTTAGTAATGCGTCTCCAGCCCAGCAACATTTCCTAGGGGGTAATTCTCAACTCTGAGACTACTTATTCATGGACTATTTCACAATTTATTACTGGAAATGTCCAGACAGCCAGTTCACCGGCTCCTCAGCTGCTAATCGATTGCTCAGTGAAGGTGCCCTCAATTTCATAACTTCACGCTCTCCTATTGCTCCGGGAGAAGAGCCGTGGGACCAGGGGTAATATTTCTCCTCAACAAGTCACCGAAAACAGGGGTCCAGAAAAATAACCTTTCCCCACTTTCTGTCACAAGGCTCTCCATCTGGGCTCGCTACAATCACTTAGCAATAGAGAAGCCAGGCCTAGAGCTAAGCTTCTCCTAGATACAGGGCCACAAGGTTGCAAGAGGAGGCAGGGAGGGGGCAACCCCGAGAGAAGAGGGGTTCAGGGATTAGCCACCCAATAGCTGGGCCCGAGTGCCCTGACTTAGGCCAGGTCTCCCCACGGTCATGCACACGTGCACATGTATGTACACTGGCAATATGGCCCATATGCTTCTGTGTGCTTGCTGCCTATCTGACCCTGCTTAGACACAGACCAAGAACCCAGACCTGAGGGCTTGGCTGCTGCAGCACAGAAAAGAGGGCATTCAGAGTCACGTTTCTCGAGTGGGAGGATCCAGACTGGCCCCTGGCCTGGCTTGGTCTTCCTGGCCCACATTCTGGCTTTGGCTTTCCCCTTCTCCGGCCCCTGGGTGCTGGGGGCCAGCTTGCCTGGCACTTGAGTCTATGTGGGTCACAATGTGCACACTGCACTGGTGTGTACCCAGAGGCCATTCGTGGCCCATCCCAAGAATTCACACCCACCTACATGCACCCCGATTACCACTCACATCTACAGCCGAAAGTACCTTGAACCTTCAAAAGCAGGGCCCCAGGAGCACACACTGCCTGAGCTTTTTCGGTGTGAGCTGAGGTTTGGGTGCATGCATTTTTCATGAGATTGTGAAGCGCAGAGGCAGAAGAGAGGCCAGGCCTGCAGGGAGGGTGGTGGGGTAGGCTTCCAGCTTTGGAATGGGGATCTGTCCCGTGCTCTAGGTGGCCAGAGGGCACAGTCAGGCTCCTGTCTGTCTGTCCGTTCAGGGCAAGGCACCCTGAGTACCTAACCCCAGAGGTTTAGAACAGTGAGAGCAGAAGATGGGGTTGGGGAGCTGCTGTGGCCTGCCACATCCCAGGAAGACAGGTGCCCTTCTCATCAGGGTTCTCACCTCCAGGTCCGGTCCCCTGGGGCAGAACAGTTTGATGTTCTGATCCTGTGCCTTGGTACCTGCCTATCACTCAAAGTGTGGTTGCCTTGACAACACCAAGGCAAGACAGGCAGGGGCCTGTGCTCTCAGCAGGAGGTGCCGGCCCCGCATATAGGCAAGCCAAGCAAGGGGCTAAGTTTTCAACCAGGATAGTTCAGCCAGCGCCAGGCTGAGTCACTCCCTAGGATGTGTGTAGCTGTCCCAGGGATAGGTAATTAGCCTGATCCTAGGGCCAGGAGCTCAGACTGTGGCCAAGGGAGGGGAGGACACAGAGGCCAAGCTGGGGCATTGTGTCTGAGAGGCTAGAGCTCTGAGAAGGTCCTGGGTGGAAGTGGTAAGTCTTAAAACTATACAGCAGAGTGTAAACCTGGAGCAATGGGGGTGGAGTGGGGGATGGCGGGTAGGCCCAGGAGTGTAGACGAATTTCTAAACAGTCTTATTAATAGAAAGCACAGAGCCAGATATAGGGGCGAAAACCTGAGAGATCAGGGAAATAGGAAAACCTATTTCCTAACCTCTGCAGCTTCCAAAGTTGGTGAGGTGAGGTTAGCTGTGGCTTTCCCTGTTTCCCCCGATCTCTCAGGTTTTCATCCCTAGATCTGGCTCTGTGTTTTCTATTGATAAGACCGTTTAGAAATTTGTCTACACAGGAGAGCTCGCTGGGCTTGAAAAATGTTCAAGTGCCAACTGAAAGTTCATAACACAATGTGCCCCACTGCCAGGAATCACCGTTCTGACTGTGCTGCCTTTGGTGAAGCTCAGGGCTCAGTCTGTGGCCATACATGGTTAGTGTGTTGTAGCCAACCTGAGTTCACCGGGTCCTGGATGAACAGCAGTCATTACAATAACTGCACTCACCCCGCAACGAGTTTATCCAACATCCACCCTCTGCACTCTAGGAAGTAGGTGTGATCACTTCCACGTCTTCCTTATCAGCTAGGCCACAGGCACAGAGCAAGAAGCTGCCTGTCTCAGGCCCATGCATTATGTCAACAGAGAAGCCAGGACTCAACCCCAAAGTCTCTGCTCTTCGCTACTGCTCATTCCCTGTTCCTACAGGTGCGCAAGAGCTGTTGGGTCATTTCTACCCAGCTGACTTGAGGCTGAGGGGCAGTGGGGCAGATGGAACTGTGTCCAGGCTATGAGTCAAGACTCAAGAGGGGATTATGTCCCCCCATGTCCTCCTCGGGTTCCTGGGAGCCAGCCAGTTCTGGAGATGGGAGCTCTGGTGATGGAGTGAGCCCAGCAAGTTAAGGACCAATGCTACTATGGTGAAGACTGACAGGTCAAGAGCATGGGTTGTTTGCCCGACTCAGCTCTTAAAAAAAAAGACCTTGTGCCTCTTCAGAATATGTTCTTTGTGTGGGGGGTGGAGGGGGGGGGAGGTGGGCGCCTATCCTGGAACTCAGTATATAGCTAGGGTGGCCTTGAACTCACAGGGATCCACCTGCCTCTGCCTCCTGAGTGCATTCACCACCAAGTCCCAGCCAGTTCCACACCCTTGAGACAGAGCGGCTGCCATCTCAGTGAAATGTGACCCTGTGGCCTTCCAGGGCGGCTGGGTTTTGCATCCTGTTGGGGAGTCCTTAGCGCATGCTCCCTTTGGAGTCTTGTTTGGTGGCTGCCTCCCCTCAGCTCCTCTAATCATCTCTCCTCCTCATCTCTTCAATCATATTTCTCTCACCTCGTTTTAATCTTGCCTTGCAAAAAGTGTTTTATTTATATCTCACATTTCATGCAATTCTGCTTTTAATCTTTTACCACCTTTTTATTATTTTATTTTTACCCTTTTATATTTTAGCGTTGCCACACTTTCATCCCTTTGCTTTCTGACATTTTTTTTTGCTTGAACATTTTTTACCTTGTCTAGCCAGCACTGTAAATTATTTAATTTTTCTTAATATCTTCCCTTTTTATCTCTCTCCTTACCTTCATTATTCTCCCTCCACCTTTCTATTTAGCTCCCCCCTTTCTGCCCTTTATCTTTCCTATTTTTATCCACATTCACATTCCTTTAATTGCTCATCAGTCTCCCTTAAGTCCCTGGATGCTTTTTGTTTATTTTTATCATTTATCTTTTACGTTAGTTTTTCTCCTGTTCCTGTTGAGCTCTTTTTGACTTACGGCTTTAGTATTTGTCTCCTTAATAAAAAGCGGATCCCTAAAGGCTAGAAGGTTATATGATTATTTGGAAGACCCCCGGGGTTCTCACTGCCCCCCCTAAAGGGGTGATGACCCCTCCCTGGCTCTCTTCCTGTGTGGCTCTGTCAGCAGCCTGTCCACCACACTCATTCAATCTCTATGGGCTTTAATGGGGTTTCTCAGTGACCATGACCCTGGGGGCTGCAGATGAGACCAATTGTTTAAAATTCCCCTCAACATGTATAGTACTGCAGAGTCTTTGAGATTCCTGGAAGAATGGGGGTATTTTATAATTGCTTCACGGTTTCATGGTGCCCACCACCCAACCACTGAATCTATGCCTGGTGGGCATCATGACAGTAGAGGGGAGGATGGTCTAGTTTGGCCTGGCTGAACTGCCTCAGGAGGGGACGTAGGGACAGCCACCTCCCTCCAAACACCATGGAAAGCTCCCAGTGGTTGGTTCCAGGCCTCCTCCACGGAAGGCTTCCTTAATCCTAATGCAGCAACACCGCTTTTGTGTAGAGGAACAAGGCCAGGTATCCAGGTATGGGTCTTACAGATTTAGTTGCTATATTCTAAAAGGTTGACTTGGGTCAGAACTGTTCTCAAAGGGGTCAGCTTCTGCTTGGCTGTGGCGAGGCTCCTTTCTCCAAGGGTAGCCCTGGGGGAAGTAGGGAATTGTCCCCAAGAGCAGTGTTGTGACATGGGTAAGGGGAGGGCAGTGGCTGACAGCTGCAAGGTGCAGGGAGCCTGGGAGAGTCCATGAGCCACTCCCTGGTTGGAGTCCTCAGGAGAACAAGGGCAGGAAAAGAATGGATGGCGTGGGGAACCCTGGCTAAACTGCCTCAGCTGGGGAGGCAGGCGGGAGCTGCCCACATCTAAGTACCCCGGAAAGATGAGACCCACTGACTCATCACAAAAAGAAGATGGGATGTGGCTCTATCCAAGGGGAGAGGATGCAGCTTCCGGCTCTCGGGATTTATAAGCCCTGTGCACTGTGGCATGTGTACCGTCTCCTGGGGCTGTCTGCTGTGGCCACAGCACCTGACTCAGCTGGAGGGGCTCACACGAAGGGCCTTGAGGTGGGAGAGCAGCCCCCTAGCTGTGACGAGCAGCCACTCCTTTGTGGTCCTACTGAGCATGCAGGGACTCCGATGTGCAGGTAGGTGAGACGGCAAACACAGGTTTCTCTTGGGGGATGGGGAGAGGTCCCGGGTTCCAACCTCCTTCTAGGAGCTTTCTGAACCTTCCTGGAAATTTCAACTCTCCTGTGATCCACTTTGCTGCTTTCTCCTGGGAGCCTCCTTAGGGGTACCCAAGATGTGACAGGTGGGGGATGGAGGGGTCTCTTAGGTCAGATGGCCAGGCCAGTCCACGTCTAGGTCAGACAGCCTTTCCAGCAGGGCCTGAGGCGCTTACCAGCACAGTGGTGACGATGAGCGACCTGTTGGTCAGAGAGTCGGTGACATTAGGACCTCGGCCTTTGGCAACCTCAGTGATGTTGAGACCATCAGCTGGACTCCACACCCCAACCTGGATGGACAGACAGACAAAAAAACAGGTACTGAGTCCTTCCTTTCTCCACACCAACAAGGCCATCTGCTTCCAGCCATCACGGCCATCACTGTTGTCACCGTAAGGATGTGTTTTGAGTGAACGATTTTGATGACAAACCCCGGTGCCATGCCTCCTCCGAGGAGACTTCCCGGTGCCAACCTTTCCTTTTCCTCTTGCTGATAGAGGCTCAGCTGAAGGAGACATGCAGAGGAGCTGCAGGGAGCTGGGAGACAGAGCAGATACCCAGCAGGGACAGAAGGGCCAAGGGTCCCAGGCTAGGCCAGGGCCTCCTCCTGACAAGACACTGGGCACAGAGCTGCCTACTCAACGGGTTCCTTCCAGCCCAGACACCTGCAAAGGCCCGCTCACCCTGGAATGATGGTGATGCCCCCATTGGGAAGAGGGGGACGTGCTCCACGTGTGTGGACTTAGGGAAGGGGGAGCTTTGGGTGAACGGGCAGCAGGCCAGCCTCGGAAGCTGTTTTGGGTGATAACGGAAGTCCTGTGAGCTGCACTAAGGGCGAAGGCAGTTGGCTTTGGGGTTTCCCCTCTAAAATGGGCGTATACCCTGGCCGCCATGGGAAACTCCTCACAGCATCCTTACCAATATCAAGTCAGAGGCTAAAGTCAAGGAAGGAGAAGTAGGGTTTAAAAGTCATCCCGGGGGATGAGAGGGCTCAGCAGGTAAAGGCTCATGCTGCCAAGTCTGATGACCTGAGCACGATCCCTAGGACCTACGTGGTAGGAGGAGAGAAGTGACTCCTGAAAGTTGTCCTCTGGTCCTCACAGGGGTACAGTGGCATGATTCCATACATGCACACACGATGAATAAATAAATGCAATAAATTCTTTATAAGTCATTCTAAAGCCCCGGGGCCTCTTGCAGGTGCATTCTGAGCAAACCGCCCAGCTGGGCCTCGTCTTGGCTCTTCTCTCAGGGAAGGCATCAGCACGCCCACTCTGTCCTTGGCCCAGTTGGGGGTACTCAGAAAACCTAATCAATTAAACAGAGAGGCCAAGAGCAAACATCCCACTCAGAGAGCTGTGCACTACAGATAGCAAGAAGATACGTAATTATGCTTGGGTAATTCTGCCTTAATCCTCCCAAAGCCACCGGCTGGAGCTAGCTGGATCAGCTCTGACCCAGCTTAGCAAACAGAACAAGGCAATGAGAGGCCGTGGCTGTGGTGGGGGGTTCAGCGCACTCTCTGCCTGCGCGGACCACTGGAGCCACGAGGAGAGGAGACGGGCAGATGGGACTGGAGAGGCTCTTCTTTAAAGTGGGCCAAGTTCAGTGCGGGGATGCTGAGCCGAGGGCTGGGCGCTGAGCAAGAGGGCTACTAGGTACAGGAGGCACTCAGCAAACATCTGTCCAGAGGTGTGTGAACAGCAGGGAGCTTCAGGCCGGCAAGCTCTTCTAAGCCCTGATAGATGCCGGGCATGATGGGAATGGAAGAACAGGAGTGAAGTGGTTGTCTGCTCACAGGCCCAGGTGGCTATGACTGGGAGCCTCTGGTGGGCACCCTGTAGGCCAACCTCCATCCAGGGATAATAGAGTTTTCCTTGAGTATTAGCTACGGTCAATTTGTACCAGCTGCCTGGAGGGCTGCTGGGAGATAGATGCTGCAGGGTGGGCTCAGATGAAAGAGTGCTCCAGTGATCAATTACTGATGCCTGCCACGGGCACAGGAGCGGAAAGCGAAGGCATGTGTGCTATCTATCTACTATCCCTAGAATTTGACATTGTCCCTAGAGATGAGTGGCTGAGAGGGCAAAACCAGCAGGACAGCTACCTGTGAGCGCCATGTCAGCTGAGCCACCGCCCGGGAGGGGGCTGCTCTCCATCACTGGGGGACTTAAAGATTGATGGAACTCGTGGAGTGTGCCTGAGGCTGGAAGAATGGCCTCGGTGATCTTAGAAACGGAGGTCTCAGCCCCTGTCCTTGGGAATTAATGCCACCATGGCATGAAGTAGTTGTGGATGAATCATGAGGATTCCTGGCCACCCCTCTCTATACGGTGAATGGGAGGACACAGGAGAGGATCCAGGAGCCATGGCAATGGGTATATGGAGGCCAGTGCTTGAGGCCAAGCAGAGCCAGGTCCATACCTGGGAGAACAGATGTCGCTTTCACAGCAAGGGCACCAGGGTGGGATCACACTCAGAAGTGTTGGGGGGGCCGGATCGTGAGTCAACTTCGGGGCATTTCAGGGAGCAGAAGAGACTGGGCTGGGTGGGGAGGCCAGCTGAGGAAACTCTCAGTCTCAAAGGCCCCAAGGAAGGGCTGCAGCATACTGACTTGGAACTGGGGAGCCATGGGCAGGGCAGAGCTGGGTTTGGTGACGCTCCGTCTGTGTGTACATTCAGGATGGATGAGGGAGGCGGAAAGAGTGTTAGAAGAGGCCTCAGTAGAGGCTGAACCACGCATACAGGGAGGGAGGATAGGAGTCTACCCTGAAGGACCCTCTAGTTTCCTGGTCACTGCTCTCCGTATCTTATAAATGCTGTATCTCAGGGCTGGAGGGGAACTCAGATGGCTCCCAGGGACCAGATGCAGTGGGATGGGTGTGGCTGAGCTGCCGGCTCCTCCAGATGCTGAAAACTGGGGCCTCAGGTTAAAGCCCCTTCTTGGCACAACAGCCTGACTTTAACAGACACGCTGAAGGTTCCTGGAGGCCAGAGAAGGCCTCATTAGAACATTCCCATGTTGGCCAGATGAGAGGCCCTAAGTCTAGATAGGACTGCTTTCTTGGACTGAATGTTGGAATCAGTGGTCTGAGAAGCTGGAATTGTTGGGGAGTCCAGACCCCCAAAATTTAAAAATCTCTTTGGGGTAAGGATTTTTTTAGTCCCCCAGACAAGCAATCTCTCCACATTTGCTTGAATGTCTCCAGGGGCCATGAGTTTACTAACCCAAGTCAGGCAATCTGTGGAGGCTAGAAAGTTTAACTTAAGAACACATATGTCCTTATCCCTGACCCAGCCCTGCAGGATCTTAGAGACAGTCAGTTTGTGCCACGTCTTTGTGTTTCCCTGACTGGCCTAGCTCACAAGGGATGGCGTAGGTGTCTGTTCTAGCTAGGCCACTCAGCCTGGCACCTTCAGGTGTACCAGGACCCACAGCTCTGCAGAGGTCATGCTGGGTTGGTTCAGTCTCCAGGGGATGCCTGCAGTGGACCTTGCCCTTCTGCCTGGAGCTCGTGGAAGGCACTTCCAATATCCCTGGTCCTCTGCGGAGCCTTCTCCGGAGCCTACGCACCTTCTCCAGGCCATCTTCCTTCAGGCTGATGATGTCCAGATCAAAATCAGTCCGCAAACCACTGGTTTTGTTGAAAACAATCCGTCCAGTTAATCCTTCCCATTGAGCCTGCGGAGTGGAGAGGGCAGAGCGGCAATTCCTCGGGCTCATAAATCATCATTCGGTACAACTGTACAATGCTTCATTTTAATTACTCCTTGCACTGATACTGTTCCCCCAAGACCATGATTAATTAATAATCACCTCCATCATTGCTCGGGCTGTGGTGCGAGCCAGCGATTTCCATAAATTCTATTACGCTCTTTAGCCAGCTCTACATCTGCACCTTCTCGTGTACAACATCGATCTCGGATGCGCTCAAATGAGCCCCCGCCTCGAAGCCCTGGGAAGGGGGAGCCCGTGTCAGATCCCTGGGGAGGGCCAGGGAGGCAGGTGAGCAGAGCGGGAGCACATGAGACCCACCAAGAGATAGAAATGCCTACAGGCCCAGTAGGCTGTTTACAGAGCCATATCCTTGGAGCATTACCCCCAGAGAGGGAGGGAGCTGGGCAAAGCCCCTCAACCTGCTGCTGCAGCCCCAAGCCACGGCTGAGAACTCTGGGGTCCAAACTCTGGGTTCAACTCCACTGGCTCTGTGACCTACAGTACTCTCTGCCTCAGTTTCCTCGGCTATAAAATGGAACTAGTCAGGGTATCCATATTTCCAAAATGTGAGAGTGAAATAAGCCAGGGAAAACAGAGAGAAGAGCCTGGGCTAATGCAGGCCCTGGATAAATGGCAAGTTCTGTCATTCTGTTGTCATTAATGCAGACAGAGGCAGGTATGACTTAATGCAGACTATTTTTTTTTTCAAGACAGGGTTTCTTTGTAGTTTTGGTGCCTGTCCTGGATCTCACTCTGTAGACTAGGCTGGCCTTGAACTCACAGAAATCAGCCTGGCTCTGCCTCCCGAGTGCTGGATGGTGCACCACCACCACCCAGGTACAGACTATTTTCTAGGCCAGGGTGGGCCAGTCTGGCCATGGCCTGTGCTTGGATGAGTCCACAACCATTCCTACCCATCTGTTGTGGAGTCCTGCTACCTTCAGATTTGCCAGTATTAGATATTATAGACTGTCTCTCTTCTGGGGGTCCAGAGTAGTCATTCTTTGTGCACACGAGGGTGTGTGCTGTACCTTTCCTGTGGGTTTGTATATGTGTGCCTGTAGAAATGTGTGCATGTGTATGCTGATGTGTGAGGTCAATGTTGGATGTTCCCCTCAGTCACTCTCCATCTTATTTAAAATAAAAGTAGCAAAAATAATATAAACATGTGTGTTGCATACACATGTGTGGGTGCCCATGGCCATGCAGAGACGAGAGTTGTCTTCCTGTATTGCTCTCCACCATATTCTCTTCAGACAGGGTTTCTCACTGAACCTGAAGCTTGCCCTCTTGTCTAGGGTAGCTGATGAACAAGCTCCTGGGATCTACCTGTCTGCTCCTCAACACCTGAGCTACAGACAGGTGCAGCCACACCTAGCTTTTATGTGAGTGCTGGGTTTGAACTCAGGTCCTTAGCATTGCACAGAAAGAGCTCTTATCTGCCACCTCTCCAGCCCTTCCATCTTATATTTTTAAGAGAGTATCTCGCACTGAATCTGGAGCTCACTGATTCAGCTAGGATGGCAGGCCGGGGAGTTCTAAAGACCCATCTGCCTGCCTTCCCAGCACTGGCGTTAGAGCTACACCGCTCCCAGCTTTATATGTGGGTGCTGGGGACTCGAACTTCGATTCTCATGCTTGAGTAGCGGGCCCATCACTAGTGGAGTCCCGGCGCTAGCCAGAGAGGTGATCCATAAGTCACGACCCCACAGGTGATGTCACCCAACTTTCCCAGCAGCCTTGAGGGCTGGCCCAGTGAGAATCATGATTCCATGTTACAGATGGGGAAACAGGCCCGGAGGGAGATGGTCCTGGGAGCCCCAAAGCTTCCTCTACACAACAGGCAGAGCCAAGCTAGACCCCTGGTCCCAGGGCCTCACTACTTGGTCTGGGCCCTTTCCCTCTTTCTCCTTGGGTGGGGCTGATGCTGGTGGGTATTTTGCAGTTAGATTTCTGCATCTGGGAGAAGATGACCCACCATCCATCCTGGGGTCTTGGGAAATAGGAGGGAAACAGCCATTGGGGGTTAGTGAGTGGAGGGGGATGAATGAGGTATCCAGAGGAGAGGTAGGGACTGCAGGAGGGCTAATTCTGGTTTGGGCACAACAAGTTCCTGCTCACCCTATATTGTGAGCAAGGCTCCTGGCCTCTCCCTGGAATGAGCATCAGCACCCACCACATGGTCACTACTTCTCAAATTCCTGGTCCCCAGAAGCTTGTCTTTGGATCCCATCTAAAGACCTAGAGCGTCTCCCTGCTCCTGGGCAGCTCGGAGTCCCTGTAGACTTTCACAGATAATGGAAGATGATAGCTGGGTGAGAGGCAGGAGGATTGTAGCTCTAGGCAGTCTGGGCTGCTTACTGAGGTTCTGTCTTAAGCCATCCTTTGCTCCCCCCCAAAAGTAGATAGACAAAAGGTGTCCTAACTCAGAGGCAACATCCTGGAGCCCCAGAAGGCTAGAGAACAAAAGAGGCTCAATCTATCTAACACTCCACTGGTGTGCAGGCCCTTAATGAGGTGGGTAAAGTGCCCAGGACCATGCCTGTGTGTATGATCATGATGAGTGTTATGGGTTATCATGTTTCCTTTGTAGGTTCTGGAGCCCCGGGGCTCCTGGAAATGGAGGTGGTCCTCAATGGAGGAAGAGACAAGGCCAGGCCCAGGGAGGAAACTTACAGCAGAGAGTGACAATCCCACCCTTCAGAAGCCCACTGAACTTCCATTGTGACCCTGCGAAGTGGGACTCATCACTGTCTCCATTTCCCAGATGTGAATACTGAGGTTCAAAGATGGACTGAGGTACTGAGGAGATAGTTCAGTTAGTTAAAATGCCTGTCACGGAAGCATGAGGTCCTGAGTTGGATCCCTGGTGCTCACATAAAAATGTCAGGTGTGGCTGCAGGCATCAGGGTGTGGGTGGGGTGGGGGTGAGTGGATCCTCTCACTCTAGCACACCTCATCGGTGAATGCCAGGTTCAGTGAGAGAGCCAGGCTCCCCAAAACCAAGGCAGAGAGATATAGTGGAAGATATCTCTGGTCTCCACATGAATGTACACCTGCAGACACACACACACACACACACACACACACACACACACACACACACACACACACACACACACACGGAGCCAAGGGGACAGAGATTAAAAGCCACATCAGAGAAGGTGAAGGGCTCTGTTTATGACTTCACAGGGAGGCCGGCCTTCCCTCAGGCTGGCTCCCCCACCCCTCGGGCTTCCATCTCTCTGCTGCAGCCCACACCCTCTGGCTATCTGCGGGCCCCCAGGGAAATCTCAGCAGGTGTCTTCCGCTGCCTTGCTCCTACAGAGGAGGCTTTCCTCCCTGTCAGTGCCAGAGGAATTAAATGCCAGCAGGTGCGGCCTGTCTGTGGGCGGGTGGGCCGGGGCAGGGCAGGGAGCCACGGGCAGCTCCTCCCCGTGACATTTCCCAGCCCACCCGCCCCCTCTAGCCGCAGCTCAGGACTTGCTAAATGAAAGATGCTTCACACGCTCTGAACTCCGGCCTGGTATTTTCCAGCTCCTCTCGGAAATGCCAAGTCTTTAAAATGATTTACTGCCACGCAGTCAGACGGAGATGGGCAACTTGGAGACGGACAAAGGGAAGCCTGGACTCTGCAGGGTACCTGGGTTCTGCAAGTGGCCAGTTATGGACCACGAGCATTTTGTAGCGACTCCTGCCTGGCCTCCATGGCCCTACGAACAGAAGGAGTTCTGCAAGGGATGGGGAGTGTCCGCCCCAGTGTGGGTAGGAGAGTTCCAGGAGCGGGAATGGGACCTCTCTTTCTAGGCTGGGCAGTGGGGAGTCCGCTCCCCTCGGGCATTCATGGCTGGGCCTCAAGCTTTCCAAGGGGCAAGGGGTGAAGATGTAGGGTCCTTGAAGCAGGGTGGGCTGCAGGCCCTATGGCTGGAACCCACTACCCAAAAGGAAGTTAGAGTAACTCCAGATGATGGTGACTAAAAAATCAGGGTTGTCATACCTGCTGTGCCCAGCTCTGAGACCAACCCTCAGCCAATGGCTGTCATAGATGAAAGAACTCCAAGACTGCTTGCTTCTATTCTATTCTCTGAAAACACACACACACACACACACACACACACACACACACACACGCACGCACGCACGCACGCACGCACGCACGCACGCACGCGCGCGCGCGCGTGCACACACACACACACACACACACAGAACAGAGAGAGAGTCTGGACCTTCCTAGAGGGCTTCACCTGAGCCCCTTGGTCTTGGTCTTGGTCTACTTACCACTCACTTTAGCCCAGGATAGCCCTGCTTAGACCTCATCCTTTATAGCCTTTTCTTCTTGCTATTAACTGAGAGCAGATCCTGGTCTGACCCCGAGTTTCACTCTGTCTTCCACAATTCTGAACTGAGGATCAGAGAGGCGGTCATCTCACCAAGCCACTTAGCCAGGGGCAACACATTGGCAAGTGAGGCCCGGACTGAGTGAGTTTGTCTGCAGAGGGGAGCCATAAACCCTGCTGCATCCAGTGTGACAGCAGCGAGGACAGTGACAGAGAGAGAATCCTTTGACCACCCGGGCTTCTCAATCGCCTTTGAGACAGGGGAAACTGAGGCTCAGAGAGGTGACCTGCCCAAGTGTGTAGTACGTAAGAGAAACCACTTCTCTGGCTCCCGCACCTGAGCCCTCCAGCTCTCTGCTGCAGGGGGCATCCCCGGAGGGGCCTGGACTCACCTCCTTGATGAAGTTCATGAAGCGGCCACCAAAGCGCCAGGCCTTGTGCCGATGGCACTGCAGGGAGTTCACGGTCATCTGCGGCGCTCGCTGGTAGCACACAGACACGATGTGGACGGCATCGTAGAGCAGGGCTGCGTCCGTCTGCGGAGGGCACAGGCCTGCCTGAGGGCTGCGCCTGTGGCGTCCCCAGCTCCTGCCCCACCTGCCCTACCACCACTTACAAGCTCATGGTGTCCTGAGGGGGGAACAGGCCCTTAGGCCCAGAGGGAGCCCTGTCCTTTTATGTGAAGAGAGGCCAGCCTCGGTGTGGCCCTATGAGTCTGTGGACACCCCAGTGCCCCCCTCTTTCCTGCTGCTCAGGCTCTCTCTCTCTCCAGACCTCCCACCCAACCCATTACCTAATCTCACCCACTCTTTACTCCTTTCTTGCCTCCTCAGCCTCATACCTGCCAGTTACAGCTTAAGTCCCCATGGTCTTTAGTTTGTTTGTTTGTTTGTTTGTTTTTAATGTGATCCATTTTTAACCATCCTATGGCTCCATTAGAGGCGGCCCTTAGGGTGGGACTGTTGTCCCCAGGGCTCTGGCTGATATATGGCAGATCTTACAAAATGAAGTGTCGTATGAGGAGATGGAGGGAAGGAAGGAGAAAAGGAAGAAAGAAGGAAGGAAGGAGGGAGGGAGGGGAGCCCTGGGGGCCTATCTATCCATCGGCCCACTGTACCATCATCACTCCATCCAACAGGCCAGACTCCGCCCGGGGAGCTGCCTGGAGTCGCTCCATGGACCACTTCTCCACAATGGCTGAGACATGGGGGTTGTCCACGTTGAGTATGCGGAACCCAGTCAGGTTCACCCCCGAGTAGCGGTAGGGTTCCAGGTCTAGTGCGTAGAGATCCTGAAGAAAGAGAGCTTGATGTGGTTAAGGGCTAGCCCAGTTCGCCTCCCTCACCCTCTAGACCTGGGCACCCCTGGGCCTGAGCTGTGGCTCCCTGCAGAGCCCTGTGCATGAAAGATGCCCGGAGTGTCCACAGGAGGACTGAACGCAGAGTCCACCACTTGAATCTCCTGATACTGACCTCACATGCTGACTATGGGGGCCATCATCCTGTTTCTTCATCTGTAAAATGGGGATTTCTCCTCTTTACAGAACCCAGAAGACCCCCTCTCACTTTGGGAGGACAAAGGGTGCTGGGCCTGGGCATCTCCAAGTGACATTGAAGGAGGCAAAAAAGCCAGAGTACCTTTTCCCCCCTTCACAGAGGGGTCCAAATGAGGACCAAAGAAATCCACTACCCGCCCCTCCCCCCCCCTTACTCTTCTGGAAGTCACAGGCAGGGCCTTTTTACCCTGTCTCCTAGGAACATCTGTCTAGAGGACTCTCCATGGTCAGGTCCCACGCAGCCTGGTTGATGGGCAAGCCTTGGCTGACAGCCCAGGAGAAAGGGTCTTAAAGCCCAACCAGCCCTGGCCTCTCTTGCAGCCCCAGATCAGGGCTGGTGAGGTGAGGAGTCAAGAGGAGAAGCAGTGGGAATGGGCAGCTGTCCCTCAGCAGAGAAGACAGCGTGTGGAGGGGCAGTTAGCCTTCACAGGAGCCAAGCAGAGCACTCACCACAGGCTCAAGATGCCTCCAAACTCAAGGAGCCACAAGAGAAGCATCATGTGCTTTCAATACGCAGGATGGCTGCTTTCAGATCTCTGGGGGTTTCCTAACTCCGCTGGGTTAGGAACTGCTGTTAACGCTGGGTAAAGCCCAAGCTTCTGCTTAACATGAGATTTGTGTCTGGCACAAAAGGTCATCCCTAAGGCAGCGGTTTTATTGCTTTGCAGGAGATTAATCTATTTTGTGTGTAACTGTTCTACTCTACGTCCCTTCCCCCCCTAAAACCCTGCTCCTCAAATGCTCTGCTTCACCAACGGACTGTTCCCTCCAGACTTAGAAACATGTCCCACTCTACACTTGCTTCAGACTAATGTTTTGATTTTCAAAAATAAATAACTTGGACAATGTAGACTGGTTGCCAGCTGGGACTGGGGAAATCAGGTCCCTTGTCCATACTTTCCCGCTTCCCTTCACTGAGCTGCCTTCCATCTTGAACCTGAAGGCCACACCCCCACCTCTACCCTTAGCCTGGTGCCAACCTCAGATAATCAAAAGGGACACCGGCTGGAGCCCATAGAGCAGATCTCGCACAACGCTTGGGTGTCCTGTGGTCTCTGAGACGCTCCTTCTTGGTAAAAAACTCCTGCTCTTCTGCATTCCCACACGGACCCTTTCTCGAAGGCACTGTGTGCATTCATGTCCCCTTTGCAGAGAAGAGGAAGGCTTGGAGCCCAGGCAAGAAAGTCTCATCTTAAACCACTCAAACAAATACAACCAGCCTCCCAAGTCTGTGCATGTACGAATTCAACCAACCGTGTATGTATGTATGTATGTGTGTGTATATATAATTTAATTGCCTATCTATATTGAACATGCAGACTTTCTTTCTCTCCCCAATTCCCTAACAATGTCATGAATTACCCAGCATTTTCGTTGTATTGAGCATTGTAAGTTATCTAGAGTTGACTTAAGGGAGATAAGAGCATGTATTAATAATATGTAAATACGATGCAATTGTATACAAGAGATTTGAGCATTGTGCTGGCTAGTTTTATGTCAACTTGACACAAGCTAGAATCATCTGAGAAGAAAGAACAATAATTGAGAAAATGCTCCCACAAGATTGGCCTGTAAGCAACTCCATGGGGTATTGTCGGATTAATGATTGATGTGGGAGGGCCCAGCCCCCAGTGGGTGGGGTCACCCTTTGGCAGGTGTTCCTGGGTTCTCTAAGAAAGCAGGCCGAGCAAGTCACAAGAGAACTAGCCAGTAAGCAGCACTCCTCTATGCCCTCTGTATCAGCTCCTGCCTCCAGGAGGTTCCTGCCCTGCTTGAGTTCTTGCCCTGACTTCTTTCCACCATGGACTGGATGTGGAAGTGTAAGTGAAAACAAAGCCTTTCCTCCCAAAGCTGCTTTGGGTCAGGGTATTTCATCACAGTAGCAGATCCATAGTCAGGGGAACGGATGGAAAAGCAGTTGACACCACAAAGATGAGAGAGTGTTTTTCAACAACTGTTCACACCACGCTAGACCTGGAAGCAGAAAGGATGGCAGGAACCAAGGGCTGGGTATGACCTTGTAGTACCTATGTCTAGCAGCTGGCCCTACCTCCTAAAAAGGGTCCT
This sequence comes from Peromyscus maniculatus bairdii, assembly GCF_049852395.1. Lineage (NCBI taxonomy): Eukaryota > Metazoa > Chordata > Mammalia > Rodentia > Cricetidae > Peromyscus > Peromyscus maniculatus. The sequence goes on along the minus strand of NC_134853.1, from coordinate 143,926,965 downwards.
ACATCCTCCAAAAAATACTGTCCCCAGGTATGGAACAAGTATCCGAAGCCCACGCTGAGCTAGTCGGGGGACATTCTAGATTGAATTCATAACAGGTTCTAAGTGGTGAGGCTGCAGTCACTTCCCTTCATATCGTTTTCTGGTCTGGGCTTTCCTACAGTTTCCTAGGGGCTAGTGACGCTGAGTACCCCCACCCCTGTGACACGAGAGCAGTGACAGTGAGGAGCTGGTGAAGAGGCCTCTTTGTCCAGCTCCTGCTACTGTTTTTTTGTTCAAACTGCCCTGGGCCAAGACCCTAAGTGCTCAACACGGTGAACTGTGGGCAACTTTGCAGCTTGGCAAAAAGTTGCATTTCCGATGCCAAATGTTGACACACTGAATTCAGTGTCGACTGGGGACCTTTTAGAAACATTCAGCATAACATAATAGACTAATTCATTAGCACCCCATGGGTCTGAATGGGAAGAAGCCGATGCTCGGGAAACATGGCCTCAAGGAACGACAGATGAAAATATCTTTCCCATGATGTAACTGTTATTGCCGGGAAGTGGCATTAATTGTGATTGCTTATCTATTAATTTATTATAATTCTTTTTTTTTCACCTCCAGGCTCTTACCTACACATGACATGCACCAGGGGCTCAGCTGGGGCTGATTAGCACGGGGTTATCTGGGAATGGCTCAAAGCTGGCTGATACCGATAATGGCAGCTGGGGTAATTAAAACGTCTTCTGCATGGGAGAAGCGACTTTGGAGACATTTTTTGAGGGGAAGGGTTGATGATGTGCATTTCCTAAGATAAATGCCAAATGCCATTCCCCTTCCCAATATAGCCACCACTGACCAATGGGCATGAAAAGGGAGAGTCACGAGGTAGAGCCCCGAGCCAACGGGGCTGGAAGGAAGATCCTGAAGCTGGCAACAGGCTGTGACCAGCGAAGAGGACTGAGGGGGACACAGAGGATGCCGTGACGCGCGCGGGGGCTACTGGGATTGCCGATATACACTCCACCATAAAGCTGTCTGCATTATGGAGGCCACATCTTCCTGGAAGAGCCTGGTCTCCTATGCCTCGGAAAGGGGAGAGAGGGAGAACAGTGCCCTGAAGCAGCCATGGGCAAGAGCCCGAGTGAGAGCCTAAGCCGGGATCACTGATCTGCCGTGAGACTCTGGGAGAGTCATGCGATCTCTCTTGGGGTGGAGTAGAAAGCACACTCTGCCGTTGTGGCCTCGAAGGGAAAATTAGAGGATGTAGGCAAAGGACATAAGTGTGGGCGCCGCTGGGAATTCACGAAGGCTCTGTTTACCCCGTTAGTGTCAATCACCATGCTGGACCATTACGGCCAGGCATCATGAAGAGTCTACCTGCTGGAGGAGGCTGGGGACCCTGGAGTGGCAGTTGGCGGCAGAGGGTTTGGGCAGCTGGAAAGCTTGTGTGGAACACCCCTGTTGTCTGTTGCTGAATCGCCTCTCTGAGCCTCAGTTTCCATTTTTGGGGGGAAACGGGAGAGTCACAGCTCCCATGGATGTTCATTTTGAGGGATGAGGACACACAGGAAGCAAAAGCAGGAGGTGCTTAGTGAGTTTATTTGACACGTACATGGTAGTAAGTTCCGATGTAGTTCTAAGCACCCTGCCACTCTCCATGCTTTTAACACTGACCCTCTCAAGCATTGTCCCTGTTTTACAGACACAGGCACAAGGCAAAGAGAAGGCAGCACCTTGCCTAAGGAGGTGAGGTATCTTTTTTTGTGGTGGTGGTGTGTGTGAGAGTGGTATGTACATAGTGTGTGCACACATGTCTGTGCAGAGACCAGAGGAAGACGTTGGGTGATCTGCTCTGTCACTCTCCACCTTACCCCCTTGAGACAGGCTCTCTCACCCAACTTGGAGCCAGGCTGGAGGCCAGAAAGCCCCAGGGACCTTCTGTCCCCACACGCCACAGCCGCTGCTGAGGTTGTAAGTGTGTGTAGCCACACCCAGCTTTTTATGTGGGTCCTGGGGATTTGAACTCAGTTCCCATGCTTGAGCTATAAGTGCTCTTAACCCCTGAGCCATCTCCCATCCCCACAACCCCAAACAATGAAGTAAGTATCTTAATCCCAATCAGACACACCAGAGCCCATGGTCTGAACTGCCTGTTGCAAGAGATGATGAGTACTGATTGTGCTGATTACAATCTAATTTACATGGTGGTCCTTCATCCACTCATCTCCCACTCAGGCGTCACAGAGCACCTGCTGTGGGCCAGGCACTCCGTGGGCACTACAGACAGACAGCCTTGCTCACAGAAGGAAGTTTTTGGAGCTTGTGTGTGAGTTTTGTGTTGGGTCCACCTCTGTTCATCCTCCCAGCTCAGAGCTGGGGACCTCAGCATTTGTGGATGGGTAAGTGAAAAGAGGAACAGCCACATCAAGGAAGCAAGGCCTAGGATAAATGGGCACTGTATGAGGCTGGAGGGGTGCATGAGGCTGGAGGGGAGGTCTGGGGTGCTAGGATGCTGTTTTTGAGACCTTTGATCTCGACCGCCATGGAAAGGGGCGTCACTGCAGAAGACACCGGGGCCAAGGGGCTGTCATCTCTAGTCTTGGTCTGGAATGCTGCCAGGGATCGAGCACCTTGCCCTAAGCTCCTGCTGACTATCCAGGACACAGAATGACAGATAAAGACTAGGGTGAGGTGAGCCCTTAGGGAGAAGGTGCCCGGCCTCAGTCCCCAGTTCGTAGGGACTCTGTCTCCCCACGGTATCTTCATCAGGTGCCCAGGTCTGATTTATAAGCAGCAGAAGGGGCCCCAAGTGCTGCCTGGGCACAGGGTGCTGTGAACGGAGGCTGTGTGACAATCAGGGTGTGCTGGTGACTGCTCTGTGCCCGAGAGAAACCCTTGCTGGCAGCAGTGGCCCCCTGCCATGGTAGAAGTGCTCACATGGCTGACTGCAAGCTACGAATACGGCATGGAGCTGTGAGAACATGGCTGATTCTCCAACTCCAGTGCGAGCCAACTCCAACGCATCACTGGAGAGCCGACCTGCCTCTTTGCCTTTGCCCACACTCTTCCTTCTGTGCAGAATACCCTTCCTCTCTCCCCGACCTGTTAGTGAGCGCCTATGGATCCTTCAAAGCCTAGCTCAAACACCCGCTTTTTCTAGAAAGCCTGCCTCAAGCTTCCCACCTGCTACCAGCCCTACAAACCCTAACATCTCCGTGTGCTGTGCCCTAGGGCGGTCTGCCTGAGGTCAAAGGTCAGCTGTGTCAGAGGAAGACGGACTGGAAGGCCTCAGTCCTACCATCTTGAAATTGCCAGCTTAGCCCAGAAGCTGGGTGAAGACTGGTGACTGGTGCTCTATAAATGAAGAAATCACCCAGAGGATTGTGGGGGTGCAGGGGTTGGGCTGCAGGGGTGGGACTGCGGGTCCCCGAAGTGGGGAGGGCAGGGAGGGAGGGTGCGGCTGGCTCCAAGGCCAGGCAGCTCAGCAGTGGTGCCCTCTTTGGCACAGGACGCCATGGTTCTGCTGATCTCAGATCACAACTAATTATTCTAATGGGTTTAAATGGCCCTAAATGTTCTCAGAGTTTGGACAGGACCCATGTGGAGCCAGCAGGTGGGCTGTCCCCAGTGACCACAAGGGGCTGACTTCAGAATGGATGGTGCAGGATCCAAGGTGGCCATTCCAGGGGTGATGGGAGGTCTTTGACAGGTGTGTGTGGGAGGGCAGTCTAAAGAGTACTAATAGCCGCTCTCTCCAGCTCTAAACCAGCCAAGCTCTGCTCTCACCCCCAGGCCTGACCAGATTACTAGGCCTCCCAAGGAGGTAGGAAACCCATTTTGCAGAGGAAGAAACAGAGGCATGGGAGGTCTGGTGACTTACTCAGGGTCCCCATACTAGCCAGCAGAGAAGTTGTTCTTCTCCAGGCCCAGGCCCGGGACTTTTCAAAAGCGGGCAGTTAACAGCGATATCATTGTCGTCTCCCCTGGAGCAACAGCCACAACCTTAAGACGGCTTGGGTCTGCTCCAGCTCTAGCACTTCCCAGCAGGCTGGCCCAGGCCCATCTCAAGTAACCTTCACCAACAGAGGCCCCACCCTTCCTCACGGGACCCGGCGGTACGTTACCAGAGTGGTAAAGATGAAGTGGTAGTACTCCGTCATCATGCCCATAGCCATGGCCTGTGGGGAAGCAGAGTGTTAGCTGGGGGCATGGGACACCCTTCCATCCATTCACCGGCCATTCATCTGGGCCAGGGGAGCTGGGGGATGGGACAGGCCGTGGGCTGCATGAAGCTGTCTGCTCAGACCTAGGGTGTCCACTGAGACCTTGGGACTACGACACGGACTGGCTGGTGGACAACGTGGGTTCCCACTCCAGTGTGTAGCAAAAGCACCTGGGGGAGTCTCCAATGTGGGGGTTTGGGGGGGTCACATTCTCTCAAAGCCCCCAGTTCTGCGGGGCAGCAGGGAGATGTCCAGCTGTCTGGATTTTTCAGTCCGTGTCTCTGGGCCTGTCACTCAGACATGCTGACAGAAGACTGAGGCGCCTCACGAGCCTGGCTCTACATGATGGGGCTCTCCCAGTAAGCCAGGCTCGAGGGGGACATCCTTAGCATGAGTGTCTCCCAGGAGCAACGAAACCTCCATACTTCCCTGATCCCATCAGGCCACACAACATACCACATGCCCCTCTGGGAATATTCTTGCACAGCAGTACGAGGTCTCTCTGTGTGATGTATCTTGTGTGTTTTATTAAAGGTCTGTAATCCATAACACTAATGACTATTAATGCATTTTCTACAGAGTTCCTCAGAAAGCAGCGCCCACCAAGGGTTCTGGAGGAAAAATGTCACAGGGCCAAATATACCTTGAACTGCTGCGTGTCCTCTGTCACCCTCATCCATGCTGGGAGGGCTGGGAAGAGGCCAGCAGCCGGGAAAGGCCTCAACCCCCTTTAATCCACTTTGAGCTCAGCCTGGGGTCTTCATCTGTTAACTCTCGATGTTTTGCAGGCACACAGACCTGGGACTAATCTGAACTCCTAGCTGGATGACCTCAGGCCTGCTGCTTTCTCTTTGGCCTTGGTCTCTTCACCTGTCAGTTGGCTGTAGTAATAAGCCTCTACTTCCCGGGTCAACGAGGAGGGACAGATCCCTGCTGAGTGACTCTTTGGGAACCAATGCTATGACTGTCATTCTGTCACACATGCAGGGAAGAGAGGGGAAGCCCCAGGACAGCGAAGGTTACAGGGATTCTGCATAGATGTCCCCACAGGGACCTCTGCAGGCCCAACATCAGAACCCCCCTCTCTGCTGTCCCATCTCATTGACACCCCCAGAGCTGTTTGAGGAGGGATTATGGATAAACTCTGCCCACAGAAGAGGTGGTGGTGGTGATGGTGGTGACTCCATGATGTAATATGGAAGGGGAGGGGCAAGACAATAAGAATTTTTTTTTCCCCTCTTAGGCAGGGCCGCATGTACCCCAAGCTGGCCTTGATCTTGCAGGATGGCTGAAGATGACATTGAATTTCTGATGCTCTGCCTCTACCTCCTGACTGCTGAAACTATAGGCATGCACTACCACCCGTGGCTTATGTGGTACAGGGGATTGAACTTGGGGCCTTGTGTATTCTAAGCAGGTACTCTACCAATTGAATGATATCCCCAGAACTCAGGTTTCTCTTTATCTCTTAACACCAAACATCACTATATAGCCCAGGCTGGCCTTGAACTCACTCTGTAACCCATGCTGGCCTTGAACCATGATCCTCTTGCCTCCACTTCCTTTGCAGGGTACGGATATGGAGGCTGCCAGTCGGGATGGCTACTCCAAATGAAGGGTGGTACTTGAGCCCCTCAGGGCTTTGAAAATGTCCCAGTTCCTGCTTGGCAATCCCTCCTCTTGAAAGACCTGCATCACCTTGTGTCTTGGATTCCCGTGGTTTCTCTTGCTCATGTGTCAAAGTCCCTCCAGTCACCTGGAACACTTTCGAGGATAACAAATGGCCTTTTACAGAGAGCACAAGCTCGATCCAATGGCTGGGGTTTCACTGTGGTGGCCTGGAGTCGGTTGTAGGTCCTTTTGTGCTTGCTTGCTTGCTTTCCTTCCTTCCTGAGACAGTTTCTCTCTGTAGCCCAGGCTATCCTGGAACTCACTTTATAGACCAGGCTGGCCTCAGACTCAGAGATTCCCTCTGCCTCTGCCTCAAAGGTGCTGGGATTAAAGACATGCACCGCCATGCCTGGCTGCTGTTACTTTTTTTAAGTGGCTGGCAGAGCCTGGCTTTCGTTGCCAGCATGAGTCCTGTCTGGGAACGGAGGACCATTCAGGCTGGAGACCCATGCTCTTCTTCTGCCATAATTGCAAAGCTCAGCAGATTGTTTAAAGAGCAATCTCCCAGTCATAGGCAGGTGCCGTGGGGGATTAGTCACCGGGAGAGGCAGCGAGGCATCTGGGGACTGCACAGAGAAGCCGAGGCCCGCCTTGCATCCCCTACACTCCACCAGGGATATTCTCATGCCTCTTACCAGCCTGGTGGAGGTGGGCTAGGAGGCAGTGTTTACTGGGGGGCTCTGAATACTAGGACATGACATGGGGGCAGATGATCCACCTTTAACACAACGGGAGTAGAAAAAAAACCATCATTATACTGCTGGTGCTACTAAGGCAGAGTCATGGTGGCCCCCAAGGTCATACGGGCATCCAGAGAGACAGCTAGGATGCTTACTGAGGTCAAGCTCTGTACCTGGAAAAGAGGAGGTAGAGCCATGGCAGGCCCAGCCCTAACCCCTCAGCTTGGACAGTGTTCACCCACCTGCTTGAGGATCTGGGCTGCCATGGTGTGGCTGCAATCAAAGATGATGCGGAACTCCCGGCCCCGCTTCATCTCCTTGAGCAAGGGCCGTGAGTCATCGGAGTCGATGGGGAGCTGGCGGATCTTCAGGCGAATGTTGTACCTGGATGGGGCCATGATGAGCTCCTGCAGCCGGATGAGACCTGGGGGCGCGGGGGGGGGGGGCAGGACACAGAAGACACACATGTACATGCATGCATAAAACATCTCAGGCATCTACTCAGATACCGCTACGCAGCATTCCTTGTTTTCTGTGTTCAGAAACGATTCCCTACCCTCAAACATCCCCCAATATCCACGCCAGCTTCGAGGGCTCTTCCCTCGGCCCCCTCTATTGCCTCCTCATTCTGCCGTGACTAGCGCCCCATAGCACCTGGCCCAGGGCCTTGACACTTAGGGAGTACTCACACAACATTTCTGTAATTGGATTGACTTACTGTTTGCTTCGCCCCGCACTGAAAAATCTATCCTCCACCTTGGCATTTTGTAAAACCACTTAATCGGAGGGACTTCCAGGGAAAACGGAATGTCACTTCCTGGAGACAAATGGCTTGCTTAGGTCTAATTAAGTTCATTTCCTTCCCTATTTCAAGCTCTGTTCTTGCTGACTCCTCTGTGGATTCTGGGAGGGAGGCTGCTTGCTGCTCTCCATTGCCCCTGCCCAGGCCCACCGAAGGACGGCTGAACCAGCAGGTGTCCTCTCCTGCATGGTGCCCTCAGCACAGGCTCAGTAGCTGTACACGGTTCACACACCCATGTCCCACCCCCCACTCACTTATCCCAACTTTCCTGCGGGGAGCACCTCTTCCCCACTCCGAGTTTATATACTCAAGAAGGATCCGGCCCAGCTCAGGGAACAAAGTGCACGGCTCCGACCTGACCAATCAGCATATTCCTTGGGAATAGGAACACAGGGATTCTGTGATTATAGTGGCAGGTAAGAAACAACACGTTTTACGCAAGCAAGGAGGATGTAAGTCTGGGGTCAACACATACAACTGGAGTTAGGATCCATCGAGGCAGATGTCAGAGAAGATTGAGCGGGGGTGGGGGGAGGGAAGCATGTCCTAATGACAGCATTTGAATGGACCCTGGGTCAAACAGCACTGTAAACTGATGCTGTCCTCCAATGTCTTAGTAAAGGCTACCAATAAGAACCACACGCACAAGAGTCTGGGTAGTGGTGGCACACGCCTTTAATCAGGAGGCAGAGGAAGGCGGATCTCTGTGAGTTCGAGGCCAGCCTGGTCTACGGAGAAAGTTTTAGCACAGCCAGAGCTGCATGGAGAAATCCTGTCTCGAAACAAACAAACAAACAAACAAACAACAACATAATATTGTTTCTAAAGAACCACCCACGCACACTCATACCTGTGTTTCTTAAGCTAACGTGCACCGAATTAACTTCGTAGTCACCTATTACAATGCTTCCTATCTGGACACCATCTCCCCACTCTGTTATTGAACTCTAGGACCCTTCCAATGGAACCCCAGTTTCCAAAGCAATCCCTCGTACCCAGCATAAGGCTATTAGCGCTCCCATTCCTGGGGGTTGGCTTCCACCAGCCTCCTGTGCCAGGGAGGCTGTAACCCAACCTCCCAAAGAGCTCCAAAACGTTCATGAGTTCTGGATGCACAGATGGAAGAACTCTGCTTCAATCGGGCCTCGGAATCCTGCCACCAGAGGCGATAAGGGAGGGGAGGGGAGCAGCAGACTTCAGCAAGGGAGGGGCCACAAGCTACCCCCCACCCCGTCATACCCAGAACCCCTACTTCTCCAGTAGTTCTGGGTTCTTCCGTGGCTACTGCTGGCCTCTCCCATGCGTTCCCTGGAGGCCCTCCGCGTCCACTTCACTCGTGCCCACTCATTGTTCTGACTCTTGTTCAGCATTAGCCGGCCTGTGGGCTCTGGAGACCCAGATCGTGAGGACAGGGACAGGCTGGATGCTGGAGTGGAAGCCACCAGGGCCGTCTTGTCAGCCAAGCACATCACCCTGTGTAATGCATAACGACCCACATTCTCCAGCAGCAAATGTCAGACTTCCTTCCCATCAGTGGAGTCCCCAAGGAGACCGAGGCTCCTTCTGGCCCACCTCCAGAGGACCGGGCTGTCTGTGTTTGCCTGCGACCGAGCTTTCCTCTGCCTGCCTCCTTAATCAATCCCTCCCAGAATATCCGCACTGAATCACGGTTGTTGGAATGGCATTTTTCACTTACGAAGCACTTCTGTGCTCGTAGCCCCATTTAACCATCTCCGGATCCTGGGAGGCACGCAGGACAGGAGCCTTCACGCTGGGGGAGTAGATAAGGAATCAGAGGGCCAGAGAGGTTAAGGGACCACCCTTAATTCCGAACCATGCCACAACTAGGATCAGGTTTTGAGAAGCAGTATTCTTCTGCCTTCTGGGCAGAGACCTTTTCTCCACCCTAGGGCTTTTCCCCTCCCTAAACCTTTTCCTTTCAGCCCTGGCAGGAGTTTGTGCACAGATTGGATTAGGAAGGTGGAAACATGGCACAGCCCAAAGGTCACCTCCTCCACAGCCACTCTCCTTGAGGCTACCACTGTGAAAAGGATGAGCCAAACTCTTCACCCCTCCCTAGATCCATAGCCCATTTGCATGGAGCTGGGCAGTGCCCACCCACCAGGCTCCACATTGTCATTTGGTTTGTTCAGTGGGACATTAACAAGCATGATGGAACTCCACACTGGCTGATGCTCTTGCTCCTTGGCCGTGGTTAGGACAACAATGCCTGGGTTAGCCTGCCGGAGAACAGAAACACGTGGAAGAGAGCCAAGGGCAGCCTAGAGCTACCAGCAGGCAGGCGAGTAAGCCAGCTGAAACCAAAGAAGCAGCTGGCCAGGCCCAGTAAGCCGCTGACCTGGTAGACTCAGGAGCTAAAGCAATGTTTGTTGTTTTAGGCCACTGGATTTCGGGGGGTGGTTTGTTACACAGCTTATTATAGAAAGAGCTAACAGATGCATCCTTGGCTGGCATGCCAAAAGGAGGGTGGCAATGTGCCAGTCCTCATGACGGTTAGGAGCCAGTCAGTGTCAATCTTACTCCCGTTTGACAGCACCGAGGAGTAGTAGGCATGGGTTCCATGAACTGTAGAAGACCGTCTTCTAGAAGGTTCACAGACAGACCTTTCTTGTTGATAAGGGGTGTGGGTCACATTAGGACAAATCCCTTTGTCTCCTTCCTGCTTGGGGTGTCAGTGTCTGGTGTCGTCTGGAGCTGCAGCAACACTACTGTGCCCAGGAAGTGAAGGTCAAGAGGGTGTCAAGATACCCACACGGCACTCTGACCTAGTCGAGCTGCTAAAGGAGCCTGAGAAGGGCCCGGCCCATAACCTCTATCCACAAGAAAAGTAAGTGGCGATTGCTTTAGCTGATTTGAATTGGGTTGGCCCATCAGCCAAAACGTGCTACTGGACGTAGCCCTGCCTGAGTCTGCTAAAGACGCTGTGCTTCCCACCTGGTGGTGGTCCAGCCTGGTGAAATGTCTCGGTCGGAGGAGTATGGCCTCTGCTTCCCACCACCTGTTTTCAATGCTATGTTCCTGTTTAATGCAAATCTGAATCCTAGAGCCCACTGTTTTCTTGACCCAACCCCATCTCTTATTGCCTCCACTCTAAGTACCTTTTAAACTAAACTACACTGAGACAAATTGAAAATCAAACTGAATTAAACGCTAATGAATTATTTCAAGAAAGAGTATGTGAGGCACTGGGAAGGTGAAGAAATTAAGGCATGGTTATCCCATATTTTTTGAATGGTTAATCAGATTATAGGAGAGTCAGGGTGGTGGGAGTGTATCTCAGTGGTAAGATGCTGGCCCAATATGCACAAGGCCCTGAATTTGATTTCTAGCATCTTGTACAAAAAAAAGAGTTGAGGGAATGGTACTATCCGGAGGTCACTGGCAATTCCAGGCCATCAGAGCCGAGGACCAAGCAACCTGGATTTGTGGGTAGACCAGCACTCAAAGACAGGAAGCTGCAGACTTCAGCATCAGCTCTGAGCAGTGCACTAGCATGGTGCCTGTCATGCTGGCAGATGTCCTTGCAAAGCCTTGTGTCTTCCCAACCCCCTACCCCGCCTGGAGGCCCTGCACCCCTGGGCAACGGTTCAAGCTAGACTCTGCTCTGCCCAATCACCTGTGACACTACAGCCATCCCCCTGTATCTGTTTCTTCTCCTCCATGCTGCTCCCAAGTTCTCTTCCAGGTAACTCCTTGAGGTGAAGTCTGGCTCCCTTTGTTCCTGTGGGGACCATTCAGTCCCCCCCAGCTTTTTGCTCTCATTCCAACCCTTCTCACACTCGGCTCTCCCGGGTGTCTACTGAAACTCGGCTTTCATTATTCCAAGGCTACGCTTGACAGCACACAGTGGTGCTCCGTTACATACAACGTAGAGTCTGAAGCCTGAGGCTGGATGTCAGCCCTGCACAGCCAGCCGAATCCCGTCTGTCTCACTTTCCCCCGCTCACACTCCATACTCAATCCTCTTCCCAGCCAGGCTGGCATCTCCAGAACACTGCCCCACCCTGCCCCACCTCCTCTCCTTGGCTCACATTGTTCCTTTCATCTGCTATGCCCACAACAGGCCCGATTCTGTCCTTCTGTCCCTTTATCTTCAAGGCCCAGGGCAAAACTCTCTCCTCTTCCGGTAACCAGCACACACTGGCCAAAGCCACAGAGCTTTCTTGCACCCAGGTACCTGGACCTCTGACTACTTGTCCTTGCCACTTGATTCTTAGCTCTAATGGCCGAGAGTTACCACTGGCCCATAGTGAATCACCTGTCTCCTAGAAGATGATGTAACTCCTCAAAAAATAGGGTAGGGGTATCTTCATTTCTGTACCCTTTTCCTGCAAGACTTAGAGTTTAATTCAACATGAGTTTCAACTCACCCCAAGTCAGTTCAACCAATGCTTTAAAAATGCCCACATTGTACCAAGCTTGTGCTGACTTCTAGAGGCACAGAGAACCTATGATCTGGAAGCAGAAATGGGCTCATAAACTTTTTTTTACAGCAGTTCTCAACCTGTGGGCCACAACCCCTGGCAGGGGTCCTCTATCAGATATTCTAAATACCAGATATTTAATTGCGATTCACAACAGTAGCAAAATTACAGTTATGAAGTAGCAACGAAAATAATTTTATGCTTGGAGGGGTCACCACAACATGAGGACCTGTATTAAAGGGTCACAGCATTAGAAAGGTTGAGAACCACTGGTTTAGAAAGGAAAGACCACCAAGTTGCAGAGACACTAGAGAGGACTGGGCACCCTGGAGTGGCCCATGGTGTCAGAGCCTCCTGCTGGGGTCTCAGGGGGTGGGCTGCCTTTTAAGGACTGCCAGTAACATAGAGCTCCGTAGCGGTTCGAAGAACCCTGAGATGGATAAACAGCATCCTGATTCATCTTGCCTGTGGGCTTTCATCCTGCTATTCTTGCCCCCCATTAGGAGGTAATCAAGAGCTGACATGGAGCCCAGGTAGTTGAGAGCTGGAGGGCTTTTCAAGGCTGGATGTGCTACCTCTCGAGACACGAGACACGAGGGAAGAGCCAGGGCAGACGGGTTAAGTGACTTGCCAAGGTCACTGTTGCTGAAGAGGCTGGGCTAAGAATTGTCTTGAGATTCAAGTCTTGGGAAAGAAAGAGGAACCAGCTCCGTGCTGGCTAACAGTAGTGGCCTTGGGCTCAGACAGGCCTGCCTGATGGTGTGGGTTGCGATACCATCTGCTGACAGTGGGCGGGGTCTGTTACCTTGCTGAATCTTTGTTCCTGCCTTTCTGATTCACCACCCCATAGAGTCACTGAGAGACTTGTGGAATTAAAAGAGACTATCCTGGCACTGCTTGACTCCTGGTACACTGAGCAATCTCTCCCATACACTCCCCCGGAGGAACGCCTGCTCTGTCTCCAGAGAGCGAACCTCCTGAGGGCAGCAGAAGGCGAAGGCAGGTCTGGCGGTCACTCTTTTCTCCCTTCCTCTGACACTCTGTGTTCACTCGTAACAAACATTTCGTCAAGACCATGGCTGAAGAGTTGTCACAGGTCACAAGGTCCAAAGGCAAGGTCCAGAACATTCGATGGAGCTCGTAGTGGCTATCTGCTCTGGGCCTACACCAAGGGGCCCAGGACTTGGGAAGTCAAGGGTAACACGCTATCCTAAGAGGGTTCTGGAAGGTGAGTACCATGATAGATTAGGATGGCTAGGCAGGAATGGGCTAAAGCAGGCCCTGTGAATGGATGCTGATGTGATCCCAGTTGGGCAAGGCATGACCGTAGGATGGGCACCTCTGCACCAGGGGGTCCACCCTAGGCTTTTCCTTCTTCCTCACTGGAGCACGTGACCCAAGCCCAGAGCTCATTTCTATGGCCCTGGCCCTGGCTGGGGCCGGCAATCACATAAGTAGAAAGGTATCTGAGTACAGAGAGGCATGAACAGGGGTGCCTGAGGGGAGGCAAAGAATGGGGGAAGGGTGCTGTGTGCAGGTGTCCCAAGGATCTGGAACTAACCTCCCCTGCACTCCGAGCCAGGTTTCTATATCTACTCTTCCCTCTTTATTCCGGAGCCTCCCCATGAGGAAGGAGATGGAGGCAGGGAGTAGCAGCCCAGCCAGCAGGCGGGAGAGCAGGGATTTACACACAGCACAAACACACTGCCGCCAGGCCACACGATGCATAAACTGTGAATGGGTGTGGAGAATCCGGACATGCCTCCTGCGCACGGGAGGGTACAGGTGTAGGGGTGCAGGCCGGCAGCGGCAGGTGGCTGTGGAAGTTCGAGCACAGACCAATGCTTGGCAGGTGCCAATCGCAGAGCTCAGTACTCCGCTGCAGAAGATGATGCAAGCGTGCTGGGGAGCGGGGAAGAGTCGGGCGTGAGCCAGGCTGGGGTTGAATAAGGTGCGTGTGTGGCTGGTGTGTATGGGTGCGAGAGGCCCTAGGGGCAAGTGTGAGTGGAACCGGCTGCTCGCTGGTGTCTGGTGTCAGGCGTGACCTTCTCCTCGGAGGCAGCTCTGCTCCCCCACCCCTTCCCCAGACTCGGCAGGTCTAGCCACTCACCTGTGCTGTCATCATAGACCACGGTTGCTGACCGCCACTTGAGGGACTGGACCAAGTCGAGGATGGCGTGGCTGAGGGAGGCGTAGTCGGGGTAGAGGTTCACATAGAAGGTGTCTTTGTTGTCCAGGGGGTGGTGCTTCCAGCGAAGTTGGATGTGGGGCACCTCCAAGGCGTTGCAGATGGACTGGACAGCATTGGTGCAGGAGCCCTGTGATGGTCCGAAGATGGCTACCACACCCAGTGCCAGCTGGTCACAGGCTGCAACAAAGTGGCGGGGAACACAGGGGTCAGTGAGGTGCTATGCACACTGGGAGTGGGCAGTGATGTTGACAATCCCATAAACACATAGGGAAAAGGTCCAGAGGGAAGCTGGGGGGTGGGGTGGGTGAGTACAACTCATGAAGTCTCAGTTTTCTCATCTGAGCAATGGGGCTGTAACAGTCTCTCCTTCATCTGACACCAGAGAAGTAAGGAGGGACAATTATAAGCCCAGCTGTGGAGGACACTGGCTCTATTAGCACGCTATACAACGGTGATGTTTTTGTAGGTGGCATCCCAGCTTCCAGACAGTGTTGAGATGCTGATGTTGGTGTGGAGGGCACGGCTGGTGATAAAGTCTGTGGCATCGCAGTCATGGAGACGAAGCCAGCAGGGATGGCGAGAGACGTGAGTGGAGAGAGAAAAGGAGACAAAATCGGGGCTTCTGTGGACCATTGCATCAGTGAGATGGTGCTGCTGATAAAGATGCTGTCAGGGAGATGATGGTGTTGACAGAAGCAGGGATGATGCTGGTGTTGACAAGACTGGTGGTGATGACGATGTTGTCATAGCAACAATGGAGATGATGGCGGTAGAGGTAGGGATGGAGGTGACAGCATGGGTAGGGATGACGAGAATTGTGGTTCTGACGTTTGCGGTGGTGATAGATGACAGCAATGTCCACACTAAACTCCATTCTCCCACGGATGCAGAGTCCAGACCTACTTGGGCTCCTTCCTGACTTACACTTCCTTTTTCTCCTCGTCCCCTCTCTACATCTGTTTTCTAGTCCCTCCATGTTTCTTCCACCTCTAAGAATCTTCCAGGATGGAAGAACTCTGGTACCAACAAGGCCCAGGACAGAGGTTGTCAGAGCAGTAGCAGCAACAACAACAGCAGCCTTGCTTCCTTCCAGATGTTTCCAGGGCAGCAGCCAACCTTGTCCTGGCAGTCCTGTGCATACACTGCAGTAATTACATTATTTGTGGCTTCAATTTTGAATCCATTTTCTGGTCATTTTACAGTAACTCGATGGTTCACAGTCATTGTAGGAGTCCCCAGCCTGAATACACCCTCCCTTCCACGGCAATTGTAGTTATAGCTGAAATTATCCCAATCAATTTGTGTCTTAAAAGGAATTGAGCCACCCAGAGAATAAGTGCAGGCAGAGGAGCCTGGGGAGTGCTGGGTCGATTCCAGCCTGCTCTGGCCAGGCTTGGAAGAAAACACAGTGCTTTCTGAGCTGCTGGCTCAGATCCTGCTTGGCAGACATTCTTCTTTTAATTTTCCACAAAACACTTCAAAATAAAGGCAATAGTGAAAGTCCCTTTTAATAGGGAAAGGCCTCCTGGGCCTCCAGCAGGAGGAAGGACGAATTCAGCCCGAGCTGGTGGGGTAGATGGTGCCAGGTTTTGTGTTTCTGTGTCCCCTTGCCCCACGTGACCTAAGGGGGTTGGATCCAGCTTGGAGGTGGTGGTGGTGGTGGTGGTGGTAACATCCATCTAGAAACAATTACTTATCACTGGATTCCTCAGAAATGGGCCTAAGTGCATCTCCTTGGAAGGGTCCTAACGAAGCTCCTAAGGAATGCAACCTGAAAATCAAAGATGAAAAGGAGCACAGACCAGGAGAGTGTGCAGCTCCTGGGGAAGACGGGAGTGTTCAGTGGGATCAGGCCCAGCAGAAGAAAGCCTGGAGGATCAGACAGCGTTGCTTCCATCTATGGAAGAGGGAGGCTACCTGCCAGAATTGAAAACCTGAGATACAGTGCCATACACTAAACCCCCTGCCTACGTCTGTGTGTGCATGTGCTGGAGATAGAATCCAAGGCATATGCCAGGTGAGCGCTCTACCACTGGGCCACACTCCTACCTGAGCGTATACCTTTACGGCTGATTAAAATTCTATTGTTTAATTATGTGCCAATCTGTCTGTTCTCTTATAGATGGTCCTTTCATCCATTTCTAGCTTATGGTTGCTAACAGAAAAATGACTAGATAGAAATATCTTTCTGTGCAAAAGGTTTGGTAGATGGACAGTGTGGTGGTTTGAAAGAAACTGGCCCCCATAGGGAGCAGCACTTTAGGAAATATGGCCTTGTTGGAGTAGGTATGGCCTTGTTGGAGGAAGTGTGGTGTCACTGTGGGAATGGGCTTTGAGTTCTCCTGTGTTCAAGCTTTACCCAGTGTGGAACACAAGTCACTTCCTGTTGCCTGCAGATCAATATGTAGAACTCTCAGCTCCTTTTCCAGCACCATGTCTGCCTGCACAACGCCATGTCCCACCATGAAGATAATGGACTAAACCTCTGAAACTGTAAGCCAGCCCCAATTAAATGTTTTCTTTATAAGAGTTGCCATGGTCATGGTGTCTCTTCACAGCAACAGAAATCCTAACTAAGACACATAAATACATGCAAACAATGCTGTGGTGAAGCTGAATCCATCCTACCAGCCTTGTGTACAAGAAACA
Source organism: Peromyscus maniculatus bairdii (assembly GCF_049852395.1). Classification (NCBI taxonomy): domain Eukaryota; kingdom Metazoa; phylum Chordata; class Mammalia; order Rodentia; family Cricetidae; genus Peromyscus; species Peromyscus maniculatus. The sequence continues at coordinate 143,910,316 of NC_134853.1, read as the reverse complement.
AATCTCAGCAGTCACGTCTCACCACACACAGAGACAAATCAGTGAGCCAACCATGAAAGACACAACCACAGGACTCTTAGAAGCAAACGGGGGAGACTGTCTTTGGGACAGACGAAGAAAGACTTCTTAACCAGAATACACAATGGGAATTGTTAATAAATCAGACTTGTGACAATGAAAAGCTTTGCTTCTCATGAGATATGACTACTAAGAGAGCACTAAAGGCAATCCCACATATAATGGATATAATACATATAGAAATGCATAAAGTCACACACACCCAAAATGACTCTTCTAGAATATATAAAAAAAAAAAAAACTCCTTTAAGTCAACAAGGAAATAACAAGCAGCAATTTTTAAAAGGTCATTGAAAGGTTCAAAAAAAGCACTCCAAAAAGGGAGAAAAAGAATATTCAAACGACCTATTCAATATTCAAATTAGCACAGTGGGGCATGGTAGGTCTTATGGGGCAATGGGACACAGAAGCACAAAACCGGGCACCACCTACCCGACCGGCTCTGGCTGAATTAGTCCTTCCTCCTGCACTGAGCCCTACGAGGCCTTTCCCCATTAAAAGGGACTTCCATTGTCTAATCATCTGATAAATATAAAAGAAAACCACAATAAGACAACCACTTAACAAATCAACATAATGGCTTAAAGTCTTTAAAAAAAAATCTTAGAAAGTCTAACTGACCTTCCTGCATGTCAGCACAGGTGTAGAACACCTGCCAGCCTTGTGCGCGGCCGTGGGAGTGCAAATTTGTGCAACCACCTATGAAACTGTTTGGCGGAACACTGTGAGCCCATGCTTCAACTCCTAAAAACACACTCAACGAAACTGGGTACCCGTGCCCCTGAAGACAAGCACACAGCCGTTCACAGAAACACTGCGTTAGGAACTCCCGAGTGGGAGCAACTCAAGGGCTTGTGGGGAGCGAGATGGCATTGTTCAAAGGGCCATCCCTCGAGACGACCCACGAGTACTGCCGGGTTCGACACTGCAGGTGATGGGTTGTGGGACCCAATAAGCAAAGCTCATGAAGGAGATGCTGAGTGAGCCTAACCTCAGGACCTCTGAGGCCAGGTCAAAGCAGTGCACGTCAGCAGCACGGAGTGACGGCAGCCATGAGTAGACCGCACAGTCACAGGGGCTCCCAGAGGCCCTTGAAGGGCTTGCCTGCTCGCTGGCTTCATCTGGGTGCTAGGGATGCTGTCTTGAACCGGCTTAGACAGGTTTGTTTCTTCTGAGTACTCCCTGGCCAAGCCCAGGCTCGACTCTTCTCTGCATCATTCTCTGTGGTTCCCAGGCCTGGCTCCATCTTCCCAGCCTCGATAACCGGAAGTTCTGCAATGGCAGGGACTGGCCACCCCCTCCTTTCTCACCTTGTGACCCCTAACTTCTGTCACACAGCAAACGCCCACCAGGATTACTCAAGTGCATTCCTGTCCTCCTGCAAATCCATCCCTGATGTCCATGTTACCCTTGTCCTTACTGTCTCCCACCATCCTTCAGAACACAGCTGAGATTCCCCTTACTCCAGGAAGCCCTCCTGCTTCCACTGTGTGGATCATGACCATTCTCTAGCTGTCATGGCTGTTGGTCCTATGACCCAACTTCCTAATATCTTGGCTGTGACCTGTACAGGGGTGAAGCTTCGTCTCCCTCTGGGATTATCAGGAGAAATTTAAAGTGACTTCAACATACCGGGAATTCGTTCATCCTGTCTCTCCCTTGTATATCAGGTCAGACCCTCACTGATGACTTTGTGCACTCTGGGTTCGGGTCCATGATAGGTGAGCTGGTTAGTTTTGTCAACTTGACACAAACTGGAGACACTTGGGAGGAGGGGACTGCAACTAAGGAATTGCTCCCATCAGACTGGCCTGTGGGCTATTGACTTGATTGATGATGCAAGAGGGCCCAGCCAACTGTGGGTGGTGCCACCCTAGCAGGTGGTCCTGGATCATATAAGAAAGGAGGTGAGCACAAGCAGGGGAAGAGAAGCAGTGAGCATGGCCTCTGCTTCAGCTCCTGCCTCCAGTCCCTGCCTTGGCTTTCCTCCAAATTGGATTTGGTCCGTGTTTTATCACAGCAACATGAAGCAAACTAGGATACATAGTACAGTAACAGGGACTTTAATAGGGACTGTAGTCTGGTGGAAGAGAAACACACACACACACACACACACACACACACACACACACACACACACACACAGAGAGAGAGAGAGAGAGAGAGAGAGAGAGAGAGAGAGAGAGAGAGAGAGAAAGAAAGAAAGAAATAGACAGACAGACAGAGACAGAGAGACACACCTAGGAGTTGAGATTACAAAAAAAAAAAAGTCTAGGGTTATAAAGATGGAGGTGAGGAGGCCTGACCTTATCTTATCAAGAATATAAGGACAAGAATGAGTTAGTTCAACACCAGCAAGGCTGGGTGCAGGTAGGGTGGGCGTATGTGAAGCGAGGGGAACAGGATGTACAAAAGCCCCAGGAGGGCGATAGAGCTAGAATGCATAACGGAGTCTAAGGGACTGGGTGCCCAGATGTAGCAGGAAGGCCAAGCTGGGGCTACATTGGCCAGGATCTACTGATGACCTGAGGATGGGGCACACTATCTAAGGCTCTAGGGGAGTAAGCTGTGTGGTCTGATATGGAGGGAGAGAATGGCTGGCTTCTGGAAGTGGATGGTTCTGCCTCTGGCTGGCTTCTGGGAGTGGATGGTTCTGCCTCTGGTCTCTGTGGACGCCTGGCAGTAATGCATAGGAAGTGTAAGTCCTGGGAGGAAGTGCCCTGGGAAGGCTCCCAAACTGTGCTACGCTGCCACCAGGCTGGGGAAGGTGCCTATGCTGGGTCCCAAAGCATCACTAGCCAGACAGCATAGCCTCCGAGCTCACTGAACCCCGGAGGGCCTCTGATCTGACTCCAGGCATTTGCTGAGCCCTGAAATCTCTGTGGCTAGGTCTGATCCAGTGCAGTCTTTAGCACATGGGTGTCAGCATGGCAGGGAGATGGATGTTTGCTTCCTGGTGCCGGCTGCAGGGTATGCTGGGAATAATCAAAAAGACTAGTTTGGGGAGGCAGGGTTCAGGACTAAGCCAGGGAGGGTGGAGTGAGGTTCATGAATGTCAGACATGAGAGCTCAACCTCATGGAGCCGGAGAAGAGGGAAAGTCCTTGTGGGAGTCAGGCCTGGCCTTGATGGCTGAGTATGTGGAGGGCCGGGGAGCCGAGTGCACCTAGAGCCAAGTCCTGCTTATTATTAGAGTGTCCGACACAGTCCTAAGTACTTACTAGAGGCACGCTCTCCAACACAGCTGAGGTCAGAGTTGTAGGGATGTCAGTGTCCATCCTCTGCCGACTCTCTGAGCTCAGAAGCTAACCCACAGTGGGACTGCAGAAAACAGAGCCACATCCTGGTAACATCCTAGCGGTTCCGCTCCTGGCAGCCCAGGAGATCAAATGAGTTAGAAACCAGGAACTCATTAGAGAGACAAGGCTAGCTTGTGGGCAAGTCTCAGCCTGCCATGGATGATGCTAACCCCTAGCCTCAGTTTACAGGGGTCCTAGACAATGACTCTTAGGTTCTCATCATTCACCGATACATTCAACAATTACTTCACTGAGCAGTTAGTATAGTTCCTTATCCTTCAGGTGCCCCAGAAATAGAGCAAATATCAAGAGAGTCTTCCCTTCAGTCATATGAGGGAGAAGATAAAGTACATTAAAAACCCAATGATTTAACTAAAAATTGTGATATGAGCTTTGATGGGTTATGATATCATATTTCGGAAAGGATGACCTAGTCATTTTGGAAATGAGATTCCTTAGGCTTGAGATCTTTAAATGGTTACATGGAAATCTAAGGTTCTATGGAAGCTATTTCCAGTTATCTAAGCCTTTAAGTTGAATTTGAATTAAATATATATGTAAAAATATAGTTCAGATATGCAGTCTCCCTCGGGATCCGCAGGGAATTGGTTCCAGGACCCCCTGCAGATATCAGACTCGCAGATGCTGGGTCCCTGGCGCAGAGGGGCTTGGTATTTGCATATATCTTCCACATACTTCGCCTTATGCTCTATCGTCTCAAGATGCCTCATCCCACAATGCAATGCAAATGCTATGTAAATAGGCGCTGTGCTTATTGTTTAGGGGAAACGACACGGAAAAGTCTATATATGTTTAGTACAGAAGAAATTCTTTTTTTTCCTCTGGCATTTTTGGTCCATGGTTTGTTGAAATCATAGACGTAGAGCCTATGGGCCTGGAGGGCTGGCACACATACATGAGATTATGTATATGAGCTGTCTTTTAAAAGACATTAAAATGGGGCTAGAGAGATGGCTCAGTGGTTAAGAGCACTGGTTGCTCTAGCAGAGGACCCAAGTTCAGTTCTCAGCACCCACACAGCAGCTCACAATCAAACCCCATTTCCATGGGGATCTGACACCCTCTTCTGGCTTCTGCAGGCACTCCACGTATGTGATGCACACATACACACATGAAGGTAAACACTCATACACATAAAACAAAGGTAAGTAAATCTCTAAAGAACATAGAAACAAAACAAAACAAACAAACAAACTAAAACCTACTGTGCACTTGGGTGTGCTGGGTAGCACACTGGCAACTGGCTACTCACCCAGGAACTGAGAAGTTAGTTACTGGTGTGTGTGTGTGTGTGTGTGTGTGTGTGTGTGTGTGTGTGTGTGTACCTGTGAACAGTGGTATTTCACTCTCTTCTAATCTGTTTTTACCTTACTTTTAAGAATTCAGGTGTGGGACAACTTGAACTAGACTCACCACAACTTGTTATTTCGAGCCAGGACTTTCTAGTGATGATGTCCGCAACAGAAACCACAGACACACACCGAATACAACAACAGAAACTACAGACACACACTGAATACAACAGAAACTACAGACACACACCGAATACAACAGAAACTACAGATACACACTGAATACAACAGAAACCACAGACGCACACCGAATACAACAGAAACTACAGATACACACCGAATACAACAGAAACTACAGACACACACTGAATACAACAGAAACTACAGACACACACTGAATACAACAGAAACTACAGACACACACCGAATACAACAACAGAAACTATAGACACACACCAAATACAACAGAAACTACAGACACACACCAAATACAACAACAGAAACTACAGACACACACCGAATACAACAGAAACTACAGACACACACTGAATACAACAGAAACTACAGACACACACCAAATACAACAGAAACTACAGACGCACACCAAATACAACAGAAACTACAGACACACACCGAATACAACAACAGAAACTATAGATGCACACCGAATACAACAACAGAAACTACACACACACCAAATACAACAACAGAAACCACAGACACACACTGAATACGGGACCAGGTCAGACTCAGGAATCATCTGTAGCTCTGTGGTCAAGCTGCTGCAGGCCCTGAGCAGTGTGCTATGTTCATGAGGTCTTTTTATGGCAGGCAGATGGTGTGCTCTCTGGCTAATACTATATCTGTTTTATATGTATGTTACCTATTGCTACTTGAGTAGGATACCAATGAAAGATAAAATAAGTTCCGTAGCAAGGTGACTATGGTTAATAATAATGTATTGCATATTTTGAAATAGCTAAAAGAGAGGATTTGCAATGTTCTTACCATAAAGAAATTATGAATGTTAGATGTGGTGGATGTGTGAGGTCCTCTGATTTGAGCAATATGCAAGGCATACATGTATCCAAACAGTACGTCCTATACCATAAATAATATTTGTCCATTAAAAATAAAACTAATAGAAAAGAAAACCCAAGTTTGGAAATGTTCATGTTGGTTCAAAGGTCCTGGAGACCTTGGCTGGCTTCTTCTCCGGCAATCCCAGCCCCTGCCTACCTTCCTTCCACTTGTCAGCCACCCTTCATAGCCTCCCAGGGTCCTGCTGTGTAGTTCGGGCTGACCTTGTACTTGCTGTATAGCCCAGACTGGCCTGGAGCTCATGATCTTCCCTTGGCTTCCTGGCTGCTGGCATTACAGGCTACAGCACCAGGCTTGGCTAGCCTAGGACTTCCTCACAGCCCCCACCCCTACTCCTTGGGGATTAGCTCAGGCTGCTCTAGGCAAGAGAAAGCATCAGGCCCCCAAACCAAGCAGGAAAGGCTTCAACATCCCCCACCCACCCAATTTGGAAGTGCACAGTGAGGATCTGCATGCTCACCCTTCTTGGTTGCCTCAAAGCTGTCGTGGAAATGAATCCTTTGAATGTCGTAAGTCAAGGTTGTGTTGGGCAGGAGAGTCCTGTTCCTGTTGATGATGTTGGCAGAAAATCGAAAGGCATGCTCCTCGGCGTTCATGACCTGGGCGTTGGGGCCGTCCGCATACTCAAAGATTCCTCCTGTGAGAGATGACAGAGCTGTGTGTGGGAAGGAAGGATGGGGCTGGAGCAAGGATGCTCCATTCAGGTTATACAGACAAGGTCTTCCCACCCCAGTGTTCAATAAGATCCTAGATAATTTCCATGTTCAAAAATTATACATTTTACCCAACTAGCAAATTCCTGCTAACAAAATCTGACAGGCCAAAATAAGATTACCAACTTAATACTGCTATGAAAATTCTTAATAGAGTTCTGGCAAGTAGAATCTACCAGAATATTACAAGGCTAACATACCATGACCACATAGTTTTATTTCAGGAATGCAAGACCAGTTCAATATAAAGGAATCTGTGAATACCATTCCACCACATCAATAGTTCGAAGAAGATAAAAATACGATCAACTCCCAAAATTCAGGCAGGCATCTGATGAAATCCAGTGTCTACTGCCATAAAGAATGTTTAATAAGATAGCAGAAGGAAAGACACTTCCTTCGAGCAACTTTAGCTCACATCAGCCTTAATATTGCAGTAACTAATATCTAATGAAACACTAGAGGCGTTCTTGTCAAAGGAAGAATTAAAAAAAAAAGTGTTGGTAAAGATTCACACTACACCACTAACCCGTAAAACGAGACAGAAAGTGAATTGAGAGGCATGACTTCTGCAAAGGTGCAAATTCTTATTTGCACATGGTATAAATGTTAATATATTGTGATTGTATTCACTCCCCATACGTCTCTTATCTCCCTCCCCCTCTATTGTCTCTATTGTGACTTTTTCTTTTCTCACGCATATACCAGTCTTGTGTGGATGGTCGTGGTTGCTGCATGCTAGTGATTGTGGTGACCATGTCACACCCATAAGTCAGCATCTCCTGGCACTCCTCCCTAGCCTCTGGCTCTTCCTGTCTTTCCACCCCGTCTTCTGCAACGTTCCCTGGGCCTCACAGGGCTAATGTGGATGTCCTGTTTAGGGCTGAATATGCAACACACACTTATTCTTAGCACTTTGACCAAGTATGAATCTCTGCTCTGACCACTGCATAGAGCCCACTGTGGCTTTTCTGACAAGGTTGCCCTAACCTAGGGCTATAAACAGAAAAAATTAGAAGGCAGCTTAACTGCATGAGAATTTATCAAATCATCAGTAGTAAATTTTTCTCTGTAAGGCCCGGTATATGCCGAGCTATAGGTTTTGGAGCAAGTTTATAGCATAGGGCACAGATTCTTTTTCATGGAGTAGGCCTCAGATCCAATCAGGAATTGGTTGGCTATGCCTGGAACATCAATGCTACTATTGCATCCATGGGTGCAATGGAAAAAAAAAAATCAACCCCCAGCCATGAAGACAGGTGAGAATGGTTAGGGAGAGTTAAATAACTAGTTAGCACATATTAACAGTGCCTCTTTCAATCAGTGAGAATTCATAAGGACACCCTACAGCAAAAGGTTCCCCCTTAACAACGTCAGCACACATATTAAACAACAAATAATAACCCAAATACAAAGATGCAATTCTAATAGCTTATGGTGCAAACAAATTAAACATCTTAAGCAAGAGAGATAACCAAGCCAGAAGTGGTAGCACATGGCTTTAATCCCAGCACTCAGGAGGCAGAGCCGGTGGATCTCTGTGAGTTTCAGAGACATGCCAGGGCTACAGAGTGAGATCCTGGTGGGAGGCAGTGAGACAGAGACAGAGAGACATACACACATAGCTCCAATGCTGCTGTTCCTTGGAAAGTAAAATTTCAGGTCTCAGTTTTCTCCAGTGATTTTTCAGTTTAATTCAACTCCATTCACAACCACAAAAGACTTCTCTTTCACTCAGACAAAATGACTGTAAAATGTGAAAGCTAAACATAAGATAATGACTGAAAAAAATGTCTTTACAGGAATGATGAAAGGTGACTTGTATTATCAGATTTTAAAATATATCATTAAGCCAAAATAATTAAAACCATGTTGTAATAGCGTCTGAAAACACATGAGATCAAGAGAATGAGATAAAAAGCCTTAGAAAGAGGCTCAAGCAGAGACAAGTATCTAAAACATGAATGGGAAGATGTTTCGCAGCAGTGGCAAAAGAATGAATTATTCATTAATTGTGTCCTGACAATTATTCTATTATTTGGGATTTCAGTTTTTTTTTTTTTTTTTTGACACAAGGATTGAATCGAGGATTTCATACACGCTAGGCAAGCACGCTACCACTGAGACCCATGCCTGGCTCTCCAGATTCCAATCTTACTCCACATATCAAAACCATTTCCAGATGAATTAAAGATTAGCAAGAAAATGAGAGAAAGGGGAAAAAGAACACTATAAAGTTGCCAAAAATAGAAAATAGGGGCGAACAGTATATAATATTGGGCTAGAAAAAGCCTAAGTATTTCAATGAAATCAGAAAATGTGGGAGAAAGACTGCCAAGCAAGTGATGTCTAGGCACCAAAATCACCACAGACAACACTGAATGGCGAGAGGCTAACTTGAAATATCTGCACCATAGACAGCAGCATAAAAGTTAATGTTATAAAAAGCACTGAGATTGAGAGCCAAAGAGACAGATACGCCAGTGTAAGCGGGCGCAAAGGGAAAGGATGGGCACTCCATTAACAACAACAAAATAAGCAGAAGCTCTCAGCGGGTGGAGGGAGGGGTCACCTTCCGTGGAGACTAAATACTCAACTGAAATCAACAGCGAGCTGCTGGTTCAGCTCATCTGTAGGCACAGGAGAAGGCGGATCCGAACACAGGGGCCCCGCTTCCTTGTTGGCAGATGGGGGAGATGGCACACAATGCTTTTCCTTTCCTTTCTTTTTAATTTAACGTCCTTATTGGCTCTTTGAGAGTTTCACATCATGCACCTCAATTCCACGCACCTCTTGGTCCCTCCCATATCCTCCCCTCAACCCTGCAGCTCCCCCCAACAAAAGAAAACAAAGTAAGCAAGCAAGTAAACAAACAACAACAAAAAATACACAAAACAACAACAACAACAACAACAACAACAACAACAACAAGAACTCTCTCTGCTTCTCCTTCTTTCCTGCCTCCCCACACCTCTCCATTCGTCCTGGTGGCACTGGGGTCCTCTCACACTGCTTTTCCTAATGGCCATGTATGGAGAAGATCTAGACACACCCAACCAGGGGACGGAAAGCCGTGAACAGCCATGGAACTGTAAAAATTTCATGGTATGACTCCTCATTAGAGGAACTTCTCTTTGTAACAGATGGTGTTTTAGTTAGGGTTTCTATTGCTGCAACAAAACACTATGACCAAAAAGCAAGTTGCGGGGCGGGGGGTGGGTGGGGTGCGGAGAGGGGCGTTCTTTGCTTACAATTTCAGATCATAGTTCATCATTGGAGGAAGTCAGGACAGGAACTCAAGCAGGGCAGGAACCTGGAGGCAGGAGCTGATGCAGAGGCCATGGAGGGGAGCTACTTAGTGGCTTGCTCAGCTTGCTTTTTTTTTTTTTTTTTTTTTTTTTTAAATAGAACCCAGTACCACTGAAAGGGAATAATCAGTAGCCATCTTGAGAGATGCTTCCCCCTCCCCTCCTCCAAAGGTATTTGCTGACCAGCAGTTTTAGAAGTGATCAGAAGTTGAACTTAAGGCTGGGACAATAAATCTATGTATCCTGGACTTGGCAGAACAAGATATGGGGAGGAATGGACTCAGCTGACCAGAAGTTGACCTTAGAGGAGAGTAGAACTGGAACAATAAATCTGAATGTATCTATCCTGGGTTCAACAAAAGCAGGACATAGGGAGTAAAAATTTATGTCTCTGTAGATACCCTGAATCCTGTTAGCCATCAGTAACCTCATGCTTATAGTTCAGCCAGTAACTTCAAAGAACTGCCTCACCCCTAGCCCCCTCGTCCAATCCCAAGCTGCATGTAAACCTTTCCTATATAAACCCCTTAAAGTGAGTGCTCAGGGCTGTTCTCCTCCTCCCGCTGTGTTAGATGTTGGAGGGCGGACCAAGCTAGCTTGTTTTGTTAATAAAGACCTCTGTGTGCTTGCACAGGATAATGGCTCTGTGGTGGTCTTGCTTGGGGGTCTTACTCAGGCAAAACACCACCAGCCCAGGGATGGCCCCACCCACCATGGGCTGGGTCTTCCCCCATTGATCACTAAATGAGAAAATGCCTTACCGTTGGATCTCATCAGGGAATTTCCTCAACTGAGGTTCCTTCCTCTGATGACTCTAGCTGTGTCAAGCTGATACATAAAATCAGCCAGGACAGATGGAGACCATTACAGAAAACCACAACCAATGAAAATGTAGAGTTGTGGAGCTCAGTCCCAGTGGACACCTCACCACAGCTCCTGTACCTAAAGCATTGCAGAAGGGGCAGAAAGAGCCAGAGGACCAGGAGGTTTGCTGTGAGATTGTGTCTCCTAGAAATGTCAGAGAAGCTATATCCAGGAAGTCTCACCCACAGGGCTGCCTAGACAAGACCTGAACAAGGATGCCACCTTGTCAGAGATGCTAACAGGGAAGAGAGAAAGTTCACCAGGCCTCAACCCATAGACAAGAACCACAGGCACCCAAGGATGCTGATAACAGGAGAAACAGTCTTCCCCAGGGACGCATACACAGGCTGATTATCCAGTATCAAATGGCCAGCGCTGGAGACATATACATGCATTACATAGAATGAGCAGGTTATATTTCTATATTTAGGGGTGTGTGTGTGTGTGTGTGTGTGTGTGTGTGTGTGTGTGTGTGTAACCACAATGAAAGAAAAGGGGACCATGAATTTGAGCGAGAGCAAAGGAAGTACATGGGGAGGGGAGAAGGGAGGCAAGAGAAGGGGGAAATGATGTAATTATATTACATTTCACCGCCCCCCCCCCCTTATTGAGACAGGGTTTTCTCTGTGTAACAGTCCTGGAACTCACTCTGTAGACCAAGCTGGCCTCGAACTCAGAGATCCACCACCTCTGCCTCCCAAGTGCTAGGACTAAAGGCGTGCGCCACCCTGTGTGGCTGTTTTCAAGAACTGCAATGATATGGGAGATGCCCAGGACGTGTGGTGTGTTGTTGTCACTGAGGAAATGCAGGAAAGAAAGAAGGGTGAGATGGGGGTGGGTGGGTAGGCTTGAGGCACTGGGGTAAGGGAACCATTGTTTACTTAATACTGTCACACGTTTACAGATAAACCTTCATACTTTTCAGTAATGAGCTTTCTTGAGATATTATCTGTACTCCTCAAAACTGACCTGTTTTGCGTATATGGTGGTTTGGAGGAAGTGAGGAATTCGTGTGAGCATACCATAGCCTAATTTTAGAACTTCTCCATCTTCCAATAATCCCCCTGCGACTATTTCACTGTTGGCGCCAGCAGCCCCAGGGAACCACTAATTTGCTTTTTGTCTCCAAAAAATTTTTTTTTCTCCCCTGAACATTTCATACAAATAGAATCACATCCTGGGTGTTCTTCTGGGTCTGGCTTCTTGTGCTCAGCAGGTTTGAGGTTTATCGATGTGTAGCATGTCTGAGTACTTTGTTCTGTTTTATTGTTAACTGTCATTACTGTGCATAGATATGCCGCGTTTCGTTTACCCATATGCCAGTCGAGGGGGGGTTGGATTGTTTTCATTATTTGGGGAAATGAAAAGGAAAAAAAAATGGCTTCTAGTTTCTGGTCTGCCGTATGAAAAACTTGGAAGTAAGCCATCACTCCACCTAAGAAGCAACTGAAATATCAACTTTTCTTGAGTCTGAAAGCATGAAGTCATAGAGCAATCATTTTCCCCCAAACTGGCCAGAACGCCTGGAGAACATAAGAATCCCAGTACAATGGGGACGTGCAGGCTTAGGTGCTTGAATACTTGGTCCCCAGGTGGGGGCGCTGTTTTGGGAGGCTGTGGAATCTTTTGGACATAGGGTCTAGCTATCAGGCATAAAACCATGAGGATGGGCTGGAAGGTTATAGCTGGCCCCAATTTCAGCTGGAGGTCTTAGCTTCCAGGTTCCCGACCTGACCTAAGACATAACAAGCCGTCTACCAGTTCCTGCTGCTGCAGATGGAGTCCCAGATGCTGAACCTCACCCACCATGAAACTCTAAAGCCTTCTCCCACTACGTTGCTTCTGTTGGGTGTTTTGTTCTATCTGTGAGGAAAGTCTGCAGAAGTAGAGACCTGGAAGCAGGAAACCATCATGGGATCCAGTAGGAAAACCCAAACTGGAATTGACAAGTTGCTGGAGACTCACTGTAGATAAGCCTAAGGGACAAATTCTCCAGGGAGTACCATTTATCAGGTTCCCACACTTCTGGGTTTCACTCTCTGAGCCCTTCTAGGTTCTTACAGTGAATCCTGGGGTGGAGAGGTCCCCATGTGTATTCAACAGTTGACGGGAACAGAACTGATTTTAAAACATGTTAAAGATTTTTCTTCTTCACAAGGTTTGTCTCAAGTGAAATTAGTTGACTAGAGCCTTGATCAGACCCTAACAGACCTGAGGGAGAGGAGATTCAGGCTCAGCCATTCCCCAGCACCCACATAAAAGCCAGGTGGGAAGGGCAGGCACCTGTAATTCCAGCACTTAGAAGGCAGAGACAGAGACCCCTGGAATAAGCTGGGTATCCAGAGCCAGCGAGCTCAAGATTCAACTAAAGAAATCTGCCTCAGGGAATAAGATGAGTGCTTGAGAAAGACCGAGCATCAGCCGCAGGTCTCCACATGTGTGTGCACATATGTGCAAGGTACATGAGCACAACCCCCAAAAAACAAAAGAAGAAAAAGAAAAGATTGATCCTAATCACAGGACTAGAGAACATTACACACCATACACACACACACACACCACATACACATACATGATATACATCAGTTCCTTTATCTAGTACTTTCTCTGTCTCTATCTCTCTCTCATACACACATACTAGCAAAAACATCTAGACAGATAGCAGACTCAGACACAGAGATATTAAATATGGTGGATTGTCCCACAGGAATTTAAAACAACTGTGTCAGTATGCTAAGGGCTCTGGGGGCAAAGTGGGCAATATAGAAGACCATGAACTTCTGAGACCATGAACTTCTGAGAAGGAGAGACAAAAGAAACGCTAGAAAGCACAGCACTGTAACAGAAACGAAGAATGCCAGTGGTGGACTCCTAGCAGGTGGACCATGAGCTTGAGGAAATCTCAACAGAAATCTCCAAAAGCAAAAACTGAAGCGGGACGGGTGGGGGGTGGGGAGGAGAAAGCAACAGGACACAATATTAATAACCGAGAGCTTCAGGTTGTTTCTAATTAAAAACAAAGTGGAAATAGCAGAAGAGAGTTGTGAAAAGAAGAAATAACGGAAACAGTAACTGCTGAAAATGTTTCCCAAATTAATGTCAAACACTGAGCTGCAGGTTTAGGATGCTTGGAAAACACCAGGTAGGCTACCTGCCCCAGTCGCATCTAAGCCTAACATTTTCCAATAGCAGAAAGTGAAAGATTAAAAAGAATGCTGTCAGAAGACAGGCAAAACACTCCTTCCCTACAGACGAGAGAAGACGGGAGTTATATCTGACTTGTCCGGGAGACCACCTTGTTAAGAAGAGAGTGGAATGCAGTATTTAAAGTGAGTGGGAAATAAATGCCAACCTAGAGTTCTTTACCTGGAGAAATTATCCTTCAAATGTGAAGAGAAATAACAACAAAAATGGAAGGAATTTATTTCCAGTGGACCTGCACTTTAGGAAATGTAAGAAGACATTTAGAGAGAAGGAAAATGATGTTGGTCGGAAATGGGGGCCAAACACAGAATGAAAAACAACTAGAAAGAAATTAAGTGAAGGCAAAATAATGTGTTTCTTATTCAGAACTGATTTAACAAATAGCTGCTTGTTTGAAATACTAGTTAAAATTACACACACACTTATTTATAAGCCAAATCAGTGGCCTCACCAATGCAAGGTTGGCACTTGCTTTGTGAGAGATGGAACGTTACTGGGGAGGGGGCTTGGGTTAGTTGTAAATGTACTTTACAAACTGTGGGGCAACCAGGAAAGAGAGAGAAGTACACCTGACACTCTAAAAGATGGAAGGTACTGGAACCATAAAATCTGTTTGACTAAAGCAAAAGGCAGAGACAAAGTAGAAAACTAAAATACTACAACAAGAGCAGAAAGCGGTGAGAAACATGGATGTATTAACCTAACCATAGCAACTTTGGCTCTAAACATCAATGGCTCAAATGCATCTACAAAAGTCATTAAATTAAAGAAAATAAGACCGAGCTGCTTATTGTCTGCAAGAAAGCAAAGGCATGCAGAGTAAGAGTGAACGGATTGATGGTCAGTGGAATTTATTGTTGGAATGCAAGGATAGTTCAAAACACAAAACTTGATCAAGGTCATACATTGCATTAACCAAATGAAGCAGAGAACCTCATATGATTATCAAGGCTCAAAGAGAAAGATTTTGAAAAATTCAGCTCATTTTTTTTTTTATAAAAACACTTGAGAAACTATGAATTGAGTAAAAGTCATATCTGAAAAAACCCACAGCAAACACAGTCAGTGTGAAAGAATGGACGCTTCTCTCAAGAACCGGGAACAAGACAAGGATGCCATTGTGGACTGAATATGTGATATCCATCATCGGCTTGTGTGTTTGAACATCTGCTGTTTGGGAGGCTGTGGGACCGTTGGGGTTGGGACACATGGCTGGTGAAGGTAGGTGAATGTGAGCAGGCATTTGAGGGGTTGTATCCTGCTTTGGCCCTGCATCTTCTTCCTAGTAAGGACCATGACCTACTGCAGCCACAGAATCGTTTTTGTCATAGAGGACTTGAAATTCCTTACAATTACAAACCAAATAAATGTACCTACTTTTAACTCACTTTTCTCAGGTATTTTGTCAGTTATAAAATAACCTAATACAGATACCTACTCTTGCCTCTAGTATTGAACGTATTAGTGACAGTTCTGTCCAAAGCAATTAGGCAAGAAAAAGAAATAGACACCTGAACTAGAAAAGAAAAAATAAGATTATCTCTATTCACAGATATGAAGGAAATTCTGAATATTCATAAAAACCCTTAGAACTAGCAAGTTTTGTAAAGCAGAGTGCAAAGTCAAAATGATACAGTTGCATTTCTATATATTAATAATGAATGATCTAGAAGAAAATTATAAAAACAACTCCACTTATAACAACATCAAAAAGAACGGAAATGTATCATTAAGATTTAAAAGTTTTTAATTATGTGTATATGCATGTGGTGTGTGTGTGTGTGTTTGTGTGTGTGTGTGTGTGTGTGTATGTGTGTGTGTGTGTGTGTGTGTGTGTGTGTGTGTGTGTACCTGCGCGAGCACGCGCTCTGATGGCTTCAGAATCCAGAAGAGGTTGTCAGATCCCCTGGAGCTGGAGTTACAGGATTGTGAGACACCTCATATGGATTTAGGAACCAAACTCCAGCCCCCTGCAAGAGTTGTATGCGCCGAGCCACCTCTCCAGTTCCAACAGTAATAATTTTTAAACAGTGTAATACTTAAAATTTAACTTAGCCAAGGAGAGAAAAGACTTGCATGATAAAAACTACAAAATATTGCTGAACAAAGTTAAAGAAAATGTAAACAGGGGCTAGAGAGATGGCTCAGCAGTTAAGAGCACTGGTTGCTCTTCCAGAGGTCCTGAGTTCAATTCCCAGCAAACGCTTGGTGGTCCACAACCATCAATAGGGGGATATGATGCCATCTTCTGGCATAAAGTCGTACATGCAGATAGAGCACTGACAGATAAAATAAGTCTTTTTTTAAAAAAATATAAATAAATAAAAACACATCCTATGGGTATGGGTAGGACAACATGATATCAAAGTATCAATATTGCTCCAAACAATCTACAGACTTAATGTAATCTAGTAAAAATCCTGATGCTTTTTTAAATATATATAAAACAGAAAACTCCATCCTAAAATCAACACAGACGCTCACTGAACTTCGAATAATCAAAACAATCTTGAAAAGGAATAAATTTAGAAAGCTCTAAGTTCCTAATTTCAAACTTTCTACTTACTAAATATAATGTCTAAAACTACAGACTCATAGAAGGAAATAAGGCAGAAGCAGGAGCGTTATGACAGGGGACTTGGCAGTGGTTTTCTTGGATTCAAACGTCAAAAGCGCTGGCAAGAGAAGAAAAACCAGACAACCTGGGCTTCACGGGGCGGGGGGGGGGGGGCAGGGAGTAAGTGTGCATCCAAAGTCACAATTAAAAGAGTAAAAAAAGACAACCTGGAGCATGGCGAGTATTTACTGGCCATAACTGACAAAAGATTAATATCTAGGATATACAGAGAAGTTCTAAAACTCAATAACAAAAACCTAATTTTAAAGTGTTGGGGGATGGCTCAGTGGTTAAGGGCACTGGCTCCTCTTCCAAAGGACCTGAGTTCAATCCCCAGTACCCACAAGGCAGCTCACAACTATCTGTAACTCTCGTTCCAGCGGGGAATCAGATGCCCTCTTCCATCCTCCAGGGGCACCAGGCACACAAATAGTGTGCATAGAAGCTTGCAGGCAAAACACTCATATGCGAAATAAAATAAATAAATCGTTTTTTTTAAAAAAACCTGGGTGTTAGCCTGGCTGTGGTGGCCCATGCCTTTAATCCCAGCACTCAGAAGGCAGAGGCAGGCAGATCTCTGTGAGTTCAAGGCCAGCCTGTTCTACAGAGCGAGTTCTAGGACAGCCAGGGCTACACAGAAAAACCCTGTTTTCAAAAACCAAACAAAAACAAATAAAGAAACCCTCCTAAAACCAAAAGAACCAAACCAAACCAAACCTGATGTTGTGATTTTAATATTACACACACACACACCCACTGCCCTCCTCATCAGGTTCCCCTGGTGAAGCCTAATCTCCAGCTGGTGATACTAATCTGGCTGAAAACTTGAGGGGGTGTGGCCTTGCTGGAGAATGACTGTCACTGGGGTGACTCCTCGGGCTTTATCTTGCCGTTGTCATTTCCTGGCCCCTCTCTCTGCTTCCTGTCAGCCAGGAAGTGAGCTGCTTTGCTCCATCACCAGCTGTTCAGTGTCACCTCAAGGCAGCAGGACCCACCAACCATCGACTGACACCTCTAACACTCGGAGCCAAGACAGCTCTTCCTTCTTTAAGGTGTTTTCCTTAGGCATTTAAGAAGGACAGGAGGAGGTCGGAGAGATGGCTCAATGGTTAAGAGCACTGGCTGCTCTTCCAGAGGATCTGGGTTGGGTTTCCAGCACCCACATGGCCGCTCACAACTGTCTGTAAGTCCAGCCCTAGGGAGTCAATGCCTTCTCTGGCCTCCATGCACATAGTGTGTAAGCACACAGGTAGGCAGAACACCCATACACCTTGTCCTGGCTAGTTTTATGTCAGCTTGACACAAGTTATAGTCATCTGAGAGGAGGAAACTTCACCTGAGAAAATGCCTCCATAAGATCAGGCTGTAGGCAGACCTGGAGGGTATTTTCTTAATGAGTGATTGATGGGGAGGGCCTAGCCCATTGTGAGTAATGCCACTTTGGGCTGATGGTTCTGGGTTCTAAGAGAAAGCAGGTTGAGCAAGCCACAAGGAGCAAGCCAGTAAGCAGCGCTCCTCCATGGCTTCTATATCCACAATCCTGCCCTGTTTGAGTTTCTGCCTTGGTTTCTCTCAGTGAGCTGTGACTTATAAATAAACCCTTTCCTCCTCAAGTTGCTTTTGGTCATGGTGTTTTATCACAGCAACAGAAACTCCAATTAAGACACACATAAAATAAAAATAAATGTTCAAAAAAACTATGAATAAATAAGACAGAAAATCTGACCAATACAGTAGATAAAAGCTTTAGTAGACACTTTGTTTTCCAAAGAAGATACAGAGATGGCCAACAAGTACCTGAAAGACGCTCGACATCACCAATCATCAGGGAAATACAAATGAAAACCACAGCGACATAACTGCCTGGCACCCCTTAACAGACGCTATTAAAAAGGCTGCCGAGTGATCTGGTGAGATGGCTCAGCTGCTAAACACGCTTGCCACCAAGCCTGATGACTTGAGTGCAATCCTCAGGATCCACATTGTGGAATGAAGAATTGACTCCCACAAGTTGTCCTCTGATGTCTATGTGTGTGCACTGTGGCACACACACACACACACACACACACACACCCTCTCACTCATAGACAATACAGATCTAAATGCAATTTAAAATGATAAAATAAAATAAATACAAAATTTAGATGAACGTTTGGAAAATTGGGACTCGTGTACTCTTGTTGGTAGAGATATAAAATGATCTCGTTACTCTGTAGAACAGCATAGCAGAAATAGAATTATATTGAATACATATACTGACATAGGATATATATTATATTATATATATGAGAATATACTCAAAGAACAGATAGCAGGGATGCAAGCAGGTATGTGTACACCCATGTGAATAGCTGTTTTACTCACAGCGGAAAAAACACAGGGACAAGCCAAGGTGTACATCAGAAGATGAGACGTTAAGCAAAATATGGCACATATATGCAAGAGAATATTATTCAGTTATAAAAAGAGAATAAATTCTGACATATGCTACTACATGGATGGACAACGAGGACATCATGCTAAGTGATATTAGCCCATGAAGTCAAACACTATCAATTGCTTTCCAACAGGCCAGCAAGGAGCAAGGACAATTTGAAAAATAAATGAAAAAAAAAAAAAAAACCCTAGCAACCCATAATACTTACTATCTGCATTAGCAATCAGAGAAAAGGAATAGTTAATAAATCTAGAAATAGTTGTATAGGATCTATTTGAAGAAGATGACAAAACTCTGATAAAGAAATCAAAGGAATAACTTAAAAAAACGAAGAACGATCCCATGATCCCGGATAGAAAGAGTCAATATTGTTACTGCGCTTCTGACTTAATCTATAAGTTCAATGCAGTCTCAATCAAAATCCCACAGCAAGTTATTTTGTGGCTGTTAGCAGAACGCGTCCACACTGTGCACGGAGAGACAAGAGGCACTCTTCTTAATGGTGCACAGCTGTGGTATAACACTATGTAGCAGGGGTCATGGGGTAGCCCAAATTGAAAGAGGGCAGAGCCGTAGGCCTGATACCACTCCACTTCAAGACTGACGATGGGGAGCTGAGCAGACGGCTCCGTGGATAAAGGCGCTTGCTGAGCAAGCATGAGTTTGAATGTCGAGAATCCTAGAGGCAGAGTATGAACATCGGTTATCCCAGCGCCCCTATGGAAGCATGAGAGGCTGAGACTGAGAACCCGCGGAAGCTTCCGGGTCAGCTCATCTGGCATAGAGAGGGGGAAAGCATCAAAGATACCCTGTCTCAAGCAAGCTGGATGGTGAGGACGGGCACCCACAGTTCTTCTCTGACCTCCACATGTGCACTGTGGCACACGAACACTTGCAGTCACACACATGAATATGCGCGCACACACACACACATACACACACACACACAGATCACAATAAAGCAACAATAATCAAGACAGCTCAGTATTGGCAGGAGGATACAGTTCAGAAGGCACAGGGAAGCTCCAAGTAGATGAGCATCAAGTATGGCCAGCTGATCTTTGCCGCAGGAGCAAAGGTGATGGAGAAGACACGGGCTTTTCTAACAGATGGGGACAGAAGAACTGGGTATCAACATGCAAAAGAAAAAGATCTGGACACGGGTCTTACATCTTTCACAAAATAAGATAAATCCTGTGGACTATGACACCCTAGAAGGTCACAAGAACAAAGTTTGGACCTTGGCTTTGGCAATGACTTTTTAGTATAGTATCAAAGGCATGCTCCAGGAAACAGACTTGATATGCTGGACTTGATAAACATTGAAATGTTTGTGCTGCAAAAGATGCTTAGAAGAACGAGAAGACAAGCTCTGGGCTGGGATGCTTTTGTAAAGGACTGTTATCCAAAACACTCTTAACGAAAGAAAAGAAGAAACATGAGTGTGGGCCAAAGACATTAACAAGTAGTTCATCACAGAAGACACACAGGAGATAAGCAGGCAAATAAAAAGATGCTCCACGTCCTATAGCATCCTTGTTAACTGAAACAATGCCATGTCCATTAGAATAGCCTCAATCCACAACACCGATTG
Organism: Peromyscus maniculatus bairdii; assembly: GCF_049852395.1. Taxonomy (NCBI): domain Eukaryota; kingdom Metazoa; phylum Chordata; class Mammalia; order Rodentia; family Cricetidae; genus Peromyscus; species Peromyscus maniculatus. The sequence continues at coordinate 143,889,789 of NC_134853.1, read as the reverse complement.
GGATGGCTCATCTGCACTGTCAGCTGGACTGGACTTAGAATCACCAAGGAGACACACCTCTGGATGTGTCTGTGACAGTGTTTCCAGAGGGCGTTAAGAAGAAAAGACCAGCACTGAATGTGGGTGACACCATCTTTAGGCTGAAGTCCCAGACAGAATCAAAAGAGAAGATGACGGAAGTGAGCTGAGCCCTGACATTCACCTCTCTGCTTCCCGATCGTGGGTGCGGTATAACCACCCATCTCACGCCCCTGCCGTGCCTTCCCTGCCGTCATGGACTGGATCTCCTCAAATCACAATCCTCCCTTAAGCCGCTTCCTGGCAGGTGTCTGGTCCCAGAGATGCAAAAGGGAACTAAGATGCTGACCGTAGCAAATGCCGGTGAAGCTGAGGCGTGCAGCAGAAACAGTCACCGCTGCTGGGAAGGCAAAACTAGGATTCCAGCCCGATTCGGATTCTTATTAAACTCATTGTCTTTTTTTTTTTTTTTTTTTTTTTTTTTGTCAAGGTCTCACTCCATGGCCCAGATTGGCCTGCAACACACTATGTAGCCCAGGCTGGTCTCAAACTCATAACAACCCAACCCTCCTGCCTTAGCCTCCCAAGGAAACCAAACACGTCCTTGTCATTTACTCCAGCGGTAATGCTCTTTGGAATTTACCTAAAGCCGCTGCCGACTTAAGTTCACTTAGAAGCCCGGACAAAGGTGTTTACTTCAGGTTTAATTCAGATTGCTCAAACTGGGAGGTAACCGTGATGCTCTTCACTAGGTGAACGGACAAACAACCCAGTACATCCACACAGTGAGATACTGGCCCAGACTTATATGAACGAGACATCGGACTAAGGAAAGATTGAAAAGACACAGAGGAAACTTAGGTACATCTTACACAGAGACAGAGGCCAGCCTGAAAAGGCCGCAATCCAGATATTCCAGCAGTATTCTGGGAAGGGACAGTATGGAGACAGTAAGATGATCAGTGGTCCCCAGGGGCTGGGGACGAGAGAGCTGTGTAAGAGGAAACACAGAGGCATTTTAGGGCGGTGAGATCACTCTGCATAACACTGCAATGGTGAACTCCAGTCTCCACGGATTTGTCAAAGATACAGAATGTTCAATACTGAGAGTGAAGCTTACCCTAAATCACACTCTGGGAGACAGTGTGTCAATGCAAGTTCAGCACCTGTAAGGAACGTGTCACTCACTCTGGTGCCTGACAATGGCAATGGAGGGGGTTATGAATGTGTAAGAGCAGGGCGTGTGGGAAATCTCCGTGCCTTCTGCTCCTTTTTGCTGCGAGCCTAAAACTGCCTCCCTCAAATTAAGGCTATTGAAAAGAGAAACGGGGCCGGGCGGTGGTGATGCACACCTTTAATCCCAACACTCGGGAGGCAGAGGCAGGCGGATCTCTGTGAGTTCGAGGCCAGCCTGGTCTCCAAAGCGAGTTCCAGGAAAGGCGCAAAGCTACACAGAGAAACCCTGCCTCGAAAAACCAAAAAGAGAAACGAAGGGGTGGAGGGATGGTTCAGGCAGTAAAATATTTCCCTTGCAGTCATGAGGATCTGAGTTCGATCCCTGGACACCATGTAACAAACAACAAAAATTACATTCCCAAACTAAAGGCCTGATGGTGTGTGCTTATGACCCCAGTTTCGGAGAGGCTGAAAGAGGAGGATCCATGGGGCTCCATGGCAAGCCAGCCCAGCCTACTAGGTGAGTTCCAGGCCTGTGAGAAACCTTGTCAAAAAAAGGTGGATAGCCCCTGAGGACCAACACCTCAGTTTGTCCTCTGACCTCCACAGATACATACAAGCATGTGCATATGTGTGTACGTGAACATGTGCTTGTGTGTGTGAGCACAGGGGCGCACACACACACCCCAACATAAACAGGTTAAAATAAATAAAAATAATCCAAGACAAAGGGAAATGGGGGAGGATAGTGAATACATTAAAAAGTAAAAAGCAAATCCATCCCTTCCCAGAGGACTTTAGCCTAGCTGTAACGCCTGAGTTCACATGCTTGTGATCCTGTGTGGGTGTGCATAAACCTTCTCAAACAAGCGTAAAAACGATGAGAAGAATGTGTCAGATGGTGAAGAGTCATTGTCTCTGAGTGGTCATCTCTGGATGACTCATTTCCTTCTCTGTGTGCCCCAGAAAGTTCTGCACTGAGCATGGACACCATTTCTAATGAGGAGAGTCATCACACCACTGTGTTTATGTGCTTAATGGGAAATAAATGATCAAAATACCACATGACATGGTAATTCCATGTCTAAACCCATTTATATGTAAGGATAGCTTCAAGCAGTATTAAAAAAAATACAGTCTCCTCAGTGTCCCAAAGCAAAGGATTGCTCAATACATTAAAACTCACCTGCACAGTAGAACAGGTCCTGAGCATAACAATGAGGATAAGGAATGATGAAATACAGTGAATTTGTTTTTAAAAACAGGAAGAGCTGAAGTGAAGGGGTGTGCATAGGATGGGAGGGAACGTGGGTCCAGAGAGGCGGGCCACAGGAGGGGCACATGCAGATGTAGCTGATGGATCTCCCTAGAATCGTGATACAGTCTTCACAACAAAGCTCTTTTTGGGATGATCGTGGTACGGACAAGACGCAAAAGACCCATGGAGTCGCCATCAGAAAAGACATAATGAACATTGTTTGTAGAGGCCGAGGAGATGGTTCAGTGGGGACAGCATTTGCTGGGCAAGCATTGAGGACCTGAGTGCAGATTCCAAGCACTTGTCTTTAATTAAAAAACAAAAAGAGCCAGGCACGGCTTTGTTCACCTGTGTCTTAGTTAGGGTTTCTATTGCTGTGAAGGGAAAGCATAACCACAGCAACTCTTAGAAAGGAAAACATTTCACTGGGGTGGCTTGCTTACAGTTCAGAGGTTCAGTCCATTATCATTATGGTGGGACGTGGCGGTGTGCAGGCAGACATGGTGCTGGGGAAGGAGCTGCTCGGTGCTGATATGCAGGAAGTGAACTGAGACACTGGGGGTGGCTCGGGCATATATGAGACCTCAAATCCCACCCCTACAATGGCACACTTCCTCCAACAAAGCCACACTTCCTAATAGTGCCACTCCCTATGAGCTTATGGGGGCTAATTACATTCAAACTACCACAGCCTGTAACCCCATCACTGGAGCAGAGGTGAAGGGAAGCAGGCGGGAGGCAGTAGGACTGATCAGGCTTGCTGGCCTTCAGCCTAGCCAAAAAAAGTAAAAAAAAAAAAAAAACAACTCTCTGAGTTCCAGGTTTGGTGAGAGACACTCAACAACCTACTTTGGCCTCCATGCATTCATGTACACACATGTGCATACTCATGCATATCTCTAACACACACACACACACACACACACACACACACACACACACTGCTTGTAGATGATGCTTATTAATGTTCCCTTAAAAACTCAAGGGAATCAGATTAAAATGGAAGCAACTAAGTCAAAAGCTCACTCCAGGGCCAGCATACGAATAACCCAAAACATATAGCCTTCCTACATATCAGCCATAAACAGTAAGGAATTGAAAGGAATAAAAGAGACCCTACTCACAAAAGCCACAGCAAAATAATAATAATAACAATAAAATGCTTTACAATAAATGTGCAATTCCTCCATCAAGCCAAGTACAAAACTTTACTGGGGGACATAAAAGAAGACTTGAATGAATGGAGAAACATAACTTACTCCCAGAAGGGCTGGCTCAATATTATAAAGATGTCAGCTCTCCTCAAATTAATTTATAAATTTAATGCAATTCCAATTAAAATCAAAAAGGACACACCAGAAGGACACACACCAAAATGTTAACAGTGGTACTTTCTAGAAAGTCAAAGCGTAAGGGAGCGTGTGCTTTGGCTGTTGTTAGGCAAGCCTTCCACAGCGAGGAAAGGCTTGGGAAGTGAGGGAAGTTTTAAAATGCTCTTAAAGAATATTTAATAGCATAGAAAGCAGCCATCTTCTTCCCTCAAAAACCTGCAAATAATATCACACGATCCTTGTTTATCAAGTGGGTTTAAAATATTATAGCTACAGAAGGAAAAAAAAAACTTGGAAGGATTTGTATCCAAATGTTACTATAGACTAAGTCTGGGTAGAAGAGGTTAATGGATTATTTTGATCTTCATATTTTCTTGAGTTTTCCAAATTATTTATAGCAAATATGTACTGCTGCTTCAAAATACTTTTTTAAAAACGTGTGTGTGTGTGTGTGTGTGTGTGTGTGTGTGTGTGTGTGTGTGTGGCGGCTCAGTGGGTAAGAACACTTGCTGTGTGGGCATGAGGGCTGGAATCTGAGTTCTAGCATCTACGTAAAAAGCTAGGAGTCCTTGTGCCTGCAGCCCCAGTGATGTGGGGGCTGGGGGTTGCAGAGAGCTTGCTCCGGGCTCAGTGAGAGCCCCTGTATCAAGGGAAAGAGGCAGGGACTGACAGCAGAACACGGGAAGTCCTCTTCCAGCCTCTGCACACACATGCACATCTATGCTAAATACACAAGCAAAGAAATGGATAAACACCAAATAAAAATTTTAAAGCAAATTAAAAAGACCAAAAAAATAAAACAAAATAAAACCAAGAGCTCCTGGAGTCTGGTTGCTTCATACACTCCCTGTGCATCCCAAGGCTATGGGACACAGAACTCCACACGGGCTGAAACTTAGCCTACATCATTCAGTTCCATGCAAACCCACTGCCCTGTGCCAACCTGCCACTGGACCCTCATCAGCATAGATACTGTTTTCCAACAGTGCTCAGTCCAGCAGGCTGGTTGACCATGACTACCGGGTGCCAGCAATGTGTGGCTCCATTCTTACACACAACAATAGAAAGATTTCCCATCAGGCTTCAGCGACAGTGTGGCTCGGTTCAGACCTAGCCATCTCCACCAGAGGAAGCTCCTCCAGGTTTCCAAGACTTGTTTGTCCATGCTCAGAGTGGGGTAAACATCCAAAGGTTGACAGCTCCGAGGGAGAACTACACTAGCAAAGCTGAGTGTGTTGACATGCTGAGGTCTCAAAAGGCAGCCATTACAGGAGGAAATGGTGTGATTTAGAAAAATGGAATTAATTTGCGCCTCCATATCCCAGGGCAACTGCTGACAGCCTTTTCTTGTAGATATCCAGAGAGTAAACATTTCTGCCCTCCTGGGCCAGCTAATCTTTGTTGCAGTGACTCAACTCTGCCATTGTAACATGAAGACACCCACAGAGAACATATAAATCAATGGAAGTTTCAATAAAACTTTATCGACAAAAACAGTACAGCAGATTCACCATTGGGCTGTGGCCTATATCCCGATTTTCAGGAAGGGTGGCCTTCATCTTGTAGAGATTATTTCCTCAAGAAAAGCACTACGGAGGCGGCAGTTAAACCAGCAGGTAACATATTGTTGTACCAAAGAAACAGGGGGTATACTGAGTTGACGTCAGCGAGGCACCAGAGAGATGGAGACAGCCCCAGAGAAGTGAAGGGACTTGAAGTGGGCCTCAGAGGGAGAAAGGAGGGAACTGGAAGCCAGGGCTCTAGGAGGCAAAGCCAAGGGGAAGCCATTGAGGCAGCATGAGGTCTGGTGTTTCTGAGACGGCGGCACTGGTGTTTTGCCATTCTCCCTCCCGGAGGCCTACAATTAGAAACGTTGGCCACAGCAAACGGACAGCAGCAGCTCGTGCTCTTTTGGAGAAAATGGCAACATACAGCATCGGTGAATCAGGGCAGAAAAAGGACCAGGGCAGCAGGGATGGGGGGCGGGGAGACAGAAACCCAGTAGAGAAACTGGAGAAAGAGGTGATCATTGGATGCTCTAGAGCAGCGGTTCTCAACCTGTGGGTCTCCACAGAGGTCACACGTCAGATATCCTGCACATCGGATATTTACGTTATGATTCATAACATTGACAACATTAATATCACAAAGTAGTAATGAAATAATTTTATGGTTGGAGGTCCCCACACCATGAGGAACTGTATTAAAGGGTTGTAGCATTAGAGAATTCTAGAGACTAGAACACAATGCAAGGGTGAAGGACATTGTGAGTGAACATGGAAGGGCAAGGTGACCCCCAAAGTTTGCCTGTCTCCCAGTCCCAAAGGTTCACAGAATAGGTTCTGGGTGTAGGCAGAACTCACTTGAAAACTGTCCCTTCTCTAGAGAATTCACTCAATAGGTCTGGGAAGGGAATTCTGGGAAATTCCTGGAACAACAAAACTCAGAGGACAGCCCAGTTCCCTGGAAATTGAGGCCACTCACCAGGGTGGCAGTGCCAGCTTTCAGCCAATACCTGGTACATATTCATGCTCTGAATTGTGGCCCCCTTGCTCATGGTGAAATAGCCCTGTGGCACAGCACACATCCCAGAGCTCCCCTCCACTCCCACCTGGCATCTGACAAAAATCCTTAGCTGAGATTACATCATCCCCGCCCCCCCCCCCCAGCCCTGCCTCCTCCTCTAACCGACCTTGTTCACCCCATTTCTCTAGAAACGCCACAGACCTGCATCCATGGCATCTGACCTAAGACACCAGTGATACCTTGAGGGGAGGTGCCGACCGCACTTTTCTCTTTAGTTGGGGGAGGAAAAAGGGCTCTAATCTTATTCAGGGATACACAGTCAAGGGTCCTGCTCTACTCTCTCCCTCCTTGGTCTTCCCACCCTTTGCACAGTTCTCAGTTTCAGAAGCCCAGGTGTCCCATGGCCTGGGTTCTGATCCAAGCAGTGTCCCTGTGGAGCACAAACCCCGCCCCTGTGGAGCACAACCCCCCCCACCCACCCCTCACCCCCCGCTCCCGCGGAGCACAAGCTCCACCCCTCTGGAGCACAAGCTCCGCCCCTGTGAAACACAAACCCCGCCCCTATGGAGCACAAGCTCCGCCCCTGTGAAACACAAACCCCGCCCCTATGGAGCACAAGCTCCGCCCCTGTGGAACACAAACCCTGCCCCTGTGGAGCACAAGCCCCGCCCCTGTGGAACACAAGCTCCGCCCCCGTGGAACACAAACCCCGCCCCTATGGAGCACAAGCTCCGCCCCTGTGGAACACAAACCCCGCCCCTGTGGAGCACAGGCTCCTTTGGGCTTTGACTTCTGGAGAACGCTCCTGCCCCACTTGGAGGCAGCTCCTCAATTCCCCTGGCTCATCTCCATTCTCTCCCTTCCCATACATTCCTCATGAGTTGTATTTAAAGAGGCTAATAAGTAGGTTGGCACCGTTGATTAATGCACAATCTTAATCATGATTGCATAGTGTAATTGGCATTAATTTGAAGAGCCAGTTCATTATGAAAATAATTGTCACTGCTTTCTGCTTTAATAAAACGGAGCAATGACACCAGGGCCGCCGAGAAAATGGGATAGGGTGTGTGTGTCTGTGTGTGTGGTGTCCCAGAAGATGTGAGCACGGGAGGGTTGGGGCACAGCTGGAACGCTTTCTTCAAACAAACCCTTTCCGGAAAGCCTAGTGTGTAAAACAAATGGCAGACCTGACAGAAACTTGATGTTCAAGAGGAAGACCCTGAGTCCCAACCCACCTGACAACCTCTACAGCCCAGAGAGACAGAAACTACTGTTGCCCCATTTTATACACGAGGAGAGGCCCATGATCGCTAAGCACGTTGTGAGTATGGATAAGCGGCAAATTCTCTCCTGCCACCAAAGGCAGAGATGTTGCAGGGCTGGCTCCTGCCCGCTTTTGAGCCAGGAGTTAAATCTTCGGGGTCTTTTGAAGCCAGAGCTTATGCTGGTGAGGACTTGAAGGTGGCCATAGCCAGAGATCTGACACCACAGAAATCAGCAGAAACGTCCACAGGGGCTTGCTCTGTGGACAGCGCTTTATCAGCAGGACGCTGTTCAAATGGGTTTCATTGCCTGGGCTCTGAGAAGGCACAGCCTCCGAGGAGTCTGCAGCTATGGGGGCTCCACCCTGCAGGCATGCAAAGCGCTGCTTATCTTTCACACCTGATCCAGGGCAGGAAGGGAAGGACGGACCGACGGAACTCACTGAGTCCCGGGACAGACCTCCATCTTGTTCCTTTCTCCTTCAGTATGTGAGAGCGTATTTTCAGAAACATCGTGGGTTAGGTTTGTGTGTGCATGTTTGTGGGTCTGTGTGCATATGTATGTGGGTGCACATGAAGGCCAGAGGGCAAGCTTGGGTGTCTTTCTCAGGAACACCATTCACCTTATTTTGAGATTGACCCGGAGTTCACCAAGTAGGCTCAGCTGGCCAGCCAGTTTCAGGGATCTGCTGGTCTCTGCCTCCCTATCACTGGGACTGTAAGTACACGCCACCAGGCTGGCTTTTTCACATGGGTTCTGGAGGATTACACTCTGTTCCTCATGTTTGTGTTGCGAGTATTTTACTGACTAGCTCTCGGGCCAGCCCCGTTCCTAGGTTTTCAAGACTGCTTTTTAAACCCCTAGGAACGTACCCATGGGGTAGAATCTGTCTTCCAAATGAAGATGTTATGATAGCATAGTCAAGTTGGCTCTAACTGTAAATACCACCACAGAAGACTGTTGCTGGCTCCGCACACTCTGTTATCAAGACTACGGCCCAAGAGGAGGACCACTATCCCATATCTCCAACTCCTTGTAATCAAGATGGCACCAGAGAGTCTCTAGGCAGGTGGGACAAAAAGCTGGCCTTCGTGCTGAGGTTTCTCTTTAATTTGGTCCTTGCAGAAGCAGCTGAGCCAACGGATCCCTGAACACAGTGAGCCTGAGATGCAGGCGCGACCTGCAGCGAGTTTTCTAGCAGCCGGGCCCAGGAGAGACGCTCGTGGTTCTAGTACCCGCCCTGGGATTGGCCTGTCCTCAGGCGACGGCCCTGCTCTTTCTTTCCAGTCTACTTTGTTCTCTTTCTGAAGTTTCTCACGGGTCCTAGAGATGAACTGAGATGCTGCTGATCTGTGAGATTTTGGCTAACTCCTCTTTTTCAGACCCTTCCGCTCCCCTCCTCCCCGCTCGAGCTCCCGCAGCGCCTCGACCCACCGTGGCCTGGGAGACTCTGGCTCTGATCTCACTCAGACAACCCTTTATGCGCACACGGAGTGGGGTGAGGGGGTGTGTACCTCTGAACTTGCTTCTTGAGCTTCTCTGTGCCCTGACCTTTGTGGGAGGAAGGTAGCAGGCAGAAAGATATGGTGACTAGCTTTCCCTGCCGGACACACCACAGATGAACCTGACTTACAATAGTTTGTCAAGTTTGTGATGGTATGAGAGCAAGACATATTAAGTAGTCACTGTCTTGGAATTCTGACCTTGTCCTGGCATAGTGGTACATGGATCACATTCTTGCAATGCTGGAAGCACTGAGTGGCAGTTCTCAGTCAGCTGCACCCACTGGCAAGAGGGAAATGATTGATATACCAGTGCCCTGTGTGCTCCACTTCAATTCAGTGCAGGAGGCTGCATGTGCGAGATGCATTTTCAACTTATGATGAGTTCAGAAGAAGGACATGACCCGTTGGAAGTAGAGGGGCATCTGTATATGGCCTAGAAAGGCTGAACAGCACCCAGCAGAGAGGCCCAGGGATGGGCTTTCTGCTCTCCTGGAAAAGGAGACAGGGGATGCGTGTCTCTCTTTTCATTCACTTACTCATTCATTCATTTGCATACTCATTCATTACACAGCCAATTACTGACCACGACTACGAGCAGGAGGGCATAGTGCAGGTACCAGGTGAGTATGAGCCATAGAAGCATCCTGGCACTGCAGGAGCTCAGGGCTCTGGCAGGAAATGACTGTGGGCTGTTGAAAAAAAAAAAAAAAAGCACTATAAGAGTTCTAACTCTTCTGTGATGAGATCACTTGAAATAGCAGGAGACCTAGGAGGGACAGGGCCATGGGCATTACAGGGGAGCCAACCTGTGACCTGCCCTGAGCCTAGATGTGGCAGAAGCATGACAGGCAGGTGCAGGAGACTGGCCTTGGTCTGTCATGATGAGAAGGACTTGTGCTTGGGCAGGGCCAGTAGGGAGAGAAGGGAGGAGGATGGAGGTGTGTGCTACAGGGATTGCTATTCTAAGGTTGGCCAGTGGTGAGCTGAGCGGGCTCTGAGAAGGGGAAACGAATGTATGGAAGAAGACCCCCCAGGCTTAAGCAAGGGCATTGCACAGTTATCTCACCTTGCACTCACACGGTACCCTGAAGCTTCAGCAGCATGCATCAGCAAACAGGCTTGGTCAGGTCTCAGTAAGGGGCGGTTACACTTATGGGGTGATAGGGAAGCTTCAGGCCTTCACCTGAGATGCAGTTATGGAGAACAGCGGCAGTTCAGTTCTGAGGAGGGTCTGTGCCCACCCCTGAGGTCCCAAGGGGATCTCCGGATTGAGTCCCGGGGCCTGGTGGTAGTGGTTTTAATTGATCTGGTTATATGTGGAGCTTTGTCATTACCACTCGGGGACATGCAAGTCAAATACTGCGACATCGACCGTGTCAGGAGGATGGCTGCAGGCTCCTGAGCTGCCCAGAGACCCTGATGAGGGATGGGCTGTCATCAGGCGGAGGAGCCAGAGCCTGACTGCTGGGGAGAGGGCTGTGCCAGGTGCTGTGGAGGGGCCTGGGGAGCAGTGGAATGTCCTTGCCAGAAGGCAGCAGGATCGGAGATCTAGAGCTACTGCACGGAGACAAGCAGGGTATCTGCCTCCTCCCCCGAATGCAGGACAGCCCCACAGCCCACCCTCCTGCAGGCTTGCAAGGAGCTGAAAGGCTAAGCCTCTCATGAATGGCTTGGACCCCCTCTGTAGCCCCAGGCCTTCAGTACAGTCCAGACCATCCTCTCTCACAGTCGTCGTCACTATCCCCACCCCCAGTTGCCCTTTGCTCATGACCTTCCTCAGCCTCCCATTCACCCTCCCTACTCCAGCTCCAGCTTCTGTTCTGAGCGTGGATGGCAGTCACTGCCTTCCTTTTGTCCCGCCCGGAGGCCATCTACAGACATCCAACCTGCAGCCCTCAGCATCCTCCAACTCTTGGCATCCTCTAAGAAACACAAGGCTTGGCCAGTGAGGGGACAGGCTACAAGTGCCGGCCAGTGACCAGCCCAGGAGCAGCTTCAGCCAGGAGGAGGAAGTTGTGAACCGCCACGCAGCAGCTTCCAGTCCCCAGGGAGCTCTGTGCTGAGCACACACAGTCCACCCAGTTGTTCAGAGGTTCCAGCAAGATGGTACCCAAAGCAGCAGGAGTCCCTAGTGCAGCTCCACAGCTTATGAGCCGTCCTGGTGTCCTTTCTTTCCCGTTCTGGTTTCCCTGAATCTCAGGGTGCTGCTTCCTGGGGCCATTCCCCAGATAACCTTTCACACCCTGGCTCATGTCTGAATTATGGTCTGTCCCCGTTCCCCTCCCCCCAACCATATTCCCCCTTCCTGAGCTCTGAGGGTGTCTCCCCCATGTGGTGACACTCTGTGGAGACAGGGTGTGTGTCCCACTCCCTCCCTCCCCATTGACTCTGTGGTTATCTGTTGTCTGCAGGGTGGGGCCTGCACCTCTGGCATTCAAGTACCTCCCATCTTTCCCAGGGTCTAACAACAGTAGAAAGGCTGTTGAGGCACATGGCTAAGTAAATGCTTGCTTACACACACACACACACACACACACACACACACACACACACACACACCTGTTTGCTTTAAGAAGCTACTTCCAATTCAGACTTTGATATTTACATGACAAATCTGACAACACAGAAATACCCTCAGGGCCATGTGCAATGAAGACGCCCAGCCAGGAGGATCCGGGGGCCTGCAGTCCCTCACCCCTCCCCAGGACTGATTAGACATTACTACACAAGGAAACTGAGGATAAGATGCCTTGGAAAGATGCCCCGACCAACCTGTGCTCAGAGAGAATGTCAGGGCCTACTGACTGACGGGTGGGCAGGTGGCTGCAGAGAGGCCCTGCTAGTCCCTGGTGGTCGATGGAGGGAGTTGTTCTATAACCCAAGTAACATAGATCTCCAAACAGGCACCTGCTGGAGAGAGGGGCCAGCCCTGGGGAAAGAGCGCTACCCCAGTGGCCACTAGGAAGCAGGAGTGGGCAGAGGTGAGGTGGGCATGATCAGTGGAGAGAACAGTGTCAGGTGTTATCACTCGTCTGTTTTAAATATCAATTGCTATGCAGGTTAAATACTTATTCAGATGCCTTTTAGCTTAAAAGCAAGCTAATTGATCTCTGGAGATGGAGAATGAACAGTGAAGAAACTACACTAATTATAGAACCAGCTTCCACTCTCTGTTTTATTTTGTTCTTTTCTGACAATGCTGCTGGAGCGACAGAAATGGGCCTGGGGGAGCGGAAAAAACACATGTTGTTTTTACTACCTGATCGTATCCAAACATGGTTCCCTCCTCCAACAGGGTTCCTGACGAGGAGGAGCCCCACCCCGAAGGCAGGGATCTCCTGCAAACTGTTCCCACACAGGCGCCCTCAAAGGCGGGACTGTATGATGCTACAAACGTCAGTGCAGCTGTCTGGAGCCAGGATCTACCAACATCTCTGTCCTCTGCCCAGCATCCTTCAGGCTTCACCTTCCCGTGTGGGAGGGGCTTGCCTGAGAGGCCAATGGAACTCAGTGTTGCTTGGGCAGGGGCGGGAGCTTCCGGTCCTTTATGAGGAAGTTAAAAAACAGAGATCCACAAATGTGAAACTTTTCAAGTTGTGCTGTGATGCTCCAAGAATCTCAGCGTTTGAAGCCATCCATTTCTCGCACTTAGGGATGCTCTATGACAATTCAGGCAAAGATTTCTAAATCGTGAAGAGCTCTGACACACTGCCTGTCCTAAGCATCTTGAATAATGGACACTCAACCTGTGAGGCACAAGGGCACATCCTCTCTTCTGTCCTGCTGGGGAGACGTCAAGGTCCTTTGGCTTTCTCTTCCCATCCCACCCCAGGCTCTGACTCCACCTGGGACCCCTGGGGTGGGGCAGAGTTTGAGTGACTCTGACTTCCAGATGGCGGCGGGGGGGGGGGGGGGATGAGCAAGCAGGGCTCTTCAGGGCCTTTGCTCCGCTTACTAGGCAGTGAACCTCTATGATGGGAGTCTGCAACCCTGCCACACCGACTTGACAACCGCGGAAACCTTTTCTGGCAGATCATTTCCCCGGAAACGCGCTTTGGGAATCGCTGTGTTCCAGTGATTTGGGCAAAAGTTTTCCTTCCCCTTGCTTCTGAGGCACGAGACACTTGGAAGTCTAGGGTTATATTCTCCATGTCTCAGTCTGCTCCACACACCCGGTGCTCAGCCCCTGGGCACTAGAGAGGAACATGAAAGAATGCAGGAAAGATGAAGCAAGGGGTCTATTTGTCCCCAGGGGGTTCTGAGAGACAGGTCCCTCTCTCTCCTGGGCTGATTCCCAGAGCCAGGAGGCTGGCTGCTTTAAATACAGCCTTCGAGGAATGATTACTCACTCGGCTCTCATTAGTGTGCCGATGTGTGTGCACACCTGGGCAGGTGTGGGCACACATCTTGCCGAGGTGTAAGCCCAGCAGGGAGGAGAGCATGGGGAGGCAATTCATCAGCCTCACGCTTTGTGCCTTTCTCCCCAGGGCCCTTGGCTGAAATAAGAGATTCTGACTTAATTATGATCATTAGCAAATGAGGCTGCTTGAGTCTTCACAAGCTTGCGGCTGTTCAAAGGAATCCCCAGCGACCTTGTCGTCCACTAACACCAGTGATGGAGACGTTCAGCCATTCGGCTCTCCCCTCACTGAACACTCAGCGAAGCCAATACCGTGTATCAGGCACCTGACCCACAAGCTGCTAAAATGGCGAGGAGACCTCTACTCCACTCATCTGGCCTATTCCCCTAATCTATAATGTATTTCACAGGTGCTCGCTTTAAAAAATTTCTATTACGTTACGTACGCGACTGCGTGCGCCATCACACACGTGTGGAGGCCAGAGGACAGCTTGTGGGGGTCAGTTCTGCCCTTCCACAGTGTGTGTCCCAGGGATCGAATTCAGGTCCCCAAGCTCTGTGACAAGTGCCTTTACCTGCTTCGTTGTCTTTCCAGCCCCAGTTCATGATAATGTAAAAGATCTGCTCTTACTCTGTTCTGTTTGTCCTCCACCTTGCACAATAGGATATAAACTCTGTCAGTCTATGTGTCTAGTCTATCCACAACAGAGGAGTCATTCCATAAACACTTCTTAGATATAAATGAATATGCACGGCATATATGGATTTGTATAGGTAGGCATGCCATGGCTAGCCAGCAAAACTCCAGACAGGTAAGAAATGGGCAGCAGTTCTGAACCAGAGCTTCTGTCTCAGGCTGGCAGAAAGGGACACTGTTCAAAGGTAAGAATATAACCCAGGTCTTTAGGCAATGGGATGGGGGTGGGGTACAGGGACTCCTCACAGAAGCATCGAGATCAGAAAGCTGAACTCCTTTAGCCCAAAGCCAGAAACTCCTTCAGCTCATAGCCACTCAGAGAGCCCAAGGTGCTTTAGGACCGGGAGGGCAGCAGGGGCATCTGTCTGCAGGGCCGGAACTAAATGACAGTCTCCAAATTTACATGAACTGTCAGCAGCAACAGAGAAAATAAGTAGTCTCGATTTTTTAAAATTGAGGTTTACAGGGGGCAGTCTTAAAACCTGCACGTTGAACAAATGCTAAGGCTGAAATACCTGCATCTCCACCTAGCAGAGGTGGAGCAGGAAGACCCAAGGCAACGCTGGAGCCAGACAAACAGAATCATCAGTAGCGCCCATGGAGCCTGCCTTCTGAATCTTGGCCATCGTGATTTCATTTAATCCTCACGCCAACCCATGGACTCCCATGGGTTCTGGAGAACCACGGTGATGAAAGGACTATCCAGAGCCCAGGTGAGCTTTTCCCAAGCCCCACCTGAGGAAGGCTATCCCCTGGAAGTCGGCCCTGCAGCACACAGTCCTTGGAACTTCAGGTTCTTTGCCAGAGGCTGTCCCAAGTTTCTCCTTTGTATTGCACATGGCGTGTGGCTTTCATTCCAGTCATTTCCAATGAATTCTCTCATTGCCACACAAGGTTCTAATTAACAGCAGATAAAACCTTACCTCCAAGTCCAGGCAATGGAGCCATGAGACTAAACCAGAGGCAGGCCTTTCCCCAAAAGGACAGGCTGGGTGACAGCCCCCTGAAGAACAGGACTTTTCCATGTTTGGGTGGTCACGGGTCCAGCTCCTGCTCTCCCACACATGGATGGCCTTCCACGGGAGGCTGTGACCTCTGGGCTGTGGCTGAGGGACAGGCTCTCACAAGGTCAGGGTCTCTGGACTAATACTGTGTACATTCAGGTCCTCCACCATGTCACCAACCCATTTCTACAATCAGATGCAGGACCTGCTTCCCAGACCTACTTGGGCCTTCCATCCGAGGACACTGATGACCTTTCACGTTCCAGCTGGAAAGCAGGGTGCCATCCACCCCTTGCTTTGGGATCTGCCCTGCTTCCTCTTGCTCTCTCCCTGTCCCTCCTCTTCCCAGAGGACTAGGGTGGCGGGTGGTGTCCTTCATGAATCTAGCTGCCAGCCCTGCTCTGCCTTCCTCCCCCCTCAACCTCCTCATGCCATGTGCCATTTAGTCATACCCGAGTTCTGCTCAGCCAGGCTAAGGGCTGCCGCTTCCTCTCGACCTTGCTTTTGTTTATCCGTAGTGACAACGTATCGGAGCACTTTTCACACATCGGATATCATGCCAGATGCCTCCTCACACACACCGTCTTGTTTCATCTGGGCGATGTCTCTAAGTGTTAAGCACTCACTGACGCGGGAGAAGAAGCTGAGGTTTCACCGAAGCTGTAACTCGCTCATGGCTCACACCTAGAAGCCAGATGTGCCAAGTGTCTCCTTCCCCTGGACATCACTGACTGTAATTAATGACCTTGTGTATTTGCCCCATGACTCTGCCCATGTCAACCCCCGAACTAGACAGTAAAACCCTCAAGGAATGAGCCGCTCATTCCAGACACAGGAGCGAGTACACAGAACCCATGTGAACAAAGCTCCCATCTCGGGCCCTGTGCGACTCAACTCTTCTTCTGTACCTTACCTTATTGATAACAGAGAAGTCACCAAACGCCTGCTCTACCACACTATTCTAAGCATGGGAAATGTAACATGGAGCTAAGCGAGCCGAGTCAGACTATGCTTTCAAGATGGCATTTTCTCGTGCCAAGAACTGAGAGGAGAGTATGCAAGGCGAGGCTCTGGAGAGAGGCAAGAGAGCTTTGACACAGCAAACACATCCAGTCCCTCGGCACTGAAGACAGAAGGCGAATGGGCATGTGTCTGCCCTCAACCACTCTGCTTATAGCCTAATGGGGTGAAATAAAGCAATCACCACCAACAAGACGGCCCTCTGCTGTGGATGCAATACTCTGAGGAGGAAGGGTGGAGGGGAGGGTCCAAGAGTTTCCTCAGAGGACAGGATGTAGGCAAGGCCTTTTAAGGGTGAGAAGTGGACAGAGCAGGAGAGAACCTGCCCAGTGGGCAGCGGAACAAAGAGGGAGCGCAGTGTCGCTGGGTGTGAAAGCCACATCCTGCCTAGCCATCTCCCCTTGGGCAAATCCTCTTCTGCCTCGGGAACCTCAGCTCCCTTCCACAGTGTGGCCATGCTGTGTGTGTGTGGGGGGGGGCAGCTCACAGCAATGGTACCTCTTCTCTAAGCAGCGCTGGCTCTGCACATGAGCACAAGAGGAGTATTTCAAAGAGATCTGTGGCCTCTCAGACCTTCCCACAGCCAGGGCATCCGAAGGTCTTCAGAAGAGCACCCGGTAGAGGAGAAATGAAGTGACATCCCTCCTGGCTGGACAGCAGGCTGCAGCCACCAATGCTGAGTGGGTGACACACGGCTCCCAGTTCTCAACAGCAAGGTATGTTCCATCCCAGGCTCTTCATGGATCCAAGTAACTACAACAGACACATCTCTGAGGCTGATCTTCTCTTTGGGCATCCTCCACAAGCTCACCCTGCCTGGCGTCTCTGTTTCATGCCTTGTTTTCCCCAGAAGGACCAGAACACCGTGGCCTGGCACCTGGCTGGTTTGATGTAGTTTACACCTCAGCTACTCCCCGGCTGTTACTTATCCCCTCTGCAAGTTCATTTTTACATTTGTGAAACGATAAATTCACTTTCCAAGACTGCTGGGCAGGGTAAAAGAAGATGTCCTTGTGCCTGGCTCAGAATGGCTGCACCTTGCCAGCTACAGGCTCTCTTTCCATACCACTCTACACAATAAGGCTGGTCTCTGAATCTGCAAGTCCTGAATTCAACTCTTATCTTCTGTCCGTATCTGATGCCAGAGGCACCACCTGCCCCAGGTTAGGCATCATTAGGTCCCGACCTCCTCTGTCCATCCAGACTTAGCTGAAGTATGTCTTGGTACCGCCTCCCTAGCACCCCAGCTCCCCTGTTCCAGCCCCAGTTCTTACTGGAGGATGCTGAGCTAGGCTGCAGCCCCAGGTCTGTGCTCCTCTGGAAATCAGCCACTCTACCCCTGTACCATTCCCCATGCCCGCCCACGCCTGGCTTTTGCTCCAGCCACCGGCCTCATGCTAGCTGCCTGGTAATGGTTGGGGAAGTGAGCTGATGGGCAAAAGAAGAGGCTCCATTGCTCTCTGGGACCAATTTGTGAATTTTCAGCGGCGGCTCTCGCTCTCAGTTTCTGCTTCGTCCTTGCCTGCCTGCTGCTCTGCTCACATATCCTGGCTGTTAGGAATCAGAAGGAGGTAGGAGAGGTGGGGATCACCCTCCACCAGGCAGTTGGCAGGGAAAAGTGATTCTTGTTTAGAGGTGGGCTGGGCTGGGCTGGGGGCAGCCTGAAGAGGAATGAATGGAGGGGCCTGAGAGATGAGCGGTCCCATGGGGGCGGGGGATCCAGAGACAGAATCCACTTCATCGGCTGCCTTTGCTTTCTTTAGCGCATGAGCTAGAGATAAATGGGGCAGGTTTGGAAGCCCAGCTCTATCCCTGCTAGCCGATCATCACAGGACAGTGGAGTGGCCAACCAAGGAGGAGTCCTCTGCCACCTGCGAGCTATGTGAGCCTCGTCATCCTTAACTGAGGACAGCGGAAGCGATCTTGAGAGTCCACGATCATACTCGAGAGCTCTCGGAGGATCATCTGTGTGACCTCGCCACCACCGCTTAACCTCTCGGAGCTCTGTCTCCAACCACAGGGTTCCACGAGGACCTAATGAGCCGCTGCCGTCAGCAGAGTCCCCAGCACACAGAACCCTTGATACACTGCAGCAACATTATTTTCATTTCCATATTCCACTGATCCCGCATCACACTTCTGTTTTCACTTTAACATCCCTGAAATCGAGATGGGTCTTGCAATAGATGATAAGAAGGCACCGTGTCATAGTTTAATTGGTGGCATTTTTTTTTCCCTTAGGGAAGTACATGAAAGTCTCTGCTTACGGCTGACAATGTCTCAGGCTTCAGGAAACCAAACCAGCCCCCGGCAGGAGGAGGCACGCCACAGAGGACCTGACCTGTTGTGTCCTGTGTACATCGTACCCACCACGGACCTTGTCCGGGACAAGTCCTCCACTTACTTCGGCAGGGACACTGGGAACCTTCAGAGAGAAGCTTGCTTTACATTCACACGTCTCTGCCGGGCCACATGGCCATAGAACCAGATTGTAGAATATGGTAGTGCCACGTGGGCTGAGGCCCATCCCAGCAGCCCTCGGCCCTTTAGTGGGAAAGTGGGTTTGGCGGTGGAAGGGGATCCCCAAAGACCCCCAGAGCTTTGTTGTATCATGGTTTCTGGAGAATGTAGGCAATGAATACCCCAGGAGAGAAGAGGTAAAGGGGGTTGGGGATGCCTTCTGCTCCTTAACCAAGCAGCTTTCTAACCGCCCCCCAAAACTCTGTTACCACAGTTGCTTCAACCCCCTCTTGATGAATCCCCTCCCCGAACACCCTTGACCCAGCAACTAGATGGCTAGTGTGCCAGGCCACGTGAGTAGAGTGTGGTCTACCTGAGGCTCCTACCCTCCAAACTGGTACTGAGTATGACCCCTGGTTCACCAAGCTCCCTCAGACTTGCAGCCCTCCTAGGATGGAACTCAAAGATGTGAGACCAAGAAAGGAACCCTTCCTAGAACGAGCAAACCAATGGTCTTTCTCCCTGAACCTTCCCGGTACCCACCCTAGCAGCTAGCTCCTCCCCCAGTTTCTTTCCCCTCCTGGAGCTGTGAACAGTCTTCCAGCTTTTCTCATAAGCCACAACCCTCAACAAAGCAGATATCAAAGGCACAGGTGGGAGGCGGCATTCGTCCGAGCCCCAGGGTGGAGAGAAGCCATGCTTCAGAATGGCAGCCTGGGAGCCCACGTGGCACCCCTGGCCCTCACCCTTGCTCCGAGAAACCATTAACTATGCAACATCTCATCTTGTTCCTGGGCAGCCGAGGGCTCTGAGTCACAGGAGGTGACATTGCTCTCCAACAGGTAAGTTGTTCAACAGATGGGCAGTCGGGTGGCAAAGAAATACATTATTAATGTTTCTGGTTAAATTAACTGATTAAAACCACCCCAGGTAAAAACGTACATATCAGCGTTTTGCCCACAGCAAATGAGGAATTAATGGAATATGGCTGTTTCTCTGTAATGAGACACAGACAGGGGCTGTCTGGAAAAGTTAGCTCAGCGGCAGGGGGTTGGGGGCAGGAGGCCGGATCCGTCTGTTAAAGGGACCTCTGCTAGACTGGTTCTGGGCAGGGCAGGGAAGAGAGAACCAAGAGCTTCTTTGAGCCTGATGGGGAGCCACTCAAGGCTTCTTGCTTTGCTTGAGGCCTAGAGGGGGCTCAAAGCAGTGGGCCTGGATCAGGTGCAGAAGGGTGCCTGCGGAGAGCCATGATAGGCTGAGGCCTGGTGCGTCCCTGGTGACTTTATATGAGTCAGCTGGCTCAGCCGGCCTCAGTTTCCTTATCTGCAAAAAGGGAAAGAGTGTGATCATCTTGAATGTCCTCTTCCAACTCTCGCTGTCTCGTGTAGCTTCTAGGCCAGAACCCAGTGTTCTCTCTGTCCTTACCCTAGTGGCAGCTGAGTCCCTTGGGAGATGTGTGTACCCAGATATCTTCTGCCCTTGAATGGCTTTGAGGAAGCCTCCGTGTTAACACAGGCACAAGAAAACACTCCTGTGAGTCTAGCAGTTGGTTTAGCAGTTGGCTGAATACTCATTCCTATTCTCTGACTGATTCTTCCAGGCACACATATGAATACAAGCAAGCCTGTACCCAGACACACATCTCAGAGTCTCACATAGCTGAGTACAGAGATGATGCTCCGTTGTGTGAGGACGAGAGGATGGCACACTCAGGTGGCGGCCCTTCAGAGACAGTGCTAGGCCTGAGGGGCACAGGGAGGATGCTGCCGGCACGATGGACTAAGGGCATCAGTTCTGCGCCAGGGTTTCAGGAGCTCTGGGAAGCTGTGACCCAATTCCAGCAAGAGTGAGATTTTGCATTCATTAGCCAGGCATTCGTATCCTAACCAAGGCTTTCCTTGATCCAGAGACCCGCAGTGGCTGGAGTCCCACAAGGCCCAGAGGACCTGCCCACGCTGGGTGCTAACGGAGGGGCAGATGCCGGGCTGCTCTGGTAGCTTCTGCCCCACCCCAAGAGTAGGTGGAGATGCTGGTGTCTGAGGGCAAGGAGGGACTGGCCAAGGAAAGCTGTTGTGTCCCCCCCCCCCCCCCCCCCCCCCCCGCCTCTACTACTAAGTTGGCTGGCTGGGAGAAGAGGAGGAGAGGGAATGTGGAGTCCCAGGACCCTATCCCAGGCCTTTCTGGCCTGGGGTTTCCAGTGACAGAGCAGGGAGGGAGGCGCCAGCAGAGAGCGGCCTAACAACTCCCAGCCTGCAAGGAGGCCTGCTAGGGGGTCAGTGCAGGCTGGAGAGGTGGTGTCATTAGCTGTTTACCCTGAGAAAGTTCACACATTCAGAGGCCACGCTCGCTCGCTTGCTAGCTGTCAAAAACACAGCACGCGGGGCTGGCAGCTCTGCCAACGGGGCTCCCCAGGGCCCGGCAAAGCAAATATTTAGCAGACGCCTGGCTCTCCAGTGCACACGCACACACCTATTCACAGGGGGTGTGCATGCCGGCACAGAGTCTCAGGCTATACAGAATTACTAGTCAGCTACACAGAACCCGGGGCGTGGGGGAGGGGGGCACAAGTGCCACGGACACACAAGTGAGTGGACACACAGACCGATAGCACACTGTCTTACATATGAAGCAGTCACTACGTGTCGGAATCCTCTCCACGAGCACACCGACACACGTCTGCTCACTCACAGACACATGGACGCTGACATTTACAAGCACAGACTTAAGACTCACACACATGTGAATCCACTGACATGTTCTCATAGAGGCACATGTTCATATCCCTGCGCAACAAGCAGACGGCTCCTTAGCTCTCCCTCCCAGCCCCTGGACCCTCTGTCCAGTCTCCCAAACATGTCCTTAGGGCCCTTCTGAAAGCTACCTAGCCCCTGGTCAGACTACCTTAGCTGACGTCTATGACAGCTCCTGGCAACCATGGAGTGGGAGACGCCAATGGGGAGCAGGTCCAGATGGTGGCAGGAAGCCCCAGATGTTGTGTGGAAACAAACAAGCCTGCTAAAATAGAACTTGGCTCCATCCTGGCCCCACAGAGTGGCCCTTCCAAAGGCTGGAGACACGCTGCCACAACGCAGGCAGGGTGGCACTGTCGTAAGCCAAGAACAGGCAAGGGAGAGTTCAACTCTGGGATCTGGATTTCTTAAGAGCCCAGTACCCAAGGCCCTCGGGGAGACTTGGGTCCTGGCAGCCCTGAGGAAGTGCGAGTTCAGTGCTGAGGTGAGCATCCGGTAGAGGACTCCTGAGCAACACTCCGCTTTCTCAGCCCCCAGTGGCCTGGCCACTTACATATCTGTGCCAGGTCCGCAGCCTCCCAGCCAGTACTGAACTCCCCCCCCCCCCCAGGAGTCTCACTTACAGGTCCACCACTGCACTGCTTTTCAAGGTCACGGTCTCCTAGTTCCCAAGGTCACTTAAGGTTAACGCTCTACCCAGATGAGCTGCATTAAGTTTTCGAGGTCACTGCCCTCTGACACCCTAAGACATGGCATGTGGATCTCAGAAGTCATCAGCTAGAAGTCCTCAAGACCATTCCCGGATGACCTCTAAGGTCACAGTGACTCTCAGATTCCTGGGGCCCCACTTCTCCTTTTCCAAGGCTCTCCCTGCCTTCTGCCCTTCCCCCCCTCCCCCACTTGGTGATCTTGACAAGGCAGCAAACCTCCCCTTAGAGTAAACTTTGTGATCCTCTGGTCAACATCACAGATCAGACAGAGATGGGAAAAAGCACAGGGAAGAGGTGATTGGCAAGGAGAGGACCCAGGCTTCAGGGCCTGGAAGACTGTGGCCGTCCTCACAATGTACACACACCAGGCTTTCTCCTTCATCCCTCTCTCTCTCCCTTCTTCGCTCCCTCCCTTCATTCTCCTCCTTCCTCTTGCTCTCTCTCCCTCCCTTCTCTTCCTCATCACCTCTTCTCTCACTCCCACCCCCTCCCCTGCGCCACACACACCGTCTCTGGGGCCACGAACACAGCTCAAGCTCAGACTTCCAGGATTTTGTACTCACGCCCCCCCCCTTTTTTTTTTGATCTCAAGAAAAGATCCTGGCCCTCCCTCTGAACAGGTAGGGTCTAGGAGGCTCTGCAGGTTCTCCTGGGGGAGGGAGGGTGGCATGAAGAAGTACAAGTGACCCCTCCTAGGAGAGGAATTGTAGCCCTTACTGAGTCACAGGAGGAAACTCCTCCTGGGAGCCCAGTAGACACATCCCTGTTCCCTAGATACCGCCTGAATTGCTAAGCAAGGAAAACATACACAAATAAAGTGTTGTGTCTTGACATTTGATAATTTAAATCCAGCGTCGAAGGGCACCTGCTTAATTACACACGGAGGGAGCAGCACATGAACAGTGAAACAGACTCCAGGGGAGGCAAAGACCCCTGCCCGGGAACGCTAACAGCTATGCAGCCCAGGGCGTACAGACAGCCAGATTCATCTTTTGAGGTTAAATTAAAGCCCGGGTTTCATTTTTGACTCAGCCTAATTCTTGTCGCTTCCTCGGTCTACCTCCGAAAACTGGGGCTTTAAGTGGTAAAGATGCATTGAATAGCAAATGCAATTCAACAAATATTATGACATCCCGTTCATCACGAGCCCTAAATATTTAACGGTTCAACTTTATGGGCTTTTCATTTTGTTTTATTTTCACTTTTGCTAGCTGCGATGAATTCCACACTAACAGGCGCCGTGCAGAGGCACCACCGTGACCTACTTTGGAAAAGGAACAAAGTGAATCCGGTTCAGGTGATTGTGACCTCCGGGACCGTTTCAGCCTTATCTTGGCTCTGCCCAGCTGGCTTCCCCCACCCCCACCCCCACACACAAATAATAATAAAAGTGAGATAGAAGGAGCGGAAGGGGAAGAGGCAGGCAGGAGCACAGAGGGGCGCAAAGCCTCCCCTGGCCAATTCATTTCTGTTTAATCCGCCTGTGCGCTGTGCAGAGCTCCTTTGTGGCGGCTGAGACCAAAGGTCGGTAATGGATTTCAACAGGTTCCAAGAGCTGTTGACTGAGCTGAGCTGTGGGGGAGTGTGAAGCCCCTCGATAGGCAGGGGGAGAGAGATAATTGGAGACCCCCAAGCCCCACTTTGCCCTCCGATTCCCGATTTCACAGATGCAAGAAGAAACAGGTGGTCTGAATTTCTGCCTGGCTTCCTTCAGGCCTGCTGGTATGAGCCCTTTTGTGATGTGTAAAGAAAAGGGTTGGGGGGGGGGGGGAGTTGGGGTGCCTTCCATTTAGCCTTCCAGAAGGGAGCTGGGAAGGCCATGGGGCCATCCACAGGGCTCTTTCAAGGTTGTGCCTCAGTGAAGAAAGCAGGATGGCCCCCTCACTGAGCGGTGGGTGGAGGAGTGAAGAGGCCAACGGAGGCGAGAGCTGTGGAGGCAGACTCTCAGGAATTTTTCCGCTGGCCTCTGCCGCCCTGGGTGTGCAAAGCAGCCGCAGTCAGAGGGGTTCCCGCGATGACAGCCACAGCTGCCTGGAGATCTAGCCTCAGGATCTAGCTGACTCAATATCACCATTCATACCTTTCTCCACGGGTCATCTTGGTAAACAAAACTGAGCATGAGGCAGTGTGCCAGGGTTGTATGGACAGAAGAACAATGTCACGGAGGCGGATGCTCTGGAGTCCTTGGCTTTGGATTCGGCCCCTGCGGACTACCTGTCACACAGGGCTGGGAGCAGCACTCTGCTGGGTGTGTGCACGTGTGACTCGGCACATCCCAGCCGTAAAAGGCTGCACTAGACCTGAGCACGGCTCTCTCTGTTCACAAAAGCCTTCGTGGCTGCTCACTACCCAGGAATCCAGCCCAGGAGACACCCTAGCCAAAATAACGCTCCTCAAAATCTACCTCTTCCAACTTCATCCTCTGTCAACCCCGAAACCACCTGCAGAGCTGACCACCCAGGGCCGAGGACAAGTCAGGCTCCAGATCAGGCACTGGAGGAGTGGATCTGTTGTGCCGGTCGAGTAGGACAAAGATTTTATGGAACAGGCCCTTTGCGGCCTCTGACCTCTTGATCCTCCTGTTTCCCGGTTTATGCAATGCCGGGCGGGGGTAGCTCTCAGGACTTCATGCATGCTAAGCAAGCACTCTACCAACTAAAACTACAGCCCCAGCCCACCCTTCTCATTTTCTTTATAAAGCTAGCTAAGATGGATTTCTATTATCCTCAACTAAAATAAGCTCAACTAGCCCTATACCCTCTAGTCTGGATAGAATATTACTTTCCTAAAAGATGTTTGTGTTGTGTGTATGAACATTTGGCTGCATAGCCGCTACATGCATGCCACACCAGTGGAGGTCAGAAGAGGGCGCTGTAAACCCTGGGAACTACAGCCCGTCGGGAGCTACCATGTAGGTGCTGGGAACTAAACCCGGGTCTCTGCAGGAGTAGAAAGTGCTCTTAACCACTGACCCATCTCTCCAGTCCCCTTATTAGAGTTGTTGTTGCTGCGGGCAGGACTCACAGCCTTGTCTATGCAGTCACAGACTTCTTATTGTATGGGAAAGTGACCGGGATCTCAATGACGATATATACATGGATTTTTCTCAAATACCTCATTTTCAGTGACAGAAACTAGAGTCCAGTCTCCTGTTCTCTCTTTGGCAGCCATTTTTCCAGCCAGTGCTAAACAGAAATCTCTTGGATGAATGAGTGACTGCACGCAGTGATTGAATTGTTTCTCCTGGGTGACTCTGCCATCACCATCCAAAGGAATGTTAGGAGCCAGGAGCTTTCTCTTTCAGAATGGCCTTTTGCGACCCGCCTGCCTCTCCTTGCATGAGCTGTAGCAGCTACATGGGTCACAGAATCTGCTGCTCTGGGCTAGGAAAGAAAAGCCTGCACACCTGAGAGGTCTGCTAACCCTGCTAGTCCTGGGTTGGCCTGAATGGACACAGCTCATTCATAGGAACTGTGTCTCTGGGTTGGCCTAAATGGACACAGCTCCTTCTTAAGAACTGTGTCTCTGGGTTGGCCTGAATGAACACAGCTCCTTCTTAGGAACTGTGTCTCTGGGTTGGCCTGAATGGACACAGCTCCTTCTTAGGAACTGTGTCTCTGGGTTGGCCTGAATGGACACAGCTCCTTCTTAGGAACTGTGTCTCTGGACTGGCCTGACTGGACACAGCCCATTCCTAGGAACTCTGTCCATCTTAGCCTTGGTCCAGGATGAGTCTTGTCACCACGGGCCTATTTCAGTGGAGTCTCCCATTCCCTCCGGATTGTCGGAACTCAATGTATCCCGAGTTTTGTAGCGACATGCTCTATCTCCACAAAGTAAATTTGTCAAGCTATCTTGGCAGGCGTGAGATGACACCTGATAAATGCAGAAGCAACAGGGGAACTCGGAAGGTGGGGAACTGCATAACAACCGAGGCTCCTTCTTCAGGGTAACTCCATCTCAGTCTGCTGTCCCCTGCGGAGAGGGCTGCTGGGCCTTTCAACTTAGGCCTCTGGCTCCACTCCTCTAGGCATCTTCTCTGTGGTCTCCTCATTCTGTTCTTCACCGCGATCTGACTTGTTTCATTCCTACCACTGAAGATACTTTGCATTTTGACATGCATGTATTGACCTGCTTACTACCCCATCCCTTAAAAGACTGCGTGCTTCATCAGGATGGGAATGAACAGTGACTATTTTGCTGTTGTTGATTTTGCAGGGCCAGAGACGGAGGCAAGCACTCTACCGCTGAGCTATATCCCAGGCCCACAACGACTGTTTTATCCTCCTCTCCATTCCTGTGTTCATATGGTGCTAGCACTCAGTAAACAGGCTGTCCTTGTCTGGGCAGGAGCATCTCTAACCCTGGCCATAGTGCTGGAGAGCTGAGACCTTTCTGGGAGAGTCCATCTTCCTAACTCAGCATTACACTCAGTGAGCCCTTCCCCAGCCTGCTCCATCGGCTGTCCCAAGTGTCCCCTCTGTCTGGCTGTCAGCTGCTATGTCTCAGGCATCTGGCATGGAGCCCCGTCTGCTTCCCAGCTGGCTGGCTGGCACTGACCTCCAACCTGCCCCTTGCTAGCTCTGCTTCTCGGGTGTGGATTGCTCATTGCATTTTTGTCCACCCTGGCCCTAGTTGGGTCTTCCTGAGTACTCTGTTCTGCCTCAACCTTTCTGTTTGATCCTCTGTCCCTCCATGTCCTATCCAGTCTCCTGATTCATGATCCTTCTCTGATCTCGATAATTGCTATGACAACTTGGACTTGGTACCTCCCCGTCCCTGAGTTATCTTGTTCTTCTTTGGGTTTCCCAGAGGACCAAAACCTCCAGGTCTGCTGGCCTCTCGGTTTGTTCCTTTGTTCCCTAGGCTTGGCCATGAATTCTGTTGCTAATTGTTTCTGCTGATGGTTCAAAATTCCAATTTGGCCAGTCTCAGTTTCTATTTAAAATATTTATTATTATGATGATGATGTTGATGATGATGAGGATGTGTGTGTGTATAGGTGTCCATAGACTCCAGAAAAGTTAGATCCCTCTGGAACCCAGAGTTACAGATGGTTGTGAGTTACCTGGTGTGGGCACTGAGAAACTTACTTGAGTCCTCTGGAAGAACAGAATATGCTCTTAACCGATGAGCGGTCTCTCCAGCTGTGGGGATGTGAGGCAGGATCTGGCTACCCACCATAGACTCTCCGACACAGCGTCTCATCCACAAATCTACTGTGAATGCACGTGCTCGGATAATGGTGAGGGGGAGTCATGGAAAACCCCAGATCACTGCTCACACTAATAACCAAGCATGCCAAAGCACGGAGATGTGGAACTGCATTTCCCATTCACTCTGCAGTCTGTTACAGTCGGCTTCCATCTGAGATAGCATCCTTTTTCCCTTTTTTCTATGAGGAGAGAACAAAGCTTACACTAACAGGGCTTGTCACCCAGCAAGCTAAGCTCTTTGTTTCCTAATATTCTGGCAGCCCATGTGGGCCGATATGACTAAGTCCAGCAGCTTCAGACCCACCGTTCCCTGTCCTATACCACCTCTGGGCTGGGTGACTGCACTTGGCTTTCAATGTCAGCTCTCAGGTCACATAAGTTACAGCCAAGCCACTTAGGAAGGTATTTCCAGCCACGTGCTCCCTCCCAGCCACGTGTGCTGCCTCGGCTGACTGATGAAAGGAAGGGCATGATGTGGACCTAATAACAGGCTCTATTTAGTTCCAAAGTGTTAGCCTGAGGTAAAGATGCCACCACTGACAAGAACCAGTCACACACACACACACACACACACACACACACACACACACACACACACAGACACACACACACTCACACACTCACACACACATACACACTCACACACACACACACTCACACACACACATACACACTCACATACACACTCACACACACACTCACATACACACTCACACTCTCTCTCTCTCTCACACACACACACACACACACACACACAACTTCTGCCCTGCTTCTGAGCTCCTTTATTTTTATTTGTTTTTCACGGTTTATCTGCAGTCCTATTAATCACTCATGGTAACTGGGTGTCTGTACTGAAATCAGAGGAACAGTGCAATATGTCTAGCTACTTTGGCTGACTTGAGGCATTCATGTGCCTCACATGCTTTTCCTCAACATTCCTTGGGGGCAACTGTGAGTTCTACATGAAGGTGTGTGTACCTGAATGTTAGAACTTCTAGCCTGGGATGATGATAAAGAGAGGTTACATGTGAAAAGGCCTTGTGTCTTCCGTTGATGAGAGGGAATGAATGGTCTTCAGTGTTCAGGAAGTCGGGGGGGGGGGGACCTCAACCCTCCCTGTATAATTCTGCTTCTCCAAGGAGCTTCTCCCTTCCTATGACCCATCTTCATGTCCCCTCACAGAATGAGAGATCATTCATCTGAATATGCAGTCCACTGGACCATACTTACAGGGACACATGCCTCACCGGCCATGACCTGAGGACTGTTGCTCCCAGAGCCCCTCCCTCCCCGCTCACTTGTCTCAGAGCCTCTATCTGTGAGTGCATGGACGAATGGGGACAGCAGTTCAGCCTTGGGGACCTGGTAGCATCAGTGCCGTAGGGTAGTGGGAAAGCAAGGTTCTCACATCCTGGACTTTCTGGACAAAAGTCTGTATGATTGCCCCCGAGTAACCTCTGCAGCTGCCCTGGGTCTCCGTGCCCTTTCCTGGCACACAGTCCGTGCTGGTATCTCAAGGCCTCTTTGCTCACCCCACTTGCCTGCTGGCAGATTCCAGTGATGAGGCTCTCTTTTCCTGGTTACCTACACGTCTCTCTGAATCTCACCTTCATTCACATGCCAAACCCACAGCTTCTTTCTTCCCAGGACACCCTGATCTTGAAGAAGGTGGGCTTTTCCCCAACTCAGGAATCCCACAGTGTTGGGCTTGTGGCTGGGACGTCCTACTCATTCTTCTGGACTCGCTCTCACCTTCAGGCCTCACCCTGAATGTCACATCTTCAGCTCGGCTTTCCCTGACCTCCCAGCCCTTGTTCTTTCCCTCCATCACGCTTAGTACAAACTGTAATTATATTTAGAAGATATGAAGGTGACAGATCTCTCCCGGGGCCACCTTGATTCGGCTTCACCAGACTCTCCCTCCCACAGGAAGACACAGATACTCAACAGGCAAAGATGGTGTAGTGGGTCTGTACACATTCCCCAGCAAAAGCACCCTAAACTCTTCTGCCATCTCTCTCTTTCCCCAGAGTCCCAAGCTCAGAGGCAGCCTTCTCCTCCCATCTGGGACCTTCCCTTTGATGTCTGTAATTCCCCATTGTATGTGGAGTGATTCGGCTCTCTTCACTCCTTCAGTCTCTTCCTCTCCACTGCCCATCCTTCAAAGGCAAGATAGAAAGGTGCGTGCAGGTTACCAATGACTTGATTTGAATTTTATTACGGGCATTTATTTTGCTAACATTCCCAATGTTCTCTGTGCGTTCCACATGTGGAACATCATCGACGCTTTGGTCGCTACTGGATATCTGGCACTGTGCACAGCCAGGGCACATGTTTCTATGAGGGAACGTGTTTTTAATTTCAGCCGGAATGTCTAAATCCCCTACAAGTGCAATGCTTGGTTCCCCGGGCCCAGTCAGAAGATCACCACTGCCGGCTACACAGCTCCTGACCACCCAGCCTCAGCCTCTGGAATCCCCAGCCTCAGCATTCACATAGGTCTGTTCCACTCTGGCGGAGGAGGGCTCTTCTGAGACTGGAGTACTGGGGTCCCTGTACCATCTCTATGTCTAGGGAAAACAAGCTCCCCTCCTCATCGCCTCCCCCCTGC
Source organism: Peromyscus maniculatus bairdii (assembly GCF_049852395.1). Taxonomy (NCBI): domain Eukaryota; kingdom Metazoa; phylum Chordata; class Mammalia; order Rodentia; family Cricetidae; genus Peromyscus; species Peromyscus maniculatus. The sequence continues at coordinate 143,859,884 of NC_134853.1, read as the reverse complement.
CCTTCCCCCATACCCAGGAAAGATGGGAATGACTGACACAAGCATTAAAGATCTGGAAACTTCCCTCCTGGATGATCTCACTAATGGTAAATTGATGGGATTGAATACATTCAAGTCGGAAATGATCCAAATATATGCTAATGAAGCTGAATATGCATTATTTAGACTAAAACAAACTAACTGCGAGTCAGGAAATAAAGTAGGTGAATTATTAGTTTGGCAACTCAAAGAATCGGAAAACTCAAGCACCGTTCCAAAGACAAGGCAGCGGCAGGCAGGAAAACGTGGTTAATGAATTCTAAACCAATTAACTGCAAATTGATGGTGCGCTTGAAGACTCGCCACCCCCGACTCCCCCAGATTGCAGGACGAAAATTTAAAAGGAAAAGTGCTGTTACAGTGCATTTCTCTTGTCTTTCCCCTCTTAAACATCCTCTCCTGAAAACTTGAATCTCCGGGGGAGGGGAGACGTGGTGGAGAAAACTACAAATAGATTTCAGAGCCGAGGAATGGGACTAGTTTGGTCAGGGGTGTGTGGGGGTGGAGGGTGGGGTGATAAATAATGCCAAGAGAAACTTCTTGACTCTTAATCAGGGAAATGTATGTTCAGGGAGAGACTAAGCACGCTTTGATGAGGAAATCTGAGCAGGTGAAGAAAACACAAGGCCCTGCCTCGCTGAGGCCTCAGCTGGAAGGAACGCCTTGTCATGGGGGAGCCTCTGAGGAAGGGGAAAACGGTGGGAAACAGGAGGCGGGAGCGTGGTCCAAGGGCAGAGTCGACAGGTGGCAAGGCATTTGAGGACAGCTAAGAAGAGGCTGGGGTGGGTTAATTCCCCGACAGGCTAGACTCTTTCAGCTCCTAAGAAAGGAGTCAACGGGGTGTGGTTGTGTGCACTTGGGAGCCGAGGCAGGAGGATTGAGTGTCTGAGGACAGCTTGGCCTACATACTGAGGCCTTGTCTCAGGAAGACAAACGGATAATAAAAAGAAAAGGGGGGGGGGTGGAAGGGAGAGAGGGAGGGTTGGTTGGAACCTGCCTGGGTCCACCAGGAATTAGATACATGCTCAAAGTTTCCTTTTGCCTGGTCGTCCCTATCCTGAGTCAAAGAAACTGAAATGGTGGAGGAGAGATGAGCCCTCGTCCCTGTGTGATTTGGGGGAGGGGTTAGAGGTACAGAGCAGAGACGACCGAGGCCGCGTTCCTGCTCTCTCGGAATTGACCATCCATCCCAATTGAAGAAGCAGATCAGACACAAAGGATCAAAAGAAAGCAAACAGCTCTTAGAGCGAGCCCTTCTGATAGGGACACTTCAGATTAATAAACGAATGATAAAGTACCACATCAGTCCACAACAACAGAGGGACCACCACCTCCATTGACTCGTGTGGTTGGAAGAGATGTCCTGTCATAACAACAGAGAGACCACCACTATCTCCGTGAACTCGTGTGGCTGGAAGATGCCCCATCATCAGCCTGGAGGGCCTGCCAATGAATGCTGGCTGGGCTGCATTGAGCCGAGTCTGGTACATCCCAGCTTTGTTGACCTCACCGGCCTGCATACACTGCTCAAGAAGCATTCCCTTAAGGACAGCTGTGTGCCCAGCCCGGGTCATGAGTTAAAGACAAATGCTAACCCATGTTCTTCAGATGTTCATGGGCCAAGACAGAAAAACACACCCCATCTCAGTGTTATCTGGGGCTGTAGAAAAGGCAACAATCAGAAAAGGGAGGAAGAGCTGGGTCAAGAGCTAGGGTTGGGAGCAGGGGTCCCTAGGGAGAAAATGATGGCACTATCCCTAGGTCTACAATGGTGGCTCTAATCCAAGCCAAGGGGAGAGACAGGATGGGGACAGGAGCCAGGCTGGATGGACAATGGGGTGGGATAGACACCTAATTTCCTTTTTCATAAAGAGTACAGTGGTACTCTCAGCTAAACACAGCATCCCTGGAACTGCAGTGAATCCTGGGCCATGCTGCAGTCTGTAATGTCTGCAATGATCAAATAGGAAGACCTTGACCCTGGCTGCTTAGGAAGGAGCAAGGGTATCAGCTAGGAATGCCACGGGGCTGTGGCTCTGCTCACTAGGGGAATGGGTCTTTCAGCCTACGCTGACTCTCAGAGTTCTCTTTTCATGCTGAAAGGCCAGGAGATGAAACGCACCCCCCATGTCGTCCATGACCTGGAAGGACTTTTTACAGCTCACACCATTCTTAAGCAACGAGGCCTGTGTCGCTCCCAGACCACACTTCTTTTAGGACGGCAGCCCTCTTATTTGCCTGCTTCAGGTTGTGTTCTGAGCAGGAACTCATATCCTCTCACTGCGTCCCAAATCTCTTGACTTAAGCAATGGGTTGGGGTCAATGGATGACCCAAGTTCAGCCAACTGCATCCTTTCCTGGAGTTTCCAAACACGTCCTCTCTGGCATGGAAGTACAACAGATGAAAACCTGGAGCTCCCATAGGCCCTGACTCTCAGAGATTCAAGTTGGCTCATGGAGAAGCAGGATACCCCCACCCTCCCCCACCCCCGCCCCAGAGAGAGGATGATGGAAGATTCAGTGTTTGAGTTGCTGCCTTTGGCTGTCCCCAAGCTAGGCCATCCCTGTCCTTCTCTCATGTGGCTGTATACACCACTACCCATGATGACTGACACATGAGCTCGTAACACAGTTTCAATCTTTTTGCAGCCCAAAATTCCAAGATCCTTTCAACACCATGGAAGTTGACCATGAAGAGCTGATCCTGTTTCCATTCACCCAGTGCTGGGATTGCAGTCACGAGATCATATGTCCCAAGGAGAGTTTGAGGGGAAGATCTGGTCCCCAGGCATGGTAACAGCCTATAGAGAAGGCAGAAGCCCTTTCCCAGAGGGCTGTGACAAAGAGGACAGAAGAGACCTCCCAAATGAAACACTGGAGAGAGAACCGTGGACTTGGCCTTGTGGGCAGAGACTCAGTCCCTTCTTAAGACTGAGTGACCACTGATGCTGGCTACACCAAGCCTTCAGAGATGAGGTGGGACTAGGCAGGGGAGATTAGAGGGAAGACATGCCTCTTAGGAAGGACAAGGTCAAAAAAACCAATGGTGCAACAATGTGAGTCACCCAGGGAAGAAGCCAGAGAAGCGAATTATCGCCACCCACCTCAATGAGCTAGCTGGTGCCCACAACGCTTTCTGAGTTTGCTAGAATAAAGTTATAAGCAGTATTCTATTGTTGCCAACAATCCAATTGTCACCGTCATAAAGTTTATAGTCAGTGAATGTCCTGCTTCACTCACTCCAGACCTAGCTTAATAACTTCAGTCATGGAACTGGGGAGAGGAACAGGCAGGCAAAGCACTCGCCAAACAAGCCTGGGGATGTGGGTTTGATCCTTAGCACCTACATAAAAGCTAGGCACAGCAGCGCATGTCTATAATCCCAGCATTGGGGAAGTGGAGGCAGGTGGATCCCTAGAGCTCACAGTCTAGACAGCTTAGATGAATCTTTGAGGTCCATGTCAACAAGAAACCTCTCTCAAAGATGTAATATTGAATCAGGAGGATGTCAAAGTTGTCTTCTAGCTTCTGCATATCCCAGCACACACATGAGCATAGGTACATAACACACATATGCACATCACACACATCACACACACCACACCACACAAACCACACACAAACACACACACACACCACATCACACACCACATACACACACACACAACACACACACACAACATACACACACACACACCATAGCAGCCAAGATCATGGGTCTCAATCTGAGTGCCCTTCTTACAGAATGTGGGCAGATGAATCTCATTCAAATCTGAGAGGGTGATAAGCACAGCAGATGCAGGAGCAGATCCACTTCCTGGGAGGTGGAGACCGGGTCCACTTGCCTCCCCTGACACCATCCTGGACCCTCCTGACACAGTCATCCCTATCATATTAGAGAAGCATCAGGAAAGGAGGTCCCAGGGCCACCCCTCCAGTCTGCATCCATTGTCAAGTGTCTGCTTGTTCCAGCTGCTGTTTGGGGAGCTGGATATATAGCTGGAAACGTGACAGACAAGGCCTCTGTCCTCAAAGAATAAATGACAGGCGAGGGTACAGGCAATAAAGAGTAAACAAATAAAGGAACAAGGCAATTATAGCCTGTAATAAAAATAGAAGACACTTTCCTATTCAGCATCTCACAGAGGAAATGGCCCAGAGAGGGTGGCTGAGTAACCCAGGGTGCAATAGCCCCAGGAGATCGAACCCAGCAGGGTCCCCAGCTGCTACTTCCCAGCTGTTTCTCCACCACCCTCCCAAGGCCCCGAAAGCCCCAGGCATGCTCGGTGGCTCAATTCCAAACCATCCGACACCCTTTTGGGTGGCTCCTGAAGGATGCCTCCTCTGCTTCTACTTCGGCAGCCTCTGGTTGATGGTTAGAGTAACAGCCCAGCTGGCATTGCTGGAGACCTTTGCTGGGGACACCTGTACGTCTCCGAGGAATTATTAACAGAGCCCGTGGTCACAGAAGCATCCGTGGTGAGAGGGTAGGTGCCCAAGTCTCTGGGTTCCTGGAACACCTTGTGCCAGAATGTTGTGTGGCACCTTCTCTGGTATTGCGTAATACTAGAAACGTGCTTGTTCTGTCCAGAAGTCCTGGGGGCCTCCTCCCCAGATGTCACCCCATTCCAGAGGGGCTTCCCAGAGAGCAAGCTATCTCCCACTCGTTTCCCCTACACTTGCCTGACCCCCGACTTCCTCACAGAGCCCTGGCCTTTCCTGCCCTTTTATGCTGCTGTCCCAAGGATCTCTAAGGAAGATGGATTCCCATCTGTCATGTTAGGAGCTCCTGTCATAGTTAGGCAAGAGGGGGCATCAGTTTTTCATCTGAAGGAAGACAAGATAACAGCGTTGGATGAAGAAGAGAGAGAAGTTCATTGGGGAGAGGCCTGTGGCTTGTAACTTGACCTTAATGCACAGGCTAGTCATTGTCATTATACTGCTGTATCGCTCTGGCTGGCCTAGAACTTGCCAGGTGGACTGGCAGCAGTCCTCTGGCCTCTCCCTCCTGGGCACAGTCCCTCCCTAGAAAACTCCACTAAAGGGCTACCATATGCACTGGGTCTTTCATTGGACAAAGGTCTGGCCTATTGAGTTTCTGCCTCCATGAGTATCTGACTTCTTGGGCCCCAAGCTCTTTGGCTAGAAGCCTTACTTGCCCCAACAATGATAGGTACACCACAGGCACAGATCTCCCTGGTGGAATGATCAATATGGGCACCTTGGATTACAGCTGGGACTCAAACCTAGGCAACCTGGGTAGGAAGCCAGATCAAGAGAGCAGCCAGTACCTACCTGTGCTCACCCACTGCTGACTCAGGCCCTCCCTGCAGCCCAGCCGGCACAGCTGGGTGGCAGCAGGCAGCCTCTTCATGCAAATTAAATAAAACAACCTTTTTATCTGTTGGCTGATTCCCTCTTTTGAAGAAATCAACTACAAATTCATTTTTCGGGAGAAGCAATTATGATGATGGATGGAAATGTCAGGGAAAGGAATCCAACAAAAGTATAGAGGCTTGGGCTGGGCCAGGCACTACCCGGGACAGGAGGGTGGGGGCAGCCGCTTCCAATGCCTTTCTGGATGTCCCTCCCTCTCTCTCTGTCCTCACTCTAGGACTCCAGGATAGGATACTGTACCAAGAGTCCCTCCCACCATGGCCATTGGTAGAATTTGGCTCTGTTTGAGGTCAGACACAGCAGAGACATTGCTTGCAAATTAGTCTCACACACTTATGGTGCTAGGCACTTTCTAGGGTCCTGTCACATGATCCACAATGGCCCTGTGAAATGAAGACTGCACTCCCATTTCACAGATGGAGAAATTAAGATGAGCAAAGTGACTTGTCCAAGATCATGCAGCTCAATCACAGGAGAATTAGGATCCAATCTTAGTCTGCTGTAAGACAAGTCCTTCCATGGAAAGCCTGGGCTGGTTCAGAGGCTTAAGAGCAGTTAGCTCAGGCCTCTCTGAGCCCATCTGTTTCCAGTTTGTGTCCTTCCAGGAACCCATCAAAGTTATTCAGCTGTTAATAGCATAAACGGCCAGGCAACGTTGAAGAATGCAGGAGTTCCAAGTTCACAGTCAAGGGCGTCTGCTGCCTAGCCCAGGGTTAGGTTCAGAAAACAGGACATCCTGTGTTCTTGATAGAGGCTGCCCTGAAGGCTGACTGCCCTACATGACCTCGGGTCTCAGTAATGTAGACTCCTCTGCATCACACAGCAAGAGAGGACCACACTGGAGCCACTGGAGGGACTCGCTGGAACTGCCAGCCCAGAGACAGAAGCCCCTGGCACTCAAGCAAAGGCCGAGCAGTGTCAGCGTCTGCCAGCCTGTCAGTACCGGGGGAAATCCTTCACAGAGATGGGTCTGGGCTCCGACTTCAAAGGCTGCCGCGGTAAAGACCTGCTAATTGTTTGAAACACATTTTCACTGAAGTGTGAATTCTCTCTCTCTCTCCAAACCTCCCGTGAATTCCAGGAGAGCTCAGGCTGCAGGAAGGAGCTAAGAAAGAGTCTCCCTTGCCCACAGTTGGAGAGGATAAGGGAGCCAGAGCCCAGACTCACCCCTATCCACCTCCCAGAAGGGCTGAGATGGTATCTTGAGATTGCCAGTCCTGAGCAATGGGATTCTGTTCTCCGACTGGGAAGGTGGGGACTGAACGTTGGGGGCTCAGAGGCTAAGAGTTTGGGGATCACTGCAGCCCCTCGAGCCCCTACATGATAACCAGGCGAGCACAGGTAACATTTCCATGGAGTTCACCGTGTGGCAGGCACTGTCCTGATGGGGGGATCATTACTTGCCATCTTCCCCAGGGTCCTCACTGAAACTCACCACGTAAGGAGGATCACTGTGCTCCATTTTACTGAGAAGACACTGGAGCACTGGGAGCTTGAGTGACTTGATGGAGGCCACATCCTTCCAGGGTAGAAAGGATGAGGTCCTGAACACAGTGCAATCCAGGCACCTAGTGCCAGCCATGGGATGAAGAGCTGTACAATATAGGGCAGCAAGTCACTCTAACTCCTCCTTCTTCCCCTAGGCCAGGGCCTTGCTCAGGGGCCTTGCCATCCCTAGGTGGGTGAGGCGGGGCAACTGAAGACCACCCACAGGCAGAAAGGAAGACACAGAAGTCACCCAGATCTGGGAACAAGCATTCACCACTGTTTTCCTCATCCATACAAGAGAATCTCCATCCCTACCAGCAAGACTGTCTCAGGCAGCTGAGCTGGCCAATCACCCATGTGACCCTGAGAGGGAATAGCTCCTTCAACTTTGTGCCCGAGGCATCTCATTAGTCCCTCCCTGACCTGGCCCTGGAGATAATTACACATTAAGAATCTGGACCAGAAAATTTCTGGCAGGAGTAGGCAACAAGTGAGCAAAGTGAATGAAAGAAAAATGAATGATTAGCCGCTGAATCAACGATAGTATCTTTCATTCATTCAATGGCATGCATCATCTGCTCTTGCCAGGCATCCTGAGGCCAGTCGTCTTCGAGGATCTAGAATGTGCCATACCCTTGAGTGTCTGCAGACTAGGGAGGAACCAGTGATGTTGAGGAAGCCTCTCTCTGGCCTGAGCTGGCCATCACCAAGCTGGTCTCCTGGGTACCAGCTCTACCTTGTGTTTTCTAGCCCTGTCGGCAGCTGTCAGGGATCTGGCTCAGGGTGAAAGCTGATCTCTGCCTGGCTCATTGGATGCAGCAGTACTTGAGACATCTGCCCCTACCCTGGATACCTACTCTCCAGGCTGTCACCCAGCATCTCACATGAGGCATCGGGACGGCAGAAACAAGAAGACAGGACCATGTTGTGGCAGCTTCCACCTGCGGTGCACACAGCTGGCGTAGGCAGGTGGGGCGGGGCTCCTCAGAGGGCTGCAGTCACAGCCCTAGGAGTCCCCAGGGCACAGGCGGAGAGGAGCTAGAGAAGGGAGGTGGGAGGGGAAGGGAAAACAGTTTTCCCAGGGCTTGCTCTGATAGTAAACAGGACAGCTGGAAGGCACAGGCAGGATGCACTCAGAGCACTAGAGAATGCTGTTCCCTGGAGACAGGTATTAGGGCCGCCAAGGAGCACCCTTTCTGGAAGGCTTGCTTAGGCTGGAGGGCTTACAGACCTCCCATTGGCTTCTGTAATCCCCTTGTATTGGGATCTGGGCTGGAGCAGGAGACTAGGGGTACAAGATGGAAGGAGTGTGTGTGTGTGTGTGTGTGTGTGTGTGTGTGTGTGTGTGTGTGTGTGTGGTCTCGTTCTCATATTCTAAAGCAGAACCAGATCAGACGGGAGGCCTGGGTCCTGGAGACGTTAAGTGAAGGCTCCTGCCTGCCTGCAGTCTCCCATTCCTGCTGAAGCCGCCTCCCCTGTTGCCCCATAGCCGTCCACCGCAACTGCCCCGTGGTTGCTTTCCAGGTCACGAAGTGGAGTGGCTAGGAACACCAGCTCTGGACTCAGAGACGGGCCTCTCTGCTCCTTCATCTGCATAATGGGAGAGCTGTGCCCTTCACCTCTCACGGTGGCTCATCTTCAAGGAGGTGACGTCTGCAGGGCACTTAGCCCAGGCCTGGCACACGACCCAGGAAGAGTCTAGTACACCGTGGCTGCTGCCATCTTTATATTAAAGCCATTAGCAGGGACTGGGCTGACCCCAGTGCCCTCTCTGACCCAAAGGGTCAGCTGTTGAGCTGGGGGTGGGGTAGGCCAGGCAGCACCCTGCCAGGCTGCCCAGCCACTCTGGCCAGTGGGCAGTGGGTCTACTCAGCTGGCCCACACCCTGGCCACCCGCCACACTGTTCATTAAGCAAATGGACCACAGTGGCCAATGACAGAGAGGAGCACGAGGTGGACATGAGCAGGCCTCATCAAAGGCGGGCGCCGAGCAATTTCCAGACGTAAGTGGAACATATTTTTCCTGATGTGGCAGTTCCAATCGACTTGTATTGTCTCCAAATAAACAGTGGCGTCAAAGCTATTAGTTTTCCGGACCATGTGCCAGTTTGGGGTGGAAAAGGCGGAAGGGATGGAGAGGGGTGTTGGGGAGTGAGACTGGGTTGTTGGAGATGGGTATGACCCTGTCTTGGGGTCTGGGCCTTCTGCTTGGGCAGAGGTGGGTTCGTAAGACATCTGGGCTCCCACTAGGGAATGGAAAAATCCAAGTGTCAATCACAGACCTTCAAAACCGGCAGGGACTTGCGACATCATTTACACTGATCCTGCAACATCATTTAGACTGATCCTTCATGAGGACAGATTGGAGGACACTGGAGATTCAGGAGAAAATCCAGAGGGCTCAAGATTGTCCACCAAGTCAGGGGCTCAGACTGAGCCTCCCAACTCAAGTGTCAGTAGGTATATTTCTCAGCACGCGCAGCTCCAGAGGAGCTTTGGGTGTGTATAAACTCCTTCCCTTGAAAAGGTAGAGGTATGACTTGTACTTCAAAGTTCCAAAAAGAGAAGCCCAGAGAAGGTAGGTGACATCTAAGGCCACACAGCTGATGGACAACAGCATTGGATGTCCTGCTCTTCTCACCACTGCATGCTAGATGACAACAGATTTCTTATCCTCCATGTATTCCAGAGGGTGGACACAGCCCTTGGTACTCCCAAAAGACCCAACTTCAGGGGTACCTTGGATTCCCCAGGATGACACATGCCAGACCCTGTCTCTATGTGGTAGATTTCCCAACAGAAGCGAGAAGGGAACTATGCTCTGAAATGCAACCAGAGAAAGTGCCACCTGGGTGGGGCTTGGGCCTGAGGTCAGCCAGGAGAACAGGTGTTATTAGGTGTTATAAAAGCTGCAGCCCCAGCCAAGGGCGAAGCTTCAGCCAGGGGCAAGAGCAAGATCTGCATCTAGAGGCCCGCCAGGGTGCACCCTGACACTGGACCTTGCTCTGTCCCAGAAGGGCAGTTAGGACATTTGCCCTTGGTTTGGGGGACACAGGAAAGGCACAGAAAGGGGTCCTTGCCTTGAGGCAACCCCAAGTGTGACATTCCAGCGGGTGGTAGAGTCTGCAAGCACCCTCTGAGTCTCTGTAGGGAAAGAGAGGGTCTGGTCCTTCTGTGACTGTGGAAATGGTGGCCAGAGAGGCTGCTGGGAAGCTGAGTGGGACTCTTAGATACTGGATGTGATGTCCTCAACAGTGACTTCCAGATAGTCCGGTTCTGAAGTCCACATACCTCAGTGACAGTGAGAGGTTCTGCTGCCCACAAAGCCCATGGGGGCAAACAGCCTTACTGTGGGCTGTACCAGCAACACCAGGGTTAGCAAGAGCAACAGCAATGGCCACTCACAAGCCCTCACCTGTGCCCCACCCTGTGCTCACACAAGCCTGTGTGATAGCTGGTGGATCAAACATCTCCCCAGACATTGGGCTGCTTATGGTAGCAGAGCTAAAACCCAAACCAGGGCACTTGGCTGCCCCGGGCACTGCTCCTGCCCATCAAAATGTCACTTAGCCTGTGAAGACCTTGAGACCTCACTTGGCGATTTGATTTTCAATATCTCCTCCAAGGAATGAGAAAGGACAGAGCAAGACACGAGGCCAGTATAGCTGAGGAAGGGGATTTGGAGAGAGGTGTTTCTGAGGCTGGGAGGGGTGGTCGGGCAGAAGGAGGAGGAGGGGGGTACAGGGCAGAGAGAGGCTGCTCAAGGTACAGAGAGGTAGGGAGGAACAAGGGCACGTTGTGGTGGGGACGGGGTGGGGGGGCAACAAGCATCTGCTCCCCCACCCACTCTGGGGTGCATGCTTCTGACTCCAGAGCTCGGTTCCCTCTTGCACACCTTCAGACCCTGTGGCCTCTGCCCCCTCTTCCCCTCCCCTACTGCATCAGCACAAGGCCCATCCTTCTCCCTCCTACCAGCCATGCCCTTCCCCACTGGTCCCAGCCTCCAGTTCGGCACTGCTCACAAGTGCCTGCCTTCCCAGCCCTCTGCTGTTCAGAAGCCCTGGTTTGGCTGCCACCTACAGCACCGAGTCCCCACCCTCACCCTCTGAGATTCAGTGTCCACCTGCCCGCCCTGCTGAGTTTTCCACGCTGGGCTCAGGCCATTCGATGGAAGAGAATTCCCAAAGCGCTCACGCCGTCCACCATTCCCCACCTTTCCTCAAGGCACTCCCAGGAGCCTCCATCTCACACACTGTTGCTTCTCCTGTCCTCCCACCCCCACCAAAGCAGTCAAGGTTACATCGGAGCCACAGTGCGGAGCTCCCCACTGCCCACAGCCCCGGCAGCCCTTTTTGCCAGAGACACATGCGACCTCCCCACCTCCCCACAGGGTGGGTTCATTTTCCCCTGTACAGTGTGGGTTATTCGCTCCCTTCATTGCTGATGCTTCCCAGCCATCCTGCCACACCCAACTCCTGACAGCTTCTGCCTGTGGCATTTGGATGAAATGAAACCTTGATGCATCTCAGGTAACCTCCTCCAGGCAGCCAGCTCTCCATACCTTGTACCTCCTGATGGCCCTGTTTTCTGAAGGGCCTGTACTTCAGCACCTGGCTCTGGGCTCCTTAAGCAAGAACGGAAGGTCTGTAATCTCACTTGACTCACCCATCCATGTTCCACAGCGCCTGGCACCAACCAGACCACAGAGCAGATGTTTGATTAGCATTCCTTCGCAGCAGCAGACATGAATCAAAACGTAACCCCACAAACATTTGTCTGGAGTCCAGCCCCGATACTGTGCCTGATAAACACCCACTGCAGTCCGGTTCTACACTGAGAGAACCCCTACTATGTGCTAGACACCATACACAAGAGGCATCCATTGTGTACCAGCCTGGACCACTGTATATAGGCCTTGCTTGTGTGAGTTCCTATGATGGAGAGGCAGTTAGTGTTTTGCTGAGAGGAGGCCTACTGTGTGCTAGATCATTCCTCAAGATGAGGAAGAACGTGCTCCACCTTCAGGCCTCAGCAACAGCATGAAACGGCACAGGAAGGGGAAGAAGGGAGCATAGGAGAGATTAATAATAACTATTTATTCTGGCAAATTACAAGTGTGCACAGGGCCATCTGTGCACACAGCTCCTCACCAGCCAGCCCGGAGCAGGAACCCAGCTCGGCTCTAGGGAGCAGCTGGGCCCTCCATCAACCTGTCGGTGCTTGGGAGGTGTGCCCAACCTGCCTGTCTCCAGTCCTGCAGTCCACTCTCCTCCAGGTGGATGCCCAGGAGCTGTTCTGAACACAGCCAAAGTCTGACACATGTGCTGTGGTGGTGGTGGTGGTGGTGGGGGAGGGTGCCTGAGCTGAGCTGGGGGCTCCTTGGAAAGGGAGACATTTAGGGCCCAGGGCCAGAGGCAGCTCCCGGAGCCCACTGAATGTGAGTTCACAGCACTGTAGGCTGGCTCAGACTGCATGGGCAAAAGGCATTAGACAGTCTGCTGGAGGTCCAAGGGTGGCTTTAGACAAAGGGTAAGTGAAGGACCCAGTGAAAAGTCCCTCTGAGTGCACAGCTCAGCCATGCGAAGCAGGCTCTGGGCCATGCTTGGCCCTACTGGGAAGCAAGAGACCAAGATGAGCCCAGCCCCGGACAGCAAGGGGAGTCTTTCTCCAGCTTAGTCTTGATCTTGGCCTCAATGGTGACCTTAACTCACCTGACCTCTGACCCTAGTATTAGCAGAACCCCAGATGCTATGGTAGCCTCCAACCCATGGACTGAAGGAGCTAGAGGCCTGCCTGATACTCTCTCCACCCTAAAACAGATAGGCAGTCAGCCACAGGATCACCTTGGATATCAATGGCCTGGGAAGAGAGCAAAAACCAAACAACACCCATGCATTCAAAAAGAAAATAGGGGGCTGGAGAGATGGCTTAGTGGTTAAGAGCACCTACTGCTCTTCCAGGACCCGGGTTCAATTCTGGCACCCATGTTGGCAGCTCCTAACTGCTTATAACTCCAACTCCAAGGGATCAATCCCTGTTCTGACCTCTTCAGGTACCTCACATGCATACACAAACATACATAGATATAGACACAGACACATACACACACACACACACATACACAGACACACATATACATACACATAGATACTGACACAGACTCACACATACACAGATATAGACACAGACACACAAATAAAAAGTAATAAGAGCAATAACAATAACAGTTAGCTTTTGGGGAGCACTTACTGTATACAAACACCATCTTAGATACTTTACATATATTAATCTCTTTATTTTTGATCACGACTCCATGTTACAGACAAGATACAGGAAAAGAATGATCCAGCAACCTTCCTAAAATCACAGCTGGTAAGTATCAGGGTCAGGGTTTGAACTCAGGCACCAATGACTCCAGACTCCAGAGTACATGTGTGCCCTTCATGCCGGAGTCATCCAAGTGTGTATAGATCTTGCTTCAGGGTGTGAACACATATATGCATGTGCACACCACACACACACACACACACACACACACACACACACACACACACACACACACACGTGCTTTCTGGAGTTATGATTACAGCCCCAGAGGTGCAGACATCAGAACTCTGAAAGGAGAGGTAGCTTGCCAAAGTTAGCATAGCTGAGACACCATCGAACTGACGTTCAAACTCAGATTTTTAAATGTAATCAGTCCTTACTAAACACACATCTCCTGAATACCATAAGGGACGATATTAACACTTGTGACGACACCATCCAGCACCATCCTGTTAGTGTCTGGGCACAGGTCCTTCCACTCTTCTCTCTTTATAAAGTAATATTCTCCAATAAAATGCACATGCTCCTTAATTTACTTGACAGGGCCTAACAGATTGGCAGTCAGGCCACATCTCGAGTGTGGATCCATCTTCCTACACTTCTGGATAAATCAGATTTCAGGGGTAGCGGCTTTAAGAAACAGGGGCAGTGCAGCTAGGGTGGTGGCCCCCAGGTGCTGTCGCATGGTCTGCCTGGATCAAGGCACGTCTGTTTATCCTCAGGATGGCTTCCATGCAAGACTGACGGGTTCCTGTGGCAGAGCGGAGATGTCACTTTGCGGGGTGGGTGTCAGAGCTGGGAGATGATCTCAAATGGCCCATGTTCCCATCTACCAATCACAACCAGAGGCCTGAAACTGGACAGGAGGAGGGCAGGAAGTCTGGAGTGAGGCTTCCACCGTAGAGCCAGAGGGTCTCCAAAACGGTAGCCAAGATGGAGTAAAACAAACGTCTTAAATCCAAGGGGAAGAGTTCCCAGAATGCAGAGGAGAGGGTAAGAATGAGAGTAAACACCAGGAGGTGGCAGTGCCACCTGGGCTAGGGTCTCGAGTGCTCCGGGTCACCCAGCATGCTCACTGTGCAATCTGAGGGCAGGGAGACTGCATCTCAGCATCCTCTGAGGGTCAGTACCTATGAGCTGAGCCCGACACAGGTGATGGCCAGGTCGCAGCACCCTGCAACGGGATGAACCGGCAGAGCCTGAACTCGGGGTGAGGGAGGGTAGACCTTAACCAGGGGCACACTCCAGAAAAGAACAGGCGGGATCCGGGGTCCTCGGGCTGGAGGGAGGGGCGTGGACAAAGGGGCTGCAGACCCTGGGGTCTCTGGCTTCTCTTTCCTTCTCCCTCTCTTCCCAGCGCACACTTAGAGAGTGGTCACGACTGCGGGGGGCCGAGCGGCCAGAGCCAGGCCTTCTCAGAGTTCCGCCTCTGCCCTACTTATGTCGGTCGGTGCCACGATGGCAGCCACATGCAGATTAATGAGGCCAGGCTGAGGCCCTGCGTTGGGGGACTGGCCCTGTTTCCAGGTGACCAGATACTTGAGCCCAAATTAACTCTGACTCCCTTTGTGTTCTCCTCCTCAGGCGGGAGGAGAGAAAGCGGGAAGGAGGGCGGGAGGCAGAGAAGAGGAAGGAAGATGGAGGAAGGAAGCAGGGGAGGGGTGTGTAAGAAGACGGGAGGGGGAGGGGAGAGGAGGCTGCTTTAAGCAGTGCCCCCACCCCCGTCAGGAAAACCCCCTTTCAGGGCCTTTGTAACCTCTCTCTCTTGTAGGAGGAACATTCCCGCTAAGGAGCTTCGTTAGCCCCCACCCTGCCAAAGCAGGACTAAGCACCTGGTGCTTCTGAACACAGTCAGACCCCCAGGGAAACTGACTTTCTCAGCAGGATGAGGAGCAGGGCAACAGGGATGGCTGGAGCCCGGCCTGTGCTTTCTGATGCACAATACCACAAAGTGAAACCCTATTCATCCCTCAAAGCCCTACTTCAAGAGCAGGTGTGTGTGTGTGTGTGTGTGTGTGTGTGAGAGAGAGAGAGAGAGAGAGAGAGAGAGAGAGAGAGAGAGAGAGAGAGAGAGAGAGAGAGAGAGAAGCCTATACAATAACGGGTTTCCATATTTTTTTTTTCAAACATACTTAGTGTTAGTTACGCGTCCCCCACCCCCT
Source organism: Peromyscus maniculatus bairdii (assembly GCF_049852395.1). Classification (NCBI taxonomy): domain Eukaryota; kingdom Metazoa; phylum Chordata; class Mammalia; order Rodentia; family Cricetidae; genus Peromyscus; species Peromyscus maniculatus. Next base: position 143,844,471 of record NC_134853.1, on the reverse strand, counting down.
CCTCTGCCCTAAGCCTCCCATCCCTCTTCCCACATCAACCTCCCTCCCCCTTAGCCCTGTTTCCTTCATATCCCCTGTGCTTGGGACACTGGGTTGATGGGAACAAGAGACAGTAGTAAACATGGGATGAATGAAAGTCCGACTACCGGAAGAGCCAAAGGGAGGCGTAGGATGGGATGGAAGACTCTCGGTGTGCAGTTCTCAAGTGCAGCGCAGGGGACCTCTTCAGGGTGGACCAGCTCAAGCTGACAAAGGGCAGGGAAGGCCAGCCACCTCAGAGGAGGGCACAAGCCACACAGCGTGAGGTGGGTGGCAAAGACTGGACCTTCAAGCGTCCACATTCGGTCCTCCAAAGGGGACCTGCAGACTGAGGACTGCTTGGAAGAGGAGGAGGTGGTGGCAAGGAAGAAAGAGGAGAGAGCCGACGTCTGTGCGTTTCTCCCCAGAGCCTCGCCTCCATTCAGCCTGGGCTCAGCTCTGCCCTCACCGTGTGCCTCACTTACAGTGGCACTGACTCTCAGAGCTTACAGACGCCACAAAAACAGTGCCCGGATGATCAACACTGGGCTCTGGGCTCTGGCAGGTGCTAAGACATGCCCAGCATGAGCAAGCAGAGTGGAACACGGACTTGTCCTAGCACAAGCCAGGAGGAAGCATGAAAGGTTACAAGACCCCCCCCCCAAAAAAAAGCCACCGGGCTGAGACATTTTTAAGGTACAGGGGAGTCTGTGAGCCCTGCTGAGGACTCCAGTCTTATCCTAAGAACAATGGTGAGCTATAGATTGTACCAGCTGGGGCGGTGAGGGGCATCCCAATCATATGTTCAGAATCTGCAGGTGGGAAAGATTGTGCATGCGGCAGGGTGGGTGGGGGTGCCGGCTAGGGCCCCAAGAACTTCTCAGATGGCAGTGACTGTGGCCAGGATGTGCCGGGGGGCAGGGGGAGAGGAGGTGGGGGGGAGCAGAAGATAAAGCCACAGGAAGGTGGGGTGGGGAGGAAGGCATCGGCAGTGAGCCTGTGGGTTGCAAGCTTGGGGTCCAGGCACCTAAAGGGGCCATCTCTGGGGACTCTGTGGCTTTGAGATATCCCAGTGGAGATGTGGGGCAAGTGGTAGGACCTGTGTTCTGGGCATCCCCAGCTCCCCTGCCAACGAAAAGAGCCTAAAAGAGTTCTCTGCAGGGGGAGGACAAAAGGGACTTGAGAGGTGTTGGCTTGAAAGGAAAAGACTGCTGGGACAGGCTAGCCCAGGGGAGAGGATGCAAGAGGCTTGTCTCCCAGAGGTTCCCTCCATCACCAGGCTACCCTAGGCCTCCATCTCTACTGGATGCTGGCCCACGCCTCTGCTCAGGTCAAGCTCAGTCCAAGGCAGGAGAGGGAGCCCCCAGGGCTCAAGGTTGAGTGTTTAGACTGCACAGAGGTCAGGCTTGGCTAGGGAACAGAAAGATGGTTCTGGGAAGAGGAGCCGGGCAAGGGACTCAGGTCAGGGAGGGTTTCTCTGGCCCACGTGCAGACTGGGCATTGTTTTTGTGACAGAGGACTTTGTACCTCAGCACTCCCCACCTTGACTGTCTGTGACACTCGCTGTAACCGAGGTCTGGTGTCTTGCCGCTGTGCTCTCCTGGCCTTTCAGAGATGGCTAAGGGTCAACAGGCCAGACGGCTCTTCTGAGAAAGAAGCACAAGCAGAGTCTGGAGCAGCCCTGGATCCTGGAGGCCAGCAGCAAGCATGTAGCCTTTACTGAGTTAAATAATCGGGAGCCATAGAAGGATGTCGCGTAAAAGCAGCTTTGAGTGGTGCATGGAGACCTGTAGTGCATTCGAAGGTGGAGAGCTGAAGCCAGAGGCAGGACAACAGACAAAGGGCAGGTGGTCCTACCCGAAGAATGTAAGAGTGTGTCCCCGTACATGAAGCACAGAGACCCATGAATGCATGTCTGCGTGCAAAGTGACAAACAGAAGTGCGGACACCCCAGAGAGACACCCAAGTACAGACACACATGCTCACCCTGAGCAGAGGGGCCCTTTGACCCACAAGTGGAAGTACAGAATGGACAGGCACATGCAGGTGTGGACGGGAGGACATCCCTATGTATCCACACGGGCACATAGGCCTGTAGGTGTCCCAGGTGGTAGCCCATTCCTTCCAGGACAGGCAGGAAACCCCAGCCAGCTCTCCCCTGGGTGGTGGTGCCTCAGGCTGTGACAGGCAGGATGGTACAGGCTTGACCCACCTGAGCCTCAGCTCCCAGAAACGCAACAGCCCCCAAAAACAGAGTAACAAGGTGGCCAGAAGGGGCTTCCAACTCATCCATTCACTGAGGTCCAGGGATACGCCAGCTGGCGGCTTCCCCTCCTAAAAGGGATAGACAGCTAATGAAGACTCTGTGATGCTATCATCAACCCAGTCAGCAGGGCAGGAAGGAACAGGCAAGTCAGGGCAGGAAGGAACAGGCAAGGGGCTCCAATCCCAGGTGGACGGTGCACATGTGGGCATGGTGGATATGCACACACACACACACACACACGTATAGACACATGGATGGAGACTGATAGACAGCATTAGCATGAATACAATCCCAAGACCATAGAGAGGAACAAGTACTGATTCGCCCAACAGAGCCCAGACACAGGGTGCACACACGCACGTGCACACACACACACACACACCCTCCGGCAGCACGTGGCTTGCTCACATGCACGGCATGACAGCAGGTGGCTGGTAAAGACCCTGACACATGCTGCGCGGGCACAGATGCCCGGTGCACTAACACACACTCGCACACACGTGCACACAGACATCCAAGGTACCCCGGCGGCTTCTGGCTCACAGCCTCAGCCCTGTCACTGTCAGTTAGGGTTCCTTCACTGCCTCCCCTCCCGCTCCAGGCCAACAAGACTTGAGCTGAGCTCTGCCTGGTAGGCCACAAAGGGTGGATGTGGCCTGCAGCCAAGGCCTTCCGTGACGGGATCAGCAGCATCTAGACAAGGATTCTCGGAACTGGGAGCTGATAAGGGACAGAACTGAGCATACATACGTCTGGGACACCTCCTCCTTCAGACCTCTGGGCTGCCTCAGGAGGCAGGCTGTGAAGAGCTGAGCCCCAGAAGCAAGAGGGGTGGGGGCACCGTCGTGCGTTGGGGCGGGAGCTTCAGCTACAGGCTTGAAGGGGCTGAGGTGCTGTGTAAGCAGAAGCCCAGAAGAGGAGAGCGTTCCTTCGCAAGATTAAATCAGTCAATGTAATGTCTCCCCGCAGCCATTTAAATGACTCAAAGCCTCGACAGTGCAACTGCCACCGTTTATCCGAGCGGTGGCCCAGAGGCAGCGTTCCAAACACAGCCGTGAGGGGGAGAACAAGCTAAGCCCTTCCTCAGTACAGGCAGACGCACAGGAAAAGGGCTGCTCAGGGCCATGGGGACCGTACTGCCCTCGGTGGCTTTTTTCTTCCTCTGCCCAGCAAGGCTCTGAAAGGCCCTGGGGCCAACCCTGCCAGGCAACCTCAGGAGAGGCCCAGGGCAGAGTTTCCAAGGCAAAGGAAACCATTCTGGTTGAAGTGACAACCACAGCTGTCCCCAAGCACTGCCTGGTGGCCCTGGGAGATGACATGGCTTTATCAGGTCTGTTTCAGTTGTTGTTCTTTGCATTTCTGAAGGAAACTTGGCACGCTCTGTCTAGAGATGGCACCAGTCGTGGTTTGTGTATAGCTTCAACCATTCCCTCACTTCCCCCAGACAGCTCTCGGAGAGCTGACTGTCTGAGGGAGGCGGCTGAGAACCTCTGTCCAGCGCTTAGACCCTTCTAGTCAGCATCTCTGGGACTCTGCGGCGAAGCCTGGCTCCTGGGTCATGCTCTTCACCCTTGGCAAGCTCCTGGGCGCAACGCTGCCCTTCCAGCTAGCTCTGGTGCCTACCCAGTATCACCCTTCCTCGCTCGCCCTTCAACAACCAGCCGGGCCTAGGAAGTGAGCACTGGAGACCTTTTCTGCATCAGGACCAGCTGGGATCTGGCCCGGGGCAGAATGCAGCCCTGTAGAATAAAAGGCACTGATGTGGCCTTTGTCAGGGAACCACAACAGCCACGTCACCACCACTGCTATGCTGCTGGGGGTCAGTGGTCCCTCCCGAGCTGGAGCTGGCACAGGAAGAAGCCCCATCCTCAGTAGTGACATCCCAGGGACAGCAGCTCACTTGCCATCTCCTCCATGTTCCACTGATTTCAGGAGACATTTGGTGCTGTGATGTCTCCTGTACACAGACGCGAACCTCAGGCAATATTCCGCACCTGAGCACATGTGCCCTCCTACACACACACACACACACACACACACACACACACACACACACACACACACACACACACACATCCTCCCTCCTACCTGCCCTCTAGGACCCATTATCCCTCCCTGAACAGACCTGCCTGGCTCAGTCCCTGGGATAAGGTTAAGGGGCATTCAAAGGCGAGCGGAAAAGGGACCTCGTCCTGAATTCTAAAGTCTGAAATAGCCCACCACAAATTATCTTTGTTCTGACAGGCTGATTAGCATAATTATCCCATCAGAGGAGAAGGGGAAAAAAAAACAGGACGAGGAAGTGGCAGAGAGAGAGAGAGAGAGACAGCCAGGGGCAGAGCCAAAGACAGCAACAGGCACTGGGAGATGAAAGCCTCCAAGGAGGCTACAGTAGAAGCATGAACAGGGACACCCAGGGACCCAGGCAGCAAGAAACCCCTCCCTTCCAGCACCCCAGGACTCCGTGTGAGCCTCCGGGCCCATTCACACCCCAGGAAGCTAGCCGAGTGGTCCCCAAGGTCCTGCTGGTTCTACCTTACAGGCCTGAAGACATCAGACCGGAGAGGTGCTGGTGGTCCAAGGTGCCAAGGATTCAGCAGCCTCGAGCTGCTTCCTTGGCCTTCCTTAAGGCAAGTCCCACATTGTTCCCCCTTCCCTTTGGCAACAGCCCAGGACCTGTCCAGTGCTCCTCTGTTCCAGGCACCATGTAAGGCCCTTGAGACACAGCTTCTTGGTAGAAGCCCTAAGTCCTTACTCAGGATGCACACTACCTGGAGAAAGGCAGAGAAACCTGGCCAGGGGACTTCCCACACTAAGAGTTGGTCTATGGACCAGGGCAGGGTACTGTGGGAATTCAGACAAAGGACAGTTGTTCCAGGTTTGTGGGTGAGAAGACATGGGAATATCTCAAAGCAAGGAGCCCCAAGAAGGGACCTGGAGGAGGACAGTTCCCAGTGGGAACTGGGGTCTGGGCCTGGTGATGCTGGACGCCGTGGCAAGGTCACAGGATCCAGTACATGGCTCTCTCCACTCCTGTTGGCCACTGCCCTGAGCACATAGCCAGTTTAACATAGCCTCACAGAACACATGACACAGGGGCTCCGGCCCCCTCCTTCCTTTAGTTCTCCTCCAGAGGGTTCAATGTCCCCCAAGAATGTGCAGCAGGAGGTAGGTCTACCCCCACCAGCCCACCCCCCCTTTTTTTAGGGATGATGCTTCTAGATTCTGGAGAGAGGGCAGGAAAAGGACACCAAGCGCCAGGCTCACCCGGCTAGGAGAAGATCAGGAGCTGGGGGTGGGAAGGGACAGTGACAAGGACAGAAAGGAGAAGGGACAGAGCCAGAGGGTGTCGCGAAAGAGGGCAGGATCTGGGGAGGGAAGAGAAGGAAGGGGCCATGTTAACTGGGGCCAAGCCAGCCCTGGGTCAGGGCCCTGGGCGAGAAGCCTGGGGTGGGGATAGGCAGCGTGCCCAGCGTCCCCCTCACCCATCTGTCTGTCCACGGGAGCTAATCTCGGCCTTCCACTCCATCAGGCTGGCAGGGCTCTTGCCCTTGCCTCCTGCCCACTTGGCTCTTTCCATGTGTCTGGAGGAGGCGGCAGGAGGCAGGCAGTAGAGAAAACAGCTCCAGGAATAAACACAGCCTCTGCTCAGCCTTCTGAGACCAGGACACTCGGGACACCAGGTGGATCATAGCAGTCAAACTTGTCATGCTTCCTGATGCCCTCCCCCCCACCCAGTGCACCTGGAAGAAGCCTTTAGCAGTTGAGTTTCATGAGTTAGCCATGAGGTCAAGGACAACTTCCTGTCCAGCACCGTGCTGGGCTCTTCCAAGCATTATCTTACTGAGTCTACGCACCAGAGCTCTGAGATGTGCGCCGGTGTTCATTCCCTTTGAACATCTAAGGCTCAGAGAGGCTTGGGAACTCACCCAAAGCTGCAAAGCTGGAAGTGGTGGAAACTAGATTTGAGTCTCGGCTTTTATCTTAGATTCCTTGTGATCTCTACGGAAGGGTGAGGAGGTGCTGGCCTCGCTGTGGGAAATCCCCATCTCTGAATGCCCAGGGCCTTTAGAATCATCCCGGGGGAGACAACCTCTCACACGCTATCCAGGTTGCTATGCCCCCACCTGTACCTCTGCATGAATGGCCGAATGCAGCGGGGAGGCCTGGCGGGGATGGAGCCGTGTGTGGGGTTGCTGTGCCTCTGCTGCCCGTACAGAACTGCCCATCTCCCCCTGTGGTTCTACCCTCTGTCTTCAGCAGGCACATCTGAGGGTTCAGGATTTGAGAGGGTACCTATGAGCCTGACAGCCATATCGATGTGACTAATGAGGACACTGAGGGGAGAGAATCAGCTCCAACAATTCCAAGTGACCCAAGGTGGCCTCAGCATAGTTTGCCTCTCTGTTTTCTTCTTCATATGGCACCCGGGGACAAGCCCCAATGCTTACATGACTCAGCCGGCATCTCTGGCCTTCTGCTACAAACAGCCTGGACAGGGCTGCCGGCGTGACAGGCTGGCTTCACACCTCGCTCATGTCCCATCACTGACAGCCATCGTGGCCACTCCCCATAAAGCAGCCCCTTGGCAGATGAGAAAGTTGGTGGGCAGGGACATCTTGTTCAAACGCACATCCACAGCAGCCTGGAATCAACGCCATGTGTGTTCCTTGTCCTGCCGCGTCCACAGTCTGTATGCTGTGTTTCCGTCGCCAGCAGCAGCAGCAGCAGCAACCTAGAGTCTCAAGTATCACTTAAAAAGGTAATCCCAAACTAGGGAGGTGGCTCAGTCGGTAAAATGTTTTCCGTTCAGGCTTCAGGACCTGAGTCCAGAGCCCCAGCACTTGGGTACATCCGTGTTTGTAGCATCACTATTGTGGGAAGGACAGACAGATCCCTGGAGCTCGCTGGCTGATCAGCCAGGGCCATCTGTGAGCTTCCGATTCAGCCGAGAGACTCTGCCTCAAAAAATAAGGTAGAGAGCAACCACAGATGACACCTGATGCCAACCTCTGGGACACGCCACACTCACACACTCACACACACACACACACACACCCCACATATCCCACACAGACAAAGAAAAAAGGAATCCTCCAGGGACTCAAGGAGTCCCCAGGAAGGCTCATGGCTTCCAGGCCCCCAGCTCCACCAAGCTCATTAAATGAGTCAGTTTCAAAGAGGATTTGAAGTGGTGCTGATTCTCCCAGTCGTAACACCAACGCCTGCTGCTCCCGTTAAGGTTTATCACACAGCAGAGCTGCAGAAGTGGCAGCCGAGTGGAAGGGTCCTCCAGGATATGGGGGCGAGCATGGCATACCTGGGATGGGAGGACCAGACTCATCCCAGGGCTGCCCTCCAGGATGGGGGGACGAGCATGGTGTACCTGGGATGGGAGGCCCACACTCATCCCAGAGCTGCCCTCCAGGATGTGGGGGCGAGCATGACGTACCTGGGATGGGAGGCCCACACTCATCCCAGAGCTGCTCTCACTCAGAGACTGACCTTGGGCAAGTCTCTCACCCATCCTAGACTTCTAGTCTGTCAAATGAAGGAGTTGAATTATATGGTCCCCAAGGTCCCCAGCAGGCTGAACCTTCTAGGAGCTGGTGATTCGTGATTCAAATTAAAGTTTAGCCGACTGACTATCAGCCAATTTAATGACTCTTCAAAGTTGACCACGGCAGGGGAAAAAAAAGATTACAAATGTAATTTTATCAAAATGGGAGAAGATGAGAAAATGCAAGTAAATAGCATCTTGGTGCAGAGGCCAAGCCTACCAGTCCACAGTGAGCCACTGCCCTTGCAGGGGGGGGAGTGAAATTGGACGGAGAGTACCTATGTTTGTCTCCCCAGAGCCTAGGAGAGAGCAGGTCATAGCCAGGGGCAAAACAGGACCCTTGGGATAAATTTGAGATGAGGGGAGAGAGCAGGAAGACCTCGGAGAAAGTGATTTAAACCTACCTACAAGAGGGGCTTATGACAGTCACAGTCAATCCCATTTGACCCAAAGGCCTCCAGATGTCCTGGGATATGGCCCAGGAGACTCTGCAATTGGGCACTGCAACCCCAGGGAAGCTAAAAGGTCTCTATGCAACCTCAATTCCCTCCCCAGGAACCACTACAAAGAGGTGATTTAAGGAAAAATACTATTTGTTTCCCAATTTACAAGCAATTACACATGATTTACAGCCCAGCCTGCCTCTTGCACAAGCAGCCCTGTAATTTACAAGACCATAAAGTCCGGGGGCTCCGGGGCTCCCGACACTGTAAATCTGGCCTGGATGGTGACTCTGGGAGGAAATGATTAATCTGTCCTTCCAGGGATGAGCCTGCCCAGTGCTACATTAGCAGGGGAAGCGTCCTGCTGAGACGGCAACTTCTCAGCCACACCCGGGACACCTGTTTTGCGCTGGAAGAAAAATATGGTCCAGGTCCCACGAGACCAGAGGAACAGCCCGGGGTGCGAGCCCAGTCACGTAAGCATTGGTGTTTGTGTACCTGGTCTGTCGTTCCGATACGAGCACCTCGCCCCTCTCCACGGGCCGAGGTCCTCAAGGGCTGTGGCAGCTCAGAGTAGACGTGTGATATCTCAAGCAGCAGATGGAGTCAGACAGGCAGCAGCCAAGCGTCTGACACATAGACCTAGGTTTGGCCTCGGCTGAGGCTGAAGACTCTGCCAAGCCAACAGGGGCCTGGGAAGGTTCAGCAGCCAGCTTGGACTGGGTCAGGCCGCTTTAGAGATGTGCCAGGACAAAGATGGGCAAGGAGGTCAGCCACCGAGGATAGCTCCTAAAATGCTGCAGGGGCAGAGACCACCACAGAAGTTCAACCCACCTGAGCCGTGAAGGCTAGAGAAGTCCCTCTCTTGAAAGAAAGGCAGATGACCTCTAGAAGGGCTGATCCTTCATCCACCCAAGAGCCCTACCCCCTTCCTCTCGAAGCTGGGTGTCTTAAGACACCACTGAATCCCTCAAAGACTCAATGGTGGCGTACGACTAAGGACCTTCTTCCAGCCTGTCCCCACCCCAGCACTTTCTCCACACCAGGTTTGACCTTGAACAGAACCCTTGCCTTGTGAATAGATGAGAACAAGTAAGCGGATAACAGCTGCCACTAATATATGTTGACTTCTTGCTAAACGTCAGGTCTTGGCCCCTCTGAAAAGACTGTCCCTTTAACTCTCTGGCTTGAGGCTAAAGACACTGAAAGGCCAACATGGAGGCTGGAGAAATGACTCGGTTGGTAAAGCGCGTGCCATGCCAGCATGAAGACCTGACTTCTGTCTCCAGCATGCTCATAAAAGATCAGGGGTAGAAGCACATGCCTGTAATATCAGAGGTGGGGGAGTGAAGACAGGAGGATCCATGGGCCCACTGACCAGCCAGTCTCTTCAAATCGATGAGCCATAGGCTTAGTGAGATATTCTGTCTCCCAAAATAAGGTAGGGAGTGACAGAAAAAAAGTAACTATCAACTCTGGCCTCTGTGACACCTGTGTGCATGCTAACACACACACACACACACACACACACACACACGGAGACAGACAGACAGACAGACAGACAGACACCCCATGAAGCAAATGGGAAGCAAATCAAAATCTGCCCCCTACTCCAGCTAGCAGAGGACACTAATTTGTTGCCCCAGCCATCCTGATCCCAGAGCCTGCCTTAACCACCGGATGAAAGTGACTCAGTTAGATGAGCACTGTGACAGAATGCAGGAGCCAGCGGGTACACAGATCAACCTCTGAGGCCCAAGTTCTCACTACCAGCTCCTATCCTCCCTGTTCCACAGACAACTAAGAGATCAGGGAATGTGGCCCCCGAAGCCCAGGACTCCCTCCTGGGCCCCACAAAGCCCTGAGCAGTTCCCACTCATTGTCCTCTGGCCTGGCCATCTTCCCACCTCCAAGCACGGCAGGACCCAGCTGCAGCCTGGTGGGGGTTTCTATCTCCTGCAGCCCAGGGCCCCCTGTTAGTGGGGAGAATGAGGTGCAGGTCAACTGTGGTCAGCTGCAGAGATCAGCACCAGGATGCAAGGCCACAGCCCCAGGCCTGGAAAGCTGACAACACAGGAGGCCACGAGAATGATGAAGGATGATGCTTGGCATATAGGAAACAGGGTGGAGGGGTATATACTAGGAACTGACAGGCAGAAGGGTCAAGCAGACGCTCAGGAGCGTGTCTTTAGAAGCCCAGCTTTGCCATTCATGGGCAGGTTACCGAGACTCTCTAAGGCTCAGCTTCCTTGTCTCCATCATGAAAACAAGGACTAGAGAGCATCAAGATGGCAGACCTGGGAGCCACGGTGAGCTCTCAGCAGATGCGATTCCCAACTGTGGTAATGACTTCCACTGTCAGGGAGCCTGTCCTGAACTGCCTGGACCGAGAACCTGGAGCAGAGGCCAGAGTGTGGGAGCCCGTTCTGGGGTTCCTCGTGGCTTTACCCAGCAGGTCCGAATAGAGGATGATCAGGACCACGGGCCTGAGTGCAGGTGTCTGAGATGGTCTGCACTTGGCTGTGCTGGGGGAGGAGGTCTTTTGCTCCACCCCTTGGCGTCTCTATAAAAACCCTGGACCAGAGACAGTCCGGGCCCGTTGGAATAGGTTCCAGGCCCTCTCGAGGCTATCCTTTATTTTCTATCTGTTTATCTCCGCAAGATTCTCCGCTATAAATCCTTCTATCTAATATTTCTTGCTGCTCGCACTCAAGAAAACTCTGGGAAGCTGTGGGGGTGGTGGGTAAACGCCCCACACCAGAGTCAGCCCGGGATGCCTGGGAGGCTCAGCAGCTATAGGAGTGGATAAGCATGATGGAGGTGGCCCCAACACTGACAGAGATGGTCTTCAGCATCTCAGGTAAGAGCACCCCTGTGAACTCCTACCATGGGACATGGCGGGTTCCTCTTTCTCCCCTCTGTCTCCTGCCTCCCTTTTTCTCCTTCCATCCCTATCTCCCTGTCTCCCTTTTCTTCTCTATGACTGTGTTCTAACTCTCCTGCTCGCCTTTTGTCCCTTGTCCTTTCATTTCCAGCGTCCCCTGCTGGAAATCACCATCACCCACAAGACAGAATACCTGTTTGTTACGGGGTTGGTGCATGTTACCAGGAGACAAGCCAGGACCATCTCACTAAGGGTTTGGTTGGGTAGCCTCATCCCAGGTAAAAAAAACATCGCTCATCCTCAGCAGCAAGCATTTGAACCTTTTTCTATGGTCAACTGTGGGCAGCTCAAATAAAACTGTCCCCCGTCCTTCCGAAGGCCCAGCTTCTGACTCCTCCAACTGTCAGCATCCCTGTGGTCCCTACAGCCACATCCTCCTTCCACTCTGGACAAACCCCACTCCCCAGCCCCAGCCCCAGCCCCAGCTCCATTTGAAGCCAGGCTCTCATGAGGCTCTTGCCAAGACTTCTAGGCTACTAACTGGAAAGCTTCACAGCCCATTTCTCCAACCCCAGGTGCCCTGGGACAGATGTACCACTGGGCAACACAGAGACCTGCACCTGAAAAGCACTCCTCCTGCTGCTGACAGTCCACAGTGTCAGTAAACAGAGTGACTCATCCCAGAGACAAAAGCCAAGCAGAGCCCGTCCTGCCCACTCCCAGGGAGCAAGCTAAGTCAGTACCTACCTCATCAAAGTGCCCACTACTGTGCCAGCTCCCAAAGCCTGCTCCTTCAGCTTCCCTCGGGAGACCAGAGTCATGGGATGACAGCAAATGGCACCCCCTCTTGCCCCAAATGACTCTGACTCCCAAGACAAAAGGACCTTGCTAAAAAACGCCCTAGTTCAACCACTCAGTCCACACAGGAGGGTCTTCTTGGGGTCTAAAAAGGAGCCAGCCAAGGCAGCCACAGGGAAGAGGGAGAAACAGACACAGACAACTCAGGGGACCACCATGCTCCTCAAAAACTATCAAAAGGGATTTATTCTAGTGGTGATAACACCATTACACACTCTGAGACCAGCTCCAGGGTAACCAGGAGAGGGGAGCAAGTCTGGGGTCTTTTGCTTTTGGCTACAGAATTACAAGCTAACCTCCCCCACATAAAGTCTTCTTAGTTTCTATTTATTTTTTGTGAACATATATGTGTAGGCATTTGTGCACATGTACAGGTATATATTCACGTGCTAGTGCATGTGTGAGTGTAGTGGCCAGAGGTCAACATCCAGTGTTTTTACCTTATAGTTTGAGACAGGGTCTTTCACCGAACTCTGAGCCCACCAATTTGGCTAGACTGGCTAACAGGCCCCAGGGACCCTCCCATCTCTGCTTCTCCAGGATTGGGATGCATGCACACTCTCACATACGGCCTTTTCCACAGGTGCTAGGGTACAAACTCAGGTCTTCATCTTGTACAATAAGCACTTTGCTAACTAACCTGTCTCCTCAGGCTCCCACACATAGTCCTCGGAAGACCTGTCTCCTCATCCATTCCTCATTCACTCACTCACCGTTTGTTAGCATCAGCCATTCTAATGCTGATAAGGTATGCTGATAAGCCTTACTAGTAGACAAATGGAACCCCTCAAGTCAGGGAAGTATAGGGTGAGGGTTGCATTAGGCGACCAGGAACAATTGTGCCTGGAGTGGAGGTAGAGAGACTCACTGTTTCCTGAGGATGTCAGGAAGGGTTTCATTGCAGAAGAGACAGTGGAATGGACAAGCAGACATACAGATTTCTCAAGGATGCTCAGTGTCTAAAGTCTTGGGTCGTGGCTTTGGTCTTCACAAACACATTTAGAGTCCAGTACTCTCAATAAAGTCACAAAGCCATCTTCAGAAACCCATGAAAATGTGGATATAACTCTATTGTGTGAGCCAAAGACCATTCAGCTGAGACAAACCATGACCAGGAACCTTGTCCCCAGCGACAGTGTGAAAGGTAAGGGTGAGAAGGTGGACAGAGATGCTTCATGTGGAAGACAAGACAGCCATTGGCCATGTCAGCTGTTATTGCTTGCTAAGGACCAGTGTTCTTAGAGATGCGGTAAGAATACACAGGGACAGAGGTGAGTGTATAGATTAACTAACTACACAGTTTCTGCATCTTGAAGATCCCTCTGATTAGAAATATAGAACTGAAACTTTGCTTCTGACTCCCTTGTCTGACCCAGGAGGACTAGTCTAGTTTCATTTCTGTCGCTGTGATAAAAATCCTGACAAAAAAAGCAATGTAGGAGAGAAAAGGGTTTGTCCTACAATTTTAGCTTACAGGCCACCGTAGCAGAGAAGTCACAATGGCAGGGGCTGGAAGCAGCTAGTCACATCACATCTAGTCAAGAGCGGGGAGAAATGACAGCATGAATGCTGCTGCTTGCTTGTCTGTTTCTTTTCTCTTACACAGTTTAGGACACCATGCCTAGAGAATGGTGCTGCCCATAGTGGGCTGGGTCTTCCCACATCCATTAACAATCATGAAAATCCCTCCCAGACAGGCTCATGGGCCAACCTGATCTAGACTATCCCTCAATTAAATTAAAACTGTCTTCCCAGGTGAGTCTAGATTGTGTCAAGTTCACACAATTAAAACTTAACCATCAGGGACTTCCCAGGCTTCAGTGCCCTTTCAAGATCTTTAAACACTCAAGCCTGGCAGTAAAGGTCCTGAAATTGTCCCAAACCACCTTCCTAGAGTCTGTCTCACTAGAGTACTCTGTCACCTAGCTGGCTCAATCCAAGCATCATCTGTCCCCCAGGTTCTATGGCCCTTCCTCACCATGGTAAGCTCAATTCTAGACACATAAGTCACAGTCGATGAATGTCTTATACAATGGGAGAAGGGTGGATGGATAAATCCGGTGGGTAGGCAACTGAATCCAGTGGCATGCCATCTGCTCGCCTGGCACTCCTGCCCAAATCCACCTCATCTTTGCAAACTGGCTCCTGACACTTCTCCCCTGGGACCCTTTCTCCCCAGGTCTACTGCACCACAATGATTACCCATGCCTCTTAGTTCCTGGGGAATGGGTCTGCCTGCTCACTGGAGACAAATTGGGCCTGGTTTCAGACTGCCCTGTGGTGCCATTTATAAGGATTTTAGTCTTACAGATGGCTTTTCATGACTTCCCCCCTCAAGCAGCCCACAAATGCCCTAAGAAAGATGCTGTTCTTTCCCCCGGGGTGGCCCTGGACCACTGGGAAAGCCACAGGAGGAACTCACGAGGAGGTGAGGTGCTTGTGATAAGGGAGAAGAACCAAGCCACAAAAACAAAAAAAAAAACAAAAACCAGTAGCCTGATAAAGCCTAACATTTGTACACCAGCATGGGCTGAGTGATCTTGGCTGATTGTCTCTGGACCTCCAGGACATGCTCTCTGGCTCTTCTGCAGCCCTTCCCCGGGATACCTGGAGCTGTCAATCGCAGTGCACTTTCTCCAAGCCATGGGGATGGGTAAGTGTCCAAGCTGGCAAGTCAGCAGTCATCTTCCATGCCCAGACATGGGCTCCGGGATGGGCACAGGCATGTGACCAAACCCAGGCCAGTGTGGAGAGTGTTACATGAGGCTTGGCAGAGGGAAAGTCTCCTACAACGGAAGAGAGCCCATGCTATAGAAAGAGCATCTGGGTCGAACAGAAACAAAGTCAAGCATGCTAAGGCCTGATCTCCGAGCTCCAGCTACTCTTGAAGCAGTCTGCACCTAGCATGTCCAGTGGCAACAGCCTGCTAATTCCTTTCACTTAAGCTGTTTTGAGGTGGGCTTCTAAAACCAAAGTATGAGTTCTACTTGTACCACGAGGAGAGGTGAGAAACAAGCAAGCAGCTCTGCTTTCGCTAGGGGTGTTTACACCTGGAGGTCGAGAACCTTGCCTCAATTCCAGTAAGGCTCCTGGGGTGACCCTCAGCAGCTCTGACCCTCCATGCCAGAGTTCCAGGTGGACGGTAGAGCAAAGGACAGTACTGCCACATCTTCTCCGACAAGTCTCCAGCACCCACCTGCCCCCTCTTTTTCTTCTGTTCATTATGTAAATGGAGATGGGAGTCACAGAGACATAAAGACATTGTTGGGGGCATGTAGGGGAATACAGGGTACCTCTCTGCAAAGTGGAATCCCTCCCAGGGCCTGGCACCATTGTATTCAGAACACACACTCAGAACCCCCCCAATACACACACACACTCAGAACCCCCCCAATACACACACACACACACACACACACACACACACACACACACACCCCTTCACCAATGCCAAAGCTTCTCTAAACAGAAATGACTCAGGGATCCAGGCAGGAGAGGACTTGAGGAAACATGGACAGTTTACTTAGTTGCAGTCTTCATCCCAAACACACCACACTCAAGAGCTCCTGATCCATCCTCATCAGGGGCACCTCCATATGCTTGGCACTCAACAAGGCTAGTTCAGAAGAAACCTTACTAGATCCAAGAGCCCCAAGGACTGACTCTTAGAGGCATTCCACGGGTGCTGGAATGTTCTGGAGGCTGCAAGGACT
The DNA here is from genome assembly GCF_049852395.1 of Peromyscus maniculatus bairdii. NCBI lineage: Eukaryota > Metazoa > Chordata > Mammalia > Rodentia > Cricetidae > Peromyscus > Peromyscus maniculatus. The sequence goes on along the minus strand of NC_134853.1, from coordinate 143,828,729 downwards.
CCACCCTTCCCAAGCCCCAAGATCCAGGGAAGGTTAGACATAGGCAGATGCCATTGGGGTGGCCTAGGCCTTCTCAGTGTCAGCATCTGGAAAGACATAGCAAGTACATCCTACCCCAGTCAGCTCCTAGATGAAGAATTGCATATATTCAGTAGCCTTTCCTGGTAATCCCATGGCAGAAGGGAGGGCCAGGGGAGGAACAGGACCTGAAGAAATGGATCAGTCCCAATAAGGCTCATACCACCTCCAGGGCTTCCTTCAGGCAGGCAGGCAGGCCTAGGTTCAGGGAGCCAAGTTTAGTGGGGATAGTAGAAGGTGCATGCCCCATATCTTGAGCACATAGTAAGATTTTTCTTGTAGTGTCTGTCCAATAACCATGTAAACTAGGCATTGTTACTCACATTGACTAGACCAGGAAATCAAGTCTGAGGAGAAATGTGATTTTTCTCAAGCTAGCTGATGGTAGAGGTAGGACTCCACTCCATGAGAGACTTCTACACTGTGGGCTGAAAGAGAGCTTGAGCTCAGCTGAGGAGCCCCAAAGGGTTTAACTTGTCCAGATAGGTTCTCACCAATATCAATGTCAACTCTGAGTATCAAATGTCCATCAGCCCTCAAAGTGCCAAGGTCTGAGAGGGACTCCCACTGGGGTCCCCTGGGAGGCAAGTTAAAAATCAGCACCCTTGAAAGGCTGGCATCTGCCCCAAGCCAATAGAAGAAGGACCAATCTCTACAAGACTGATCACATCACACATGTGTTCCTTTCCTAGGTTTAAAATCCTCTCAGGGATTCCAACAGCTCTGGGGACAGCCCAGGACCTCCCTGTAGGACTTGTCCCCCATCCAGGGCACACGCTTTCAATGTCTGTCCTGGGGTCTTTGCTTGAGATGCTCCTTCCTTCACAGTCAGGCCAGCCCCTGCTCTGTCTTCAGCCATTAGCCTGTCACTTTAAGGAGCAACCCTCTCCAAACCTGGGATGAGGTGTCAAAACGTTTTTTAGACAGCACAGCAGGTGTTCAGGACGCTGTGAGCAGCAGCCTGCACTCACCTGATTTCAGCACAGCTGTAGTGGACAGCTCCCTGCATCCAGCTCTTTTGTTTTTCTCAGTTTGGGGAGGAGGAGGCCGTGCAGCAGCGGGGGCTGGGGACTGGGGATGAGTGTCAGCCTCCGATCCTCCAGCGGGATGAGTCTGAGGTGTGTCTACTCGGTTCTTCAGACCTTATTAAGATTGAGCCCCAATTGCCCACAGCAATAACCAGCTCAGTATGTTACTGGCTTTGATCCCTCTCCTGTCACCGTCTCCACTCCTCCACTCCTGTTTCTTCCCAAATAAGCTACCTGCATTCATGTCCTCATCTGAACTTCTGCTTTCAGAGGCAATGATCACAGGAAACCACACAGGACTCCCAACAGCTATCGAGTCGTGGGAACATAGGCTAAAATGCAAACTGTGTATATCGTAGTCCAAACATCCCTTCCTGACCAGTGGATAGCCAATGTGGTCCAGACACACAGTGGAATGCTATTAAGCCTGCAAAAAGGATGGCATGCTATATACACTATAACACAGGTTATCCTTAAAGACATCTTAAGCAAAGCAAGCCAGACACCGGATGTGTATTGGATTAGTCTAATTATAGGAAGTACCTAGTATAGACTCAGAGATGGGGCAGAGCAGAGGTTACCAGGGGCTGAGTGTTGGGAAGAAGGGGGAGTAGAAGGGGGAGGAGAGTGGATGATTCTGGTTGAGATGATGGGAAAGTTCTAGAAATAGATAGTGGTGACTCTTATACACCATGAATGTACCCTCAGTGCCACTGAACTGTATACTTAAAAATAGTAAATTCATGTCATATGTTTTTTTTTTCTATAACGAAAAACTTTAAGTTTCTGTTTAAAAATTATAAACCAAGACCCACTACTTCACAGGCGGTGTTGCTTAGGCCAAGCACAGCAAATCAACAAGCCCACCTGAGGCTTATTTAAAGGCAAACAACAGGAAGTAAACAACAATACAGATGGCAAGCTGATACAGGGAAACCGGGATGGTGGGAATCCCGGTGAACAGCATCAGAGAAGCCTTGTTCTGCAGACACTGAAACCGCATCACTGTGGGCACACAGACCCTGGCCTGCCTCTGGTCATGTCAGTGATACCAAATGCTTCCCTGACTGCTTCCCCACTGGTCTCGGGAGAGCAGCAGCCCGCACGTCTGTTCCTCCCTGCCTCAGACTTCAGCGAGCAGAGTATGTCCAGTAAATACAAACAAATGCCCAGTTGAAGACAAAGGAAGGAGGCGTGAGTATGGAGACCTCTAGGAAACGGGGAGTCCAAGAGAGACAAGAGTTACTTCAGCTATGCTAAGTCAGCAAGTGCCTCAGGCCAGACACAAAGCAGGAAGCTCAAAAGTGGGGGGGGGGGCGTGCAGGTGTGGGGAATGGGAGGAACGTGGTGAGGTGGTCAGGAAGGATGCTGGATGGAGAAGATGAGCTGTTGCTGGCCCATCTTACGCTTCGGAGTGACTCTCTATAAACTAATAGAGGGTTCTCTGCCTTTTCTCCGTTGCTAGGGTCTCAGATCAAGAGGGCATTCAGGGCTGCACGCCTAGGCATTTACAACCTTTCATGTTACACAGAACTAACTCTATAAATGCACATTTTCCTGAAAAGTACCTGATGCACTCTCAGACAGAAAGAATCTCTGGCTAGGGTGGGTCAAAATCAGGTGGACAGGGTACCCCTCAAACTCTTCCATCTTCCAGAGACCTGGGATCTTGGCCAGAAAGGGTAGAGGAGCCCACCCACCAAATTCAGTTACTCTCCAGAACCCATGACCCCCTAATGAGGATGGGAACCCAGAAAGTATGAAACCTGCTGCATCTCAATGTACCCTCATCACCTTACCATGGTCCTTGGATCTCCCAATTCCTCCCTCCTCCCTCCTGGAGTGTGAATCATTACCCACATCTAAGCCAGAGTGGCCTATCACCCCTTCTATTCCGTACCAGCCCAGTCCTAAAGTGCTGGCACCTTTTGTGACCTTTCCTTAGAGACCTACTTCCTGGGCAGCATGGACTAGTCCATCCTCCTCCATCTGAGCACTCCTGTGAGCCACATCTCCAGCATCTACAATCGTCTCCCTCACCAACCAGGTATGAAGAGTCCAAGGAGGTTTGCTCAGCAGCTTCCACCACTGCTGCCAAATGTCCTGCCCAATAGCGCTGGCTGTCACTCTCCTTTCTCCTAGGAAGCCAGCTCTGCCATTGAAGTCAAGTAGACAAGGACTCATATCCTATGCGGGTCGTTGGCCTGCTCTCTACAAACTATGTCCTCGAGGGTCTCCACTTTCTTAGCTCCGAAAAGGGGTTAAGAACCCTTAACTCGTTCAGTTTTTAACCAAGTCACAAACGGAATCATGCTAGCGCCTCCCACACCAGGCTACGCGGTTTTTCAAGGTTCAAAACCCCCTTCTGCCTGCATCTTGGAGACCTGTAAATCGTGATTGTCCTAAAGGCTCGGACAAGTTCTGCATAAAAGGAAGCCAGTGCTGGACCTTGATCTCACCCATCTGCCCCTGTCCTGTACACAGCTGTCTGAGGAGCCAGCTGAGCTGATGTGAACAGAAATAGCTCAGTGCCTGGCAGACAGTAGATGCTCAATTAACAGACTCTCTTCACCCAACGCCCCCCCTCCAAGAGCCAGATACGCAGAGCGTGTTGAAAATTGAGGTAATAAAGCCATCCCCTGTGAGGCTTCTTGTGACAGCTCCGATGACACTCTCAGGAGGGGGGGTCTGGAGAGATGGAGGTCCCGTGGCACAGCTCTCTGGACCAGCTGGCTGATTCCAGGGAGGCTGTCCTGCCCTGCTGAAGGGGGCGGATGAATCCTGCCAGATTTGAATGCTTCCTAATTCTCCTGAGGGTTTCTCTGCTGACAGCCAAGACCCACCCACTCATTAGCAGGACTTGGTGGCCAGAGCAGCGGGAAGAGAAAATTCAGTGAAAAGGAAACAAGCCAATAAACAAGAGTCCACCCACCAAGTGAGCCCCAGAGCCCCATCTGGAGCTGAGTCAGAGGGCGGCACCCTCAGGGCAGCACCTCCCCCGCCTGGCCAAGAGACCCAATGGGACTGCCCTCCGCAGCTCCCAGACCCCTCTCCACCCTGCCTCCGTCATGTCCGCTGATTATGGCAGTGTTCCCTACTACAGCATAAACGAATGCATTATGTCTTTGTTATGCTAATGTCATAGCACGCCGCAATTTAAATAGCACTTCCAGAGAAATTAAGTATGTTCATTGACACAGTGAAATGTTTTCACCCTCGATGTAACCTTCACAGATTCTGTACAAAATCCATCAGTCAGTGAGCTATTCATTTGCGAATGCTTAGCAATTATTATGCTAATGCCTCACAATGCATTACAGCAAATTCTCTGTAAGTGGCAGGAAGTGCAGCTGCCTGGCACGCTCCGCACCCAGATTACAGGGCATCTATCAATATACCAAGTCATCATTGCATCTTGGGTCCAAACACATTTTTAGTCCTGCCTTCCAGAGCAGACCACCCTGGTCTCAGGAACGGAGCTAGAATGCAAGTGTTAACACATTGTCTGAGGCCTCGGGATGGGCGAGGTGTATCAGTTAGCTATTGCTGCATAACAAACATTCTATGACTCAGCAGCTTATAGTGATATAAGCATGCATTATTGCTCAGGATCTGGGCCAGACTAGGTAGACGTAGGCTGAGGAGTATGATTGCTAATCTTGGTTGTCATCTTCGTTGGATCAAGAATCAGCTAAGAAGCAAGCTGCTGGGCAGACCTGTGAGGAATTTTCTTAATCAGGGAGACTCCCGTCTAAATGTGGGCAGCACCTCTGGTTGCAGCCTAGATAAAGGAGGTCAGAGAAGAAAAAGCTTTGTTCTTTTTGCCTGCTTGCCTTTGTGTCTCGTTGGTGAGTTCATTGACGCTGCTGCTGCTGCTGCTGCTGCTGCTGCTGTCATTGCTGTTACATTCCTTCACTGATCTCAAAACCCAACTTCTTTGGGTTTCCAGTGTGGACCAAAGACCAGTGGCTCTCCAGGAACCCTCTGAGTCTTCAGCATACGATGGGGACCACTGTGTTTGACTGCTGAAGCATATGGATGGAGCAACTACCAGGCTCAGCCTCTGTGGTGTGCAGCCACCATTGGACTACCCAGATTGAGTCACATGAGCCTATCTAATGGCTCTCTTTTATATTCTACCAGTTCTGTTCCTCAAGAGAAATTTCTTTAATACCCTGGCTGTTAGTCTGTGGATTGAAGGGACCACTATCACGTTTAGGATGGCCTCATTTAGTGCCTAACCATGGGCTGGATATCAATCAGGGTACAGAGCAGGGATGGGGGGATTGTAGCAGGATCTTAAAAGGTCTTACCAATAAAATCAAACCTGAAGCCAGGTATTGGGGTGAATGCTGGAAGATCAGAGAAGCAGAACAAGCCACAGCCACCTCACCTTGCCAATTCCTCAGCTGATCCTGTTTCCTCAGACTGGATGCCTCTCAGCTGAACTGTGCTACTCAAAAGCCTAAAAGTTTAACAAGACCTAATTCCTGGTCCTCACACCTTATATACCTTTCTGCTTTCTGCCATCACTTCCTGGGATTAAAGGCATGAGTCACCATGCCTGGCTGTTTCCAGTGTGGCTTTGAACTCACAGAGATCTGGATGGCTAGGATTAAAGGTATGAGTGCCACCATTTTCTGGCCTCTATGTCTGTCTAGTGGCTGTTCTGTTCTCTGACCCCAGATAAATTTATTAGGGTGTACGATATATTGGGGAACACAATATCACCACAGGGGATGACGTGACCTTTTGTCTCCTATCATCTAACATACCATGTTGGTTTGTGTGGTAGTAGCGGGATTCCAAGAGAGCTCATGTGCGTGCAGGAATTGTTTTTTTTAATTTCTTAAATCTTTATTTTATGTGTAGGACTGTTTTGTCTGCATGTTATATACATGCACCACATGTGTGCCTGGAGCCCATGGAGGTCAGAAGAAGACATCAGATCCACTGGAATTGTAGGTACAGATGGCTGTGAGCCACCACGTGGGTGTTGGGAATCAAACCCAGTTATTTGCAAAAGCAGCAGGTGCTCTTAACCACTGAACCATTTCTCCACAGCCCTCGGGCAGGAATTCTTAAAGTCTGGGTTTAGACACGGCACAGTATCCCTTCTGTTGCGTTCTGTTGGCCAAGTCAGCCAATAGTCAGTGGGCAGCCCTGTCGGAGAAGGGAACTAGATTCCTCCTTTTGATAGGACACACTCAGACACAATACAGAGACCCTGAGCAGAGAGAAGAATGAGGATCTGCACCTTATGCTGTAACCCCCTTGCTGGAGATATGTGAGCACACCTACCCAAAGCCCCAGTGAGGCTGGTGCTAGCCAGTCTCCAGTGACCTCTTCCTCAGCTGGAGCAGCACAGAGAAAGGAGTTACCAATGGTCACAGTGTGGTATGCAGGGTCTGGTCAAATGCACCCGTCACTGAGATGAAGACACCCTGCCTTTGCTACAACAGAGCCCTGACTTTGTGGTAAGCCCTCGAAGAGCCATTTACTCTCTCGTTGGGGACCAATGGCATGGCCAGTGAACCCACAGGACAGCGTTAGGACTATGACTGGGGGTCATGGCCCACTTCTGACACACTAGAGACTCAAAGCCAGGTTTAGGTCTCCTGGAACAAGCCACCGAACCATCAGATGTAGAAGAAAAGTCGGAGTTCAGAGCTCTGGTTCAGAAATGAAATGCTCCCAGTCTATAAGAGCTAGTGCTGGGCCTGCACTGCATGTGCCCTCTCTCCAAGGGAACTTAGTGTCTGGCGGCCGCACTCAGCATCCCATGCTTCCTGGGCTCAGCTGATGAATAAAGAGGTCAAGTTCTTGACCTAAAGACAAATGTCCTACGGCCTGGCTCACAAAGAATGCTTGAGTCAATCAGTTCATCTCCTGGGACTATGAACTCAGAAACAGAAAGGAGTTGCTGGCCAGTGGCGGCAGGAGCTGCTGCTGATCCCAAGGCATTGCCAGGCAACAGAGGGCAAGATGCATCACCTGTGCAGAGCAGTGATGGGGCCCAGAGCCCCGACCTGTAGAGGACAAGGAGTACGTACCACCGGTTCCGAAGTGACAGTGCTCAGAGGGAGGAGGGATGGAGGAAGAGAGGGAGTCTGTTTTCCAGAGCTCCTGGATTCCAGCGGCTTTGTAGTTCCAGCCCAGCTCTGCACACATCTTGAGAGGAAGGCCTCTTGAGCCACCACTCAGCAAGTCCAACACGGCGCTCCACACACTCACATGCCCAGCCTCTCTTCACAGGCTTCCCAGCAGAGCTCCCTTCCAGGGTCTCACTTTATTCCTCAGCCTGATCCTCAGCTGAGGGAAGAATCATGCTAGGGCCCCCCCAGCCTTTTCTCCACCCAGCAGCCAGAGGGATGCTTAAAAGGACAAAGCGGGGGGGGGGGGGGGGTCGGGGGGATGGTTCAGTCAAATCAGGTGGTGCACCCAGACCTAGACCAGGCCCTGGTTTCAAACTCCACCTGCCCCTGTGGCTTCCTGTCTGACAAGCTTGTCTGGCTGTGCCACCACATGAGAGACATGATGGGGGAGGGTTAAGCCCTTCTTTCTCATACTCACTGGGTGCCCACTAGGTGCCAAGGTGCCTCAGGCACAGAGAACACCACACTAAACAGTCCCTTCTGGAGAATAAGTACCAGTTCAGAGAGTTGGTGACAGCCAGGAATGCAGTAGGACGTATTTTGAGCAGCACGTGACTATAGCTGAGCTCTGTCCCCCAGATTCTCCAGGTCCTCCCCACTCTCCTGAGCTCCTCAATCCTTGATATTGGTAGCTCCCCCAGCCCAGACAGGACAGGTTGCCGGTACCCCAAAGCCACGTTTTCTATACATGTTCATCCCCGCTTCTCTGGGTAGGGGGTCAAGGTTTGGACCAGGGGTGCTGGGTGTAATCCTCTAGTCTCCACCCAGTCTCACACTCCACCTGCCCCTATGACTTCCTTGGAAACAGGGCTCAGCCCACCACCCAGGAAGGATAGCCAGAAGAGATGCAGTCCTTGAGAAAGGCCACTGAGTCCTCAGCCAAAAGCCTTGGGCTCTTCTTACTCCTCCAAGTGTGCATCCAGGGTCTTGTTAGAAAGGCTGACACATCGTTCTCCGGGATCAAGTGGTGGAGAAGTGCCTGAAGCCATTTATTTAAGGGACCTCCAGGGGCATGCAGGAACTAGACAGTGCCCTGCCCCCAGTCCAGGCAGAGTCACTGAGGGACAGTCACTAACCTTTCCAGGCCAGTCACTGGTCAGGTAGGGTGAAGGGCAGAGCACAGCCCTAGGAGGCCACGTGGGAGGAGGAAGGGAAAGGAAAGCTGGGGGAGGCAGATCTGAGGCTGGGCAGGAGGGAGGAGGGTAGGAAGTGGGCTGAGAGGGGGCAGCTGTTGGTTAACAAGCAGAGCAAGGATCCCCGGCACTCTCAGAGGGCCCGGGACAACCAAGAGCCCCCCAGGGCCTGCCATTCCCATGACAGTCCCAAGCCACTGTCTCCCAATGGGTCCGAGCAGACCCTGCCCCACATGCTTCTGTGGAGGTGCCTGCTCCAGTCCTGCATGTGGTACATGCCTGCCCTTGTACACACTTGCACACGGCCAGTCACATGTTCACTGTAATCCTTATACATACAAGCATGCATTCACCTGTAAGTCCTCTCTTCATGGGCCCTACAATCACCTGTGCTCTGGGACTTTACCTGTCTGGGGCCTGGTGTTCATGAGCACACACACATGCACACACCCTTCCCCACAAACATGACATTCTCACCCTGCCTTGCCCGTTACATGCACACTCTACTATGGGGTGCGTGAAGTACCTACTCGGCCCACCCTCTCCCACATGCTTCTGCTAACCTCTCTTAGCACCAGGCACAGGGAAGTAATAACCGCAGTGAACACTTGGTGAGAGTTCCCCGTGTCCCAGACTCTGCTCTAAGGGCTCTCCAGGTCTTCTGTGACCTGGAAGAGAAGGCCATGGCCATTCTCATTCCACTCATCTGGAGGCACACAGGTATGGAGGTATTTTCTCAAAGTCACACAGCTATTAACCAGTAGAGCTGGGCCTACAATCCAAGCTCTCGAACACTTCTCTCTACCACTTGGCTGTATAATGTTCACAGCACGCAACCTTCATAACAGAGGCTCTTCTTGCCCCTCCAGTTTGCGTTATGCTCCTCTGACACATGGTCTCAGATCACCTCTGCACTTCTGCCTGTGTGGAGCATCTAATGCGTGCCAGTACTGCCAGGTACCAGGGTGCTACACCACGGTCTCTGACTCTCCCCCACTGCCCACTGTGGGGTGAGGACTCTGCCTTTAACATGAGCTCCCACACATAAGAATCTAGAGTGCAGGGTAATGAATGAATGGACGACACAGCCACACTGTAATATTCTTACCTCTGCACACACGAGCATGCAAGTGAGGAGCCTTGGGTCCCCAGCCTCACACACTGACCGGAAGCCATGTGCCATCCTCATTCTCCACCTTCTCACAGGTAGACTGTCACATGAGCAAGCACAAGTATACACACACACAGTAAGGATATAACAGACTCTCACATGCTTGCACACACCCACATTCTTTCATGATCCTCATATTCACACACACACACACACACACACACACACACACACACACCACATATGCTCTCTCTCACACACAGCTGCTAACTCTCATCCACACTCACATTTACACAACCACTGGACACTAACTACCTATGCACACTTTCACACTACATCCACACTTGTGGCATAAGCAAAGAGGGGTATGGGGATGGAAGGGAGCAGGACAGCTACAAACCCTCGGGGTTTAGTGACCAGGACAGAAGGGAGAAGGTAGCGAGTTACTGTTGAGGGACAGCCTGAACCCTTCCCTCCAGGCCCCCTCCTCTGCCAGATGAAGGGGCACCTTCACAGCAGCATCACCTGACCATATGGCCTATGAGCATGGAGCCCTGCCAGAAGGGCCGTCGTGAACAAGCAAAGCACAAGGCTGAGGGTTAATCAGGACAAGCCACGCCTCGGGGACAGCTCAGGAGGAGCTTAGCACGTGCAGAATGGGCAGCTGAGGGGCTAGGGGGGATCAGGCTGGCAGGGCTCTGCACATCAGTAGCAAGAAGAAAAAGAACATTCTTGACCAGGTGTGACAGGGCATGCCTTTAACTCCAGCACTCCAGAGGAAGTGGAACTCTGAAAGTTCAAGGCCAACCTGGTCTACAAATCAAGTTCTGAGCCATCTAGGGCTACATAGAGAGACCTTATCTTAAAAGAAGGAGAGGGATGAGGAGGAGGAAGAAAGGAAGGAAGGAAGGAAGGAAGGGAATGCCCCTGACATTCAGCATGCTCTGAAAGTCACCCCACCACGGTGTCTAGGACCACTGAGGTGGTCCCAACTTTGGGGGACATAGGACAGACCTGAGATGGCAAAGCAGGACCTTTCTCATCAGAGCTTTCAAGGGGGAAACTGAGGCAGAGTTTAGGTAGGCTGCTGTGATTCTGCTTATCATGTGCCCTCCTCAGGCCCCAGAGCTGTCTGTCCATCCCTAGTAATGCTGCCAGAAGCCCAGGAAGGCTGGTGTTCCCCAGCAGCTGGGTCTCTTCCTACCAGTCAGCCCACAACAATGTCAAGTCCACCCACTTCCCCACACAGCCATGTTCAGAACACAGGTCTCAAAACGAGTTTTCCCAGCATTCCCTATGGCTGAGGAAGGCCCTGTGGCTAAGGGAATGTGCATACCTCAAGCTTTTGCTCCTTTTCCCTGCTGACCAAAGGCAGTGGTCCCTTCCCCATGTGTCCCAGGAGCCATATCAGTGCGGCATGAGCTTTCCTTGAGGGACAAGGGACAAGTCTGGGACATACTTTCCGACTTACAAGCCACAAGTGCTAAAGGAAAGAGGCTTTTCAGTGGCTTGGGATCAGGGCTGTTACTAAACCTCAAAGGCCCTGGCGCTTCCTGCCCCTCGGGGCTGCTGTTGGCCTCCGCCACCTCTCAGGCCTCCTGCTGCAACGCTAGAACTGTGTTTGAGTTCCTCCCATCTGTGATGCATCCCCCTTGGGGCCCTTCCCTGTCTGATCTCTTACAGAGTAGCCCCAGCAATGAAGGGTGGGCAGACACCCTTCCCTCCTCATGGTAGCAGGTAGCAACGTTGTAAAGAGTGTGGGGCCCCTGTGCTGGGGAAGAACGCTGGTCCCTTCAGGCTAGAGGAGCTTTCAACCCAGGGTCCTACACCCAGAGACCCAGACTCCCTGCTTCCTCATCTCTGACATTCATTCCCTGGAGAATGCTAAGGCATCCACTGCCCAGGAGGAGAGTCACTGGAGGAAGCTGGTGCCTCGGGGCTCCGAAGCTTGACATGAGCACAGAATACCATGATTCTGTAACACCTATGACAGTCTGCATTCATCCGCACATCTGTCGGTCTACCCATCATTCTGTGTATCATCCATCCATTTGTCCGTTCATACATTATCTGTTTATCCATCTGCTCATCCACACACCTTTGCATCTATTGTTAGTTTTAATTGTCAACTTGACACAACATAGAATCACCTAGAAACAGTTTCAATGAAGGACTGTCTACAATGGGGTAGCCTGTAGCTATGTCTGTGCAGGATTGTCTTAGATTGATTGGGGGTAGGAAAACCCAGTTCATTGTGGGTGGCACCATTCCCTAGGCAGGGAATTGTGATCTGAGCTGAGTAAGAATTGAGAACTAAAGCCGAGCACAAGCAAGCATGCATACATTCATTTCTCTCAGATTTTTGACTATGGGTGTGATATGTGACCAGCTGACTCAAGCTCCTGCCACTGTGATGTCCCCACAGTGATGATTGTAAACTGCTATTGTGAGATAAAATGAACACTTTCTCACCTAAGGTGCATTTTGTCAGGGTATTTTATCACAGCAAGAGAAGTGAAACAAAAACACAACCCACCTATCCATCTGTAAACATATCCATCTATCCATCCATCCACTTTCCATCTACTCATCCATCCATTTGTTCATTCATTCATTCATCCATCCATCCATCCATCTGTTCATCCATCCATCCATCCATCCCTTTCCTATCTGTTAATTCAGGACACGTTCTATGAGTTGGGGCTGTGTCAGGCATTAGGCTCTTAGAACAAATAAAATGAATCCAAACTGTCCCTGCCCTCAAGGAGCTCCCAGCATGGTCAGGAAGAAGACGCAGAGACAGATAAATGGCAAGCCAGTGTGAGGAGCGCAATTACCAAGCTACGAACAAAGAGCTGTGGAGACACTTCTGCCCAAGCCTAAAGGAGCACTTCAGAAAGGCTCCGCAAAGGAAGTGACATTTAAGCTGAGTCCTGAAGAATGGGTGGCAGTGTGGAAACTGGGGAGAGGAGAGAGCTCATTCCAACGTACCTCAGAGGTGTCCTGTGACAGCCTTAGTTCCACAACTAATAACGCGAGCGTTCCAACTAAATCCACTCCAGACTTCAAGTTCAAACCTCAGTCAGTCATTTCAGACCTTGGACTAGGAACAGAGCCTCACAGAAAATAATTACCCAAACCTCTTGAAGACAATCCTTCCCCTAGAACCCCAGCATGTTCATACAGGAGGCTGTGCTTACCTCAGGCCGGCTGGACACCCCTTTGCCCTATCAAGGAAAGTCTAGCAAAGGCTGAATCACCAGGAACACAGCCCAGCACAGTGGACTACCACTTCTAAAGTTAGGTTAGAGTCAGAGTTCAATGTCTCAATTCTAAAGTCATCGGATAAACAGTACTGTGGTTCAATTCCACAACCACTAGGCAAAGAATTCCCTAGAACAGTGGTTCTCAGCTTATGGGTTGCAACGCCTTTGGGAATTGAACGACCCTTTCATAGGGGTTGCCTAAGGCCATCAGAAAACACAGATATTTACAGAAAGATTCATAACAGTAGCAAAATTATAGTTAGGAAGCGGCAACAAAATAATTTTATGGTTGGGCTCACCACAACATGAGGAACTGTATTAAAGGGTCAGAGCATTAGGAAGGTTGAGGACCACTGTCCTAGAAGCACAGCTTGAGACAAGGTTTGAGTCCAAGCCATTTACTTGAGAGCTACTCCAGAAAATACTGATGAAGAAAAAAGGGAGGTGAGACTGGGAGGAGAAGGGAGAAGAGTGTTGCCAAGGACAGGGTGGGCTTGGTTAAGTAGGGGAACCTTGGAGACACGCTGTCTTAGTTTGGGTTTCTATTGCTGTGAAGAGACACCATGACCATAGCAACTTTTATAAAGAAAAACATTTAATTGGGGAAGCTCACTTACAGTTCAGAGATTCAGTCCATTATCATCATGGCGGGACTCGATGGTGTGTAGGCAGACATGGCGCTGAAGAAGTAGCTGAGAGCCTACATCTTGCAGGGAACAGGAAATAGTCTGTAACACTGGTCGGTATCTTGAACGTATATCGGACCTCAAAGCCTGCTTCCACCGTGACACACTTCCTCCAACAAGACCACACCTACTCTAACAAGACCACACTCAAAAATAGTGGAACTCCCTCGGGGGCCATCAGAACTACCACACACGCTGACCCTGACAGTACTCTGAGCTAACCCTGCCAGAAGGCAAAGGGATCGGGTGTTTGTCCTCCCAGTCATGCACATCACTGGCTGAGGGTCATCCCCCTACAGCTTCAGGGATCCCGATGGCCAGCAGAAGTCCTCAGTGGGGTCTTAAGTGCCTGTAGCAAAATCCTGCTGGGATGTAAGTGCCACAGGCTGCAGAAATGGTACTCAGGCCAGGGTCACCAGAAGGGAGAGTGACAGGGAGTCAGGGACTATCACTCAGGATTAGGGGACATTCAAAAGAAACCTGGGTAATTAGGAAGGCTCAACTATGAGCAATGATCAAAAGACAACACAAGCGAATAACCAACATCTGCCCTGATGGTTCGAACTCAGGCCAGGGATGAAAGGGTGGACCTGGGGTCCGAAGGGCTGAAATGAAACGAAAAGCCTGGCCTGGGCACTGTCCTCCCAGGATCCCAGTAACTCATGGCCAAGGGGCATTAGGTAGGGACATTATAGGGCAGGAGAAAGGGAAGTCCTTATGGAGCACCTAATGACCCCAACCCAAGGCAAAAAGCAGCTATGGTCTGTGCCCAGTCGTTCATGACCCATAGCCTCTCCGTGGGTGGTATGGAGATACACTCCGAGCTCAGCAGGGCAGGGTAACTTTCCTCCAGAGCATTGCAAAGTAAAACTCCACAAAGTGCCGAGTCACAGGAAACGCCAAGATTCTTCACACATAGAATAATGAGGCAATAAAACTCAACTATAAAGTTAAATAATTTACCATAAATATCTAAAGCTCTCAAATTATTCTCTACATTAACTGCCTATGTTTAAAATGATCTTTGCATTCACTATGTCACAGATGGCGAAAGCAGACAAGAGAGTCCTTGACAACTCCAACTGCAATTAGCCCTTCCCAGCTGCGGTGATTTAAAGGCCTTTTCAGTTAAGCTGAATGAAACACCCGCGCTTTATAAATAAAGGCTTTACCAGGGCCGACAATGAAGTATTTGAAACATACAGGCCTGAGCCACTGGGGAGGGGCTGGCAGGGGAGGGCTGTCGTTGCATCCCCAAACTTGCCTCCCCGCACCCTCAGTCACGGCCCCTCCCGCCTCACTCATTTGGGCTCTTATGCTCTCTGCTCCTTGAACACGGCAGCCCCCTCCCCAAGCTCAGGCCACGCCTCCTACTCTCACAAGACACGCCCACATCTCCATTCACATTCCTGTTGCACCATGCTCTCTATATCCTGTAGCCTAGCACATGTGTACACACACACACACACACACACACACACACACACACACAGAGAGAGAGAGAGAGAGAGAGAGAGAGAGAGAGAGAGAGAGAGAGAGAGAGAGAGAGAGAGAGAGCTCAGGAGGTGGCGCTTCTCCAAGGAAGCAAAGCCTGCGGGACCATGAGAAATTCTTTACTGTGTAAAGGCCAAATAAGGTCAATTGTCTCTGTGGGAGACCTGTGTGTCAGCGTCGGTGACCGAGTCAGGGAGTCAGAGGACCCTGGCTTCTCCTCCAGCTGGCCCAGAAGGAGGAGTTCTCTCTCTGTGCTGGGAGGAGCTGCCCTTCAACAGCACTTGAGCATCTTGGAGCCCGGCTGTACATCGCAAAGGAGGTCAAGGTTACCCTGATTGCCGCCAAACGTCCCTCCCTGGGGCCTGGCTGGTTAATTGCTTGGAGTCTGGTGAGGCAGAAGCTGTCAGCGAAATGGCCCCGTGAATCACATGCTTGCATCTCTGGGATCCTCATGTAGATAAGGCTAGGCCCCTTCTATCCCACCGGCCACACCCCTAGCACAGGGGACAAAGGGCCTAAGCCCAGCCTGGCTAAGCTCAGCCACCTGGGGACCACAGGGTCTTCTTCCTGCGTGAGATGCAGGGTCCAGAGTTGCCATGGCTCAGCCAGAAAGAGCAGTCTAACTCAGTCCTCCTCACTCGGGCATATACAGGCAGCAATAACCATACCCCCTTTACTGAGCAGTTTCTTCATGAGGCATCCGGGCACCATGCCCAAGGCCCTTGCAGACATCATCAATGCCCCTGGGACCTCACTAAGAGCCCATGAGCAGATGCTGAGATCTTTATGCAGTTTGCAGACGAGAGAGACAAGTAACTTGTCCAGGTGTATGTGTTGGGGGAGGGGCAGATGCCAGTAAGGCAGCCAGCTGCCCAACTCAGCTCTGCTGGTCATTCATGACGCAGCCCCTCAGATCCTTACACCTGCCTTCACACTTAAGACTTCGCCCAGCTCTCAACCCCACCTCCCCTCAGAGTCCTGCTTCTGACGGTGAGGAAGCCTGGAATGTCAAGATGACATGCCTATCCATCCTTATGTCATCCTGCTGGATCTTCCAGGGTGAAGCTTTCCCTCAACCAACTGTACACCACTCCTGGGCTACTACCTTCGTCCTCCATCATGAGATCTCCCCTTGCCTCCTTTCCATCCTAGAAGGGCCAGTGGCCCTGCATCAGGACCAGCAATGTGCCCAACTCTCAGACTCCAGGAGGATTCCTAGAAGAAGCCAGATCCAGACTGGCTCAAGCCGGTAGGAGGACCAGCCAGAAGTTCCAGGGGAGCATCTGGACTCCCAGGGCTGCACCCCAGGCAAGCTCTCGTGAATGTGCTGTTTATCATATTTGAGTTCCAGGAAGATGCCTGGGCTGGAACCCAACTCACAAAGGAAGAAAACAAAACGCCTTCCATCTCTAAGGGGAACAGAGGCATTATGGGATCTGGAGCTTGTGGAGGAGGGTAAGAGGCATTGCATGGGCACATCAAAAGTACTGATCCTACATCCTAGGCAGCTAGGCAGCAGTGGAACTAAGCCAGGGCCCTGGGGTAGCAGCCAGAGTTGCAGGGCCTGGGGTGGTGGCCCTGGGGTGGGGCTGCTGGTCTCAGAGAAGGAAAGACACTTGACTGCAGGCCCAAGGCCAGGTCTAGCTGGTGCCAGGAGCCTCTGGGAGAGTCACAGTTTACAGATCTCTAAGGAACGGGAGCACAGGCCTGAGGAGGAGCTAACTGCCTTCCACTCCCTGCTGAATGTGGGCAAAGAAGGTTGACCTTCAAGGTGGAAAAGCATCAATGAGAAAGATCCCAGAGTGGGATCAGAGGAAGAATCCAGGGCTTCAGTGAGGCCAGGCCTGAGAGCAGGCTGAAATGAAGGTTCGGTGGGTGAGGGGGGCCTCCAGGGTCTGTCTGGACAAGCTGGACCTCCTCCTGGGAACCACAAGGAAATGCCTATGGTACCACACAACTCTGTGAGCCAGTTGACAGAAGATGGATAGAACAGCCTCCTAGGAAACAGAGAAGGATGGGGACATTACTGAGGTGATGGGGGAGGCTGAGGGTGAAAGCTTAGGACACAGGAAGACTAAGGGGAGGCACTTGTCCCATGGGAGGCACAGGATGTGGGAGTACCTGCTGATTGTTTTTGCCTGGGACTGTTAAAACCACTGGGGGCAAAAATCATGCCTGTCCTAAGCACTGTGTGTACGCGCACACTGACACACACACACACACACACACACACACACACACACACACACACACACACATGCAAAGGTGTATGCATGTGCTCATGTGTGTGGGATAGGTAAGTCATCAGTGCTATGGGATAGGCAGACCATCACTATCCCCATTTTACAGTTGAGAAGGTTGAGGACAAGAAGCTAAATACCTTCTAAGGACATAGCTACAGACTAAGTACTAAGTACCCCCGAAGGACATAGCTAGTGCGCAGTGAGCCAGCGTTAGAATCAGGACTTTTACCTCCTGTGACACGAAGATCAGATGCGCCAGTGCCAGAGATGTCATCTAATGCGATCCTGGACATCAGGGTGGGAAAGCTGGGAGAAAAGAGGTGTTCTTCATCTTCACAGACCGGGAGATGAGGCCCTGGCTTTGGTGAGGGGAGAGGAGCATTCGTGGCTAACCCACCAGGCAAGGCGATCAGCACGGTGAATCCAGGTGTCACCTGCCCAGGGGACTCGGGGACTTGCTGTGAACTGCAAACCGCCCGGTCAGGAGCTGGGTTTGGGAGTTCACACGTGGTGTTTGACTAGATGTGTGTCCTTGAACCAGCCTTTTGAACTCTTGAGCATCTGCACCCTCTTCCACAAAGGGGGACATGAGTGAAACACAGGCCCCAGGGGCCCTGGAGAGCATGAGACGAAACAGGAATTCAAGGCTGGCTGTTCACGGGAGCTCCAGGGTGTCCTTACTCTACAGGGATGCGATGCATCTGGATAAGGCACGTGAGGATGCCAAGGCTGAGACGGCAGGGGCATGGTGGGCACCACGATGACCTGGAGATCACCCTCAGAGCTGTGGGTCAGCCTTTACCCAGCACAGTCTTGGGGTTCCTCAAAGTCACACTCCTCCTACAGGAGACCACTCAACCCTGCACGGACTTGGGCCTGGCCCACCTACCCCAGTACAATGAAGTTCCTTGGCCTTCATATTCTTCAGTTTCATTTTCTGTAAAATAGCATCCATCCCATAGGGTTGGTGTGATGATATTACACTGGGAACAGTGTCCTGAACACAGATCTCCATAGACGTCAGCTGCCACCTTCAGAGCTCTCCTTTCATCAGGTGGTACCAAGACTAATGCAGTGCAGGTACCATTACCTCCCCTGTTTTAGATTATTTATTTCTAACAACTCTAGCATTTTTGGAGAATAATTCTTATCAGTTATAAACACACACACACACACACACACACACAGAGATAGAGAGAGAGAGACAGAGACAGAGACAGAGACAGAGACAGAGTTCTTCCCAGTAGACATCTGATTCCTGCTGGAATAGGAACCATTTTCCACCTGTAACCATCACTTGGCACGATGTGGTCAGCCTGGATGGGCTCCCCCCCCCCCCCCCCCCCCCCGACAAGCAGAACATGGAAAGTTGCCATCAGTGACCTGTATTAAGCTGAGGGGACCAGACAGCAAGCAAGCAGTGGAAAACCTGGAGCCTCACAGGTGCCTGGGCACAGGACAGAGTGATTTCCTGCAGACTCCAGAGCTATCAAGACGCTCGGACATGTAGCTGCTGTCATCCAGAGAAACGGCAATTTCCCACCATTTTGCCTCACACGTGAATTTAATAAGCATGTTGCAAGCAAAACCACTAATTATCACCACTGTTTACAGGTCATGTTCCAGCCACAGCTCCGTCCAAGAACAGTCCTCGTATGCCTTTTCTCTGCCTCCTATTACCCTCCCTATCCGCCCAGGCTTCACAGGATCTCCTGAGGTTGGCTGTCATCCACTGGCTGACCGAGACCCATGGAAAAAGTGGATAGTCCCACCAAATCCTTCTCTTCGGAATCTAAAGTGTGGTGACATTGGCCAAGGGAGCTGGGAGATCATTCCACGAGAGGTAGAGAGGCCCTGACACACCAGGCCCAAATGTCAGGCCCAAGGAAAAGGTTGCAGTGTATGAGTACAGGCTCAGCGGCAGAGAAGTAAAAAGGCCTTGGGCAGGAAGCAGGACAGACAGCCATGTCTGTAGGCGCTTCAGGGACAATCTGAATTTTCAGCCTCTATTCTACATTGGCATGGGGTGCTATGCACAAATGTCTAGCTGCAAACCCTCATTCTGCAGATAACAAAAGGAAGTCTATCTCTAGCAACCAAAACTCACAGCGCCCTGTGGCACTCTGACTCCTTTACACACAGACAGAACTGACAGCTCTGTCTTAGGAGACAGAGTTGGGCCAGCTACTGATCCATCTCACTGACCCTTTTCTTTAAGAAGAATCTCGAGTTGTGTCAGGCTGGCCTTGAACTCCCTATGCAGTCATCCACTGGAGGATGGCATCTAGTTCTCCTGTCTCCGGGTCTCAAAGGCTGGAACCACAGGCACATGCCACCGCATGCAGTTTTACATGATGCCACGGAAGGAAACCAGGGCCTTGTGCATGTCGCACAAGTGCTCTACCACACAAACCACATCTCCTGTCTTCTCAGTCCTGGGTGCTTGGCATGTCTCCATCTTGTGCACAGTAGAGCCCAGAGACAGGTTTTCCAAATCTCTCTCTGCATCCAGGCACGCTGCACCTGCTGGCCTAAAGTTTAGCATCCTCCTTAAACTCCCAAAAGCAAGTTTATTCTAGCATAATTTGGCTGTGAACCTAACATAGATTGTGGTGCAAGATGGATCTTCAACAAAGCTGTGTTTCTGTCAATGGGGCTAAGTGTCTCCAAACCTTGGCTGTAATGGGATGTAGGTAAAGCCATGGAACATGTGGTGATCCATAGATGAATAGTTATGGGCTAATTTAAGATATAAAAGCTAGCTAGCAAAAGGCTTGAGCCATGGCCACGCAGTTACAATTAATATAACCCTCTGTGTGTTTACTTGGGTCTGAGTGGCTGTGGACCAGGCCGGACACAGAAAAACTTTTAGCTACACTTAGCCTTGCTGGTCTGGAATTGTTGAAGCTTCTTTCCCCCTATCCTCAGGCTTCCAGAAAGCCCCATTCTGTTCTGAGGTCACAGGTCACTCAACAACCTCAGGAAAACGAACTGGTTCCCAGGCTCAGGGGTTCCCACCTTGCTCACCTGGGATTCACTTCTCTTCCTCAGGGCCAGCTCAGTCCATCCTTTCCTCATGAGTCGGTGCAGGAGAAAATGGAATACCTCAGTGGCACCTGTCACCATCAACGTGGAGCCCCTTGCCTGTTCTCAGTAGGAAATGGGAAGCCCTTGACCATCTCTGTTTCCAGTTCTGCTGCATTCTCTTTCCATCCCTCAGCCCACCCATGGCCCTGCCCTGCGCAGTTAGCTGATGGGGCTTCAAAAGGAAGGAGACCCCACAAGGGCTGAGCACAAGCTGCACACCCATCACTGTGTGCACCCATCACACAGATGACTCCATTGCCACCTGTCTAGAAAGGAAAGACCAATAACAGCAGAGAAGGAAGGGGCCCCACCATGATGGGAGCCAGAGTCAGTGTGGAGATACTCCCATGCTGTCTACCACTGACCAGAGTGTAACATTGGACAGGTCACTTGGAGAGCTAAAAAAGACCCACTTCCTCCTCCTTGTGGGCTATGTGAAGACTGGCTAGCTGTGATCCATTCAACATTCAGTACCACACACAGTAGGTGCTCAACACACAACAACTCCTGATGACTGTGTCAAAATATTCTCCAGCAATAGATTCAAGGTTCTCCTGGTAAATGGTGTGGCCAGGAATCATGTCACTAGGCATGTACCCTTTTGATCAACCCTCTTTCTTTTCCATCCTTGAAATGTACCGTTTACAGATCCAGCCTCCCTAGAGCTTCCTAGAAAAAAAAAGACAAACAAGTTCCTCAGGACTCAGTTCAAACCTGATTTTCTTAGATCAATTTACTAGTTGGCCCTAGGTATCCACAGGGCTTTTCTGATGACCTGAATAAAAAATATCCCTCACAGGCTCAAGTTCTGAGCAACTGGTCTCCAGATGGTGGCATTATTCTGCAAGGCTCTGGAAACTTTGAGAGTTGAGGCCTGGCTAAAGGCATAAGTCACTGAGATGGAGGGGCAGGCCCTTGAGAACGCTTTACCCCACCCCGCTTCCTGTCACACTCTCTGCTTCCTGTCTGCCTCTGCCACACATACCCACTGCCACGATATTCCGCTCAAGCTAGTGAGATGGAGGTGTGGTGATATTTTATTTGTGCTCTAACAAGTAAAGCTTGCCTGAAAATCAGAAGGAGGAGCTAGCCACTAGTTAACCATAGAGGTCTGGAGGTCTGTACAGACAGATAGGAAGTGATAGAGCTGGGCAGAGAGAGGAAGTGATAAGGCAAGGTGGAGAGAAGAGCTCGCTCTCTTTCAGGGGAGAATTTCATAGGGGTAAGAACTAGTGGCTGGCTGCTCTGCCTCTCTGATCTTTCAGCTTTACTCCAATATCTGGCTCTGGGTTTTTTATTATAAGACTGTTTAGCAATTCGTGTTATGTGGAGGGACTGTGGTCAAATCTCTCTGTGCCAGTGAGGCCAAGTAAACCTTTCTCCTTTAAGATGTTTCTGTCAGCTAGTTCCTCATGGAGACAGAAAAGCAACAAACTACTGGTCCCAGGATACCCATGGATAGTACAATCCAGGACTGCCCAAGACCCTTACCGAAAAAGCAATAGTATTCATACTTATGTGGTACGACACACGTCTCCCACTTCAAGTCACCTCCAGAGGACAGAACACCCAAGGCAATATACGTGCTGTGAAAGTATATTGTTTAAGGATTACCATAAGATAATAATAAAGGAATGTGTGCAAGTTCAGTGCAGGCTCAATTTTTAAAATTGTTCCACTGGTGCCGGAGAGACAGTCAGCAGTCAAAAGCACAGACTGCCCTTGCAGTAGAGTGGAGTTCAGTTCCCCTAACCGACACTGGGTGGCTTACAACTGCCTGCAACTCCCAGTTCTGGCCTCAGTGGGTAACCACACATACACACTTTTTAAAATATAATAAATAAATACTACTTCTGGTCCACGGTTCACTAAAACTCAGATGCACAAGGCTGAGTGCTCACTGATAGAAATGAGCCCCCCCCCCCCATTCCAGACCACAGGCCCCTGGCCATGTGTCTTCCTTCATGTCTCATGCTGATGTTCAAGCTACACCCTTCCTAGATATGGACCTTACAAGTAACCAAGGTGGCTTCCCTCCCATGTTCTAGTCACATCCCTTCACATCCCCTCCCTGTCAGTCAGAATCCAGTGGCAGGCTGCTCCTCCCATCACATTCTCTTCACTCTGGGAAACAGTCTGTCACCAGGACAACTAGGGATGCTTCTGTCTGAGGCATGAGCTATCCCAAAGTGCCCTCCTCCTGTATCTCTGGACCTGAGGTTAGCACCATCCATTGTCTCCATGGCTAGGGAGGCTCCCAGATCAGAATCCCAGATTTCCAGGGCCTGACTTACGGGAGGGTATGGAAAAGCGACTTGGCTGCAGTTCATCCCAGGCTAAGGAGAGGTGGGAATAGAGGCAGACCAAGGCTGTGGGCAGAAAAGGGGGTCTGTAGGTGGGTATGGGCCCCCTCCTGCCCTGCTCATCAACTTTCCCACCCTGGTACTTCTCCCAGGGTTCTGGGGAACCTCTACTGGGGTACAGACCTCTGTGGCCCCCAACTGTTAGAATTTTCTCAGTTTGCAGGGGAGGTAGCAAGAATCCACTTCCGAGGAGTTGCTTCCCCGAGACTGCGGGCAATCCAACGGCGGGAACAGTGGTTAATCCCCACTGTCGCTTCCTGATGCTCAGGCTGCAGCCCTGGCTGGATTTAGCAGTTCCAGCGAGATGGTGAGGCGCACCTCTGGGTATGTCTGTAAGGACATTCCCAGGAAAGTTGAATTGGATGTAGGTGTCACTGTCCCATGAGCTGGAGGTCCGGATAGAATCACGGGAAACAGAAAGTCAAGCAAGCTCCGACCTTTGCCCCTTTCCTCTGCCTGCAGTGCGCTGAGAAGTGAAGGAAACTCTCTGCTGTAGGCTCCCTGCAGGGACATTCCACCCACATACAGGAAGCCTTGTGAGTACAGAGAACCTTCTGGAAAAAACAGACCTTTCCTCCTTTAAGTTGTCTCTGCTAGGTATTTGTTGATACTGATGGGAAAGCAAAGGATGGTACCTCCCTTTGGGACAGTAGTGCCCTAGAGAGGGTGACTTCCTCCCGCCCTGTCAGGAGGCATCTGGCAAATGTCTGGAAACATTTTTGGTTGTCACCACTGGCAGGGAGGAGGCCACTAGCATTCTATAGGAGAGGCCAGGTGTGTTCAAGACATCAACTCCAACAAGAAATTATCTGGCCCCAAAGGGCACTGTCCCAGAGACTGGGTCATTTTCTGACTGCCTGAGATGGATCCCAGAAACGGAGCTGGGAACTCGCAGGTTCCAGGAGCTCAGCCTCCAGGGGCCACCCCAGGGAACAAGCTGGATGCCTCCACCCCTCCAGGTCAAAACTGGAAGTAGAGAAGCATCAGCAGCATGTCCTAGAAGGAGCCCGCAGTGGGGGCAGGGACAGGCACTTTTGGCGAAAGGCTGGCAAGGAGCAAGCTTTATGGCTTGTTCTGTTCCGAGTTTTAATTAAGCGTCTCAAATAAGGATTTAATTGGGCTGTAACAAGCTAGGCTATTGTATGCAAGAGAAACACCTGGGGATTATTAGAAAACATTTTTAAGGCAGTAAAGCTGCAGTGAACACACACAGATGTTAGGGCAGGAGATGTCATTGTGGAGCTCCGTCCCACCCCTCCACCCAGGACCCTGGTAGGGGGGCAGTGTGGTCTGGAAGGATGAACCCAGGCTCAGACTCCAGCTGTGCAGG
Organism: Peromyscus maniculatus bairdii; assembly: GCF_049852395.1. NCBI lineage: Eukaryota > Metazoa > Chordata > Mammalia > Rodentia > Cricetidae > Peromyscus > Peromyscus maniculatus. Next base: position 143,804,755 of record NC_134853.1, on the reverse strand, counting down.
GCCGTGGAGTCCCAGGCAGGGAGCCTCAGAAGAAAAACCGCTGCTAGACTCTGCCTCTCAGGCAGGGTAAAGGAAATGAGCAACTAGGCTCAGCCTACGAGGGGCTGGGGTGACCCTACCTGCATAAGGGATGCCATAAGGATCAGGCCTGGTCAAATCCCCAGACGAACCAGGAATGATCAGGCTTAACTACAGCAGTGACAAGGGCAGCCAGGCCTGAGTCTCAGAATGGGTCTGGAGGAGGCAGGAATGACCAACCCATTTTAATGGCTACCTCTCGCTCCACCTGAATTTAAGCTTTGCCAACCAGGAACAGGGGTACGTTTTGCTCCCCGCTATGAAGTTCAAAGTAGAAGATAACGTTGGGCATGTAGTAGGTCTAGCTGAATAAAGAAAGGATTGATTGATTGAATGAATGAATGAATGAATGTGAAGGGGCAGTGGAGTCCAGGTCCATCTGACACAGCCCAAGCTGGGCTAGCTGATGTGTCCCATTGGCCAGGCATTCTGGAACTTCACCCAACAAGAATGGTTCTCCATTAGAACCAATAAGGTCGCTTTGCAGTAGATACCTGTTCTACCTACCTATGACCTTGAAATACCAGCCTGCAGGGTAGGTAGGTAGAACAGGTATCCACTACACCCCTTCTCTGTCCCTGTCCTGTCCTGGGCTCCTCATCACCCTGACAGATTGCTAACCACAGGACCTCGAGCTTCCGGATGACAGCAGCCTCCCCAGGAACCAGCCCCGGATTAGTCTATTTGCATCTCCAGCGGCAGACAAGGCCTCCGCAGGGAAGATCACCAGTGTGTGTCCGTGGGCGTCAGGAGCCCTTAAGGAGTGATGTGTTTGCTTCGAGTAGCAGCCTCCTCTGCCTCCATGGCTGGCTCTTGTCAGGGTCCAGTCAGGGAGCCTCTGCCTGACTCTTCACCTGTCCCAATCAGTGTTCTATTGCTGTGAAGAGACACCATGGCCAAGGCAACCCATAAAAGAAAGTATTTAATTGGGGCTTGCTTACAGTTTCAGAGGCTTAGTCCATTATCATCATGGCAGGGAGCATGGCGGAGTGTAGGCATGGTGCTGAAGAAGTAGCTGAGAGCTATATCCTTATCCTCAAGCAGAGAGAGAGAAAGAGAGATGTGGGGAGACTGGGTCTGGTGTGCTTTTGAAACATCAAAGTCCACACCCAGTGACATACTTCCTCCAACAAGGCCACACCTCCTAATCCTTCTCACATAGGTGCACCCCCTGGTGACTAAGCATTCGACTATACGAGCCCATGGGGACCATTCTTATTCACCTAACATTCCCGATGGCTTTGTGACATGAGATATTGTCACCATTTTACAGAAAATGAGCTTGAAGCTCAGAGAAGCCCCCCTTGCCCTGGTCTCCCAGGACCCCTGGTATTGGAGGGAGCCCTTCCCCCAGCCTGTGAGTAGCAGCTAGGATTTCAGCTCAAGGCAATGGGGGGTGGGCAGGGTAAGTGAAGGTCTAGCCTAGGCTCCAGCTGCAGTCTCATACATCTATCTGGCAGGATTTGCAGTTCCCTCTAGCCTTGTGTTATACTGCTGAGCTGAGAGAGAGAGAGAGAGAGAGAGAGAGAGAGAGAGAGAGAGAGAGAGAGAGAGACAGAGAGACAGAGAGACAGAGAAAGAGAGAGAAGGAGAGAAGGAGAGAAGGAGAGAAGGAGAGAAGGAGAAGGAGCTGGGGACAGAAGGCAGAAATGAGAGGTTCTGAGAGACTAATGGGAATGTGGGGATGTGGGAAGGTAGAAGCTCAGCGGTCCAAGGCTGGAGGCCTAAGTGCATAAAGTGGAAGGCAGGGTGAGTCTGTTGCCCCGACAATGGGGCAGGGAGTCGGGAAGGTGGGGCCGGGGAGGGCCCAGGTACCGTGAATGGAAGAGGCACCTGAGGAGTGGATGGCACATCAGACACTGTCTGTCCCAGCTCGGGCAGACCTTGCGTTCTCAGTGGGAAGAAAACCACACTGCAGGAGCCAGGTATGGCGACCCGGTGAGCCTTGAGATAGCTGGAGAATTCAGGCCTCAGTGCCTGGCTTTCCAGGTTACACTGTGGGCAGCTCCTGGGAAAGCACCCCGATTCCATCCCCTTCTTCCCACCCACAGGTCCCCAAGGGAGCTCTCCAGCTACTGTTAACCCACCAAACCCACCCCAGGCTGGCCCATTTCAACCCCTACTGCCCAGACAGACGAGAAAACTTATTTTTATTCGTTCCATTGCATACATGAGGGAATAATTTTGGTACCAATATCTGGATTTTATTGAGCGCTTACTGTATGCTAGGTCCTGCAGTAATGAGCACTCATTGTATGCCAGGTCCCACAGTAAAGGCTTCTCATACATAATCTAATTAACCGATGTTTCCCAATCACCCTAGAAGGTGAAAGCTATTAACCCAATTTGCCTAATGGAGAAAATGAAGTTCAGAGAAACAAAATGCCATATCTGAGCTCACACAGCCCTGGGCCTGACGCCATGCTGAGCACTTGATGTGAGCTCCACCACGGATGCCTGTGACTTTTTTTTTTTTTATTATCAGGCAATAACTCCAGTTTGCAGAAAAAGAAACTGCAGTCCAAAGACACATGACTGTTCAAAGACGAGCAGGATGCAGGGCCAAAAAGCCACCCTCAGCCATCCGAATCCAAATTCTGTCTCCTTCTCCTTACGCTCGCTGCTTGGCAGGAGCCCATCGGAGGTGACATTCAAGGGCCTGAGGTCACACTAGGGAGAAGGGGAGCCTTGGAAAGCGTGGCCAAATCTAAAACCCTTTCATGGTGTGAAAAGCCTGTGAGGGTTTCCATGCTCTGAGAAGCACATCTGAGGGACAGTGGCTACATCGCATGGCACCCAAGTCATGTAACACCTGTCCGGGAGACAGAGCAGACCTGATGCAGGTAGGGGTGATATGCAGAGGTGGCCCGGTAGTTCCCATGCCAGATCCTGCCAGGAACTTCTCCACCATTCTCCTGAGATCGCCAGCCAGCAATCTCGATGCAACAACCCGAAGAATTAAATGTCAGATTCGATCAATGTGAGAAATCTGTATGTATGTACGTGTATGTGTGTGTACATGAGTGTGTATGTGTGCATATTTGTGCTTATCTACGCCTGTGTATGCATGTATGTATGCATAAACGTATGTACGTATATGTGTATGCTTATGTGTGTACAAGTGTGTGCATGTTTGCACATGTATGCATGCATAGGTGTATATATGCATATGTCATATGTGTATATGTATGGTGTATATGTGTGTGTGCGCTGTGCATCTGTATGTGTGTGCACATATGTATGTATGTATATGTGTCCATGCATGCATGGTTATGTGTCTATGTTTGCATGTGAATTGTGTATGTGTATATGTATATGGTATATGTGTGTCTGTGTATACATACATGTGAACTGCATCTGTGTGCCTGTGTGTAGTATATGTGTTTATGTGTATATGTGCCTATGTATGTGTTTGTGTGTACACACTTGTGTATGCATGTATTTATTTCTGACTATGTGTATGCACCTATGTACATGCTTGTGTATCACTGCCCCCAGGACTCTGAACGATGAGCTTCCGGGCTGATTTCTCTATTTTATTGTCACAACCCCAGAATGGCTGCAATAGACAAGTGGCCCTTCATCTGCCTATTGTCAGAAAAAATTGGCTCGGATCAATTGTCCTAAAGCAAAAATCGATTGCATTTGGCAGCTGTCCTTGCAAATTTAATGAGCTTATATTCAAAGCTCCCGTCAGCCTTCAACTTGACTCAGTTACTCCCAGGGCACGCTACCCAGATCTGCGGGTGGGAAGCCACACAGCTCCAGCCCCAACCATCCTGGAGTTTCTCCCTGATCTTTGTGAGGGCCCAGAACCTTTCACGAGAAAACCATCCAGGCTAGAGTCACTACACAGCACAGGCCTGCCCATTCTCAGAGGGCAAAGAGACAGAGGACTGGTTTTTTCCATGGAAGAAAAGCCAACTCCTCTTAGGTTGGTCAGAGGACCATGTCCTTACTGGATTTCTTATTTTCCTCTAAGGAGATCCACCCTCTCTGGGCTTCCCTATCTCAGAGGCTAGGAGCACTGGGATCATGTAGTTCACTTGGGAGGTGACTTCAGGATGCACAGGTGAGAAAAGAGAAAGTGAGGCGGACGCAGGAGGGCAGCCAGGAGAAGGTGCATTTCCTGGGAACCTCGAGGAGTCCTTGCAAAGGCTGTCCCCACCTGCCAGTGGATGAGGCATTAACCTTCCAGCATGATGCTCCTGAGTGATAGCATGTGCTCAGCAGTCACAGTGGGAAGCTTTAGAAGGATCCAAAGAGGCTGGATGGAGCAAGAGGGGAGAGGAACTCACCAGTTACTTCTACCTGGCTGATGTACATCTCACCGCTTTTTTGAGACAGGGTCTCACTGTGTAGCCCAGGCTGGCTTCAGACTCAAGATTCTCCTTCTTCAGCCACCACACCAGGCTCTGAATATCATGAATTTTAATTACTTATTTCAATACCACTATTTGTGAAGTATGGAGATTAACCTGGCTGTATTGGCGTGTAACTTATAAAGAATGTCATGTTTACTAGACTGAATGTTAAGCCCGCTCTCACAGGGCCTGTCATCAAGCAAGCTGGCAATCACTGCTGGTGACTGACTGGGAATGGCCCCACAGTCGCATGCATGTCAAGTCCTGCAGGAGGCAGCCTCAACCATCGACTGGCCAGTGTCAGCCAGAGGTCTGGAGGGAAGAAGGGCTCCTATCCCAGCGTCACACTCCCACTAAGCTGCCTCCCTCAGACTGTGCCTTACAGCATCTAGCCATGTGTTGGAAGGATGTTGCCTCTCTGAGTCTTCCACATAAAAACCAGGGTGAACGTTTCCTTTAAAATGAGGGGTTAATGGCAGAACTGACAAGATGGCTTTTTCAATCTGAGAAAAAATTTAAGGAACCATATTTCCCTTGTCCCTGTGACCCAATGATAGCACCTTCATGTCACCATGACTAAAACATGACATTTGGCTTTATTCCTGAGGAACATTTTTTTTTTCCTGGCAGTGAATTCTTCACATGGGTTACCTATAGCTCATGAACTGTCATTCCTGTGAACAACTTCCTACTACTTTTGTGGAGTGAAATGGAGTGGTTACCAACTCATTAGTTAGCAACCAGGCCCAGTCACCAGCCGAAGCACAGACAGGAAATGAGACAGACGCCCTCCCAGGTCGGCGTCCTGGTATCCCAGCCAGTTCCTGGGTGTGGCATGTGGACGAATCTGCCTTAGGTCTCTGAGCCGCTCCCTCAGGAAACCTCAGTGTCCGGTCTAGAGGAAGCCCTCCTCTCCCCATTTTCATTTGTTCCCTTAAGTCTGTGGCCTGGGAGAGATAGCTGAAGTGCCTAACGTGGAACCACAAGGACATGGTTTCCATCTCCAGAACTCACCTAAGAGCCAAGTGTGTTGGCACGTGCACTCCAAGGTGAAGACTGGAGAGTCCTGAGGTTGCCAACCAGTCTAGCATACCTGGCCAATTCTAGGCCCCATGAAAGACCCTGTCTCAAAATAAGATGGAAGGCTTTCTGAAGGTGTAACGCCTGAGGTTGTCCTCTGGCACACACACACACACATGCACACGCACACGCACACGCGCACACACATGCACACACGCACACACGCACACGCATGCACACATTTTGAGGCTTCCTGAGCAATTCCCTACAGACCTGTCTTCCTCTTAGGCTCTTCCTAACTTCCGCCTGGAGTCCTCCAACAAGCCACCTGGGTACCTAGGAACTACCATAACTGTCTCTCATCCTCCTGCCACCCCTCCTCACCCACAGGCTCCCCAGAACCTGCTCTTCTGCCCCACACTGCCCCTGCAGAGGAAGAGGGAGGGACTGAGTGGCACCTGCCGACTGTCAGGACCCCAAAGCCAACGTGAGAGGGACAGCAGGGGAAGAGGAAAGAGCGTGGCCTACGCTGCCTCCTCCTTGTTCCTGTCTGCCATACTGTAACTTCCGGACAGTTTGGCCATATGAAAACTACTACGTATCAGAGTAGAGGGAAGCCAGCTGCTCTAGACTAATCCTCGTCCTCGGCGATCTCTCTGACAAGCCACAGGACCTTCTCCAGCGCGTTTCCTTATCTATAAAGCACAGTCGATAATACTGTGTGATCTGGATATCACAGAGGTGCACAGAGAGGCAGCACACAAAAGGCTTGGGGAGGGGTGAGGCACAGACGGCGTCGTTCTTGCAACGGTCCCTTTGAGAGCCAAGTGAACCGAGAGGATGTGGATGACTGGGGTGGAGGCCCCACCACGAGGCTCTCAACCCCTCCCTCCTGTCCCTCAAATCGGCAGGTGCCAGGTCTGAAACAAGAGGTCTCCAGGGCCATGGAGGGGTCCTTGGTCTTTCCTCTCCCTGCCTCTGGTGTGTGTGTGTGTGTGTGTGTGTGTGTGCGCGCGCGCGCGCATGCATCTTCTGTTGCCTTCCATTGGGGAGATGGTATGCATGCCTCAGACATGGTGACAACGGTGGAAACAGCCATTATCTAAGTGACCACAGACCATATTTGGTAACACCCCCACACACACCCTCAAGCCCAGCCTGCTGGTGCAGCACAGCTGAGGTAGGAGGACCCAGATCCGTTGTCCCCAGAATGACAGAGGAAAGTCACCATCAAAGTCCTCTGATGGCCAGACCTAACCTCTGATGGCTGGCTGAGGCCTAACCTTGACCCCAGGTGTGGCACACAGTTCCTGCCCTGTTTCCAGGTCCCAGGGCTCACCTTAGACCCCTGCCTAGCGGCTCCTCCCCGCCCCCAAAGACAGCTTCTATGATGACAGAAGCTACATTCACCTGCTGCCTCGGGCCTCTGATCCCCTCCCACTCCCATGATTCCATCTCTGAGCTCGACCACCTCCAGGCTCCATGCTGCGATCTTCTGGGGTCCTACTGATGCCAGCCGCTAACTCCTCTGAACCCCTCAATCTGTCCTGAGCAGACCATGCACTGTCCCCTACCTGGGTGGCATCTCTTCCCCTCTGATCCACCAGGGCCAGTTCTGCCTTATCCTCCGTAAGCCACAGAGGAGCTGAAGGTCACAGGCCGAGGTATCATCTCTCCACAGACCTCAGGGAGTGCCAGCCATACGTAGAAGCAGCTATGCCATAGAAATGCCCAGCAAATAGGGCATTGACCTGGGCCACCACAGAGGACCAGGCAGGGTGCAGGTCACGGTATATGGGGCTAGGAAGCTGTAGATGACTACACCATACCTGACTGTGGGAGACCAGTCCCCACTTTTACGACCAGGGTACTTTTGAGCAGGGAGAAATGGGAAATATTTAGATAGAAAGAGATACCTAGACGACAAGAGGGAAGACAGAAACACAGGATAGCCTCAGGGGGGCCTGGGTCAAAACCCAACCGGCCCAGAACTTTATTCAAAAGGGCTTTTTATAACGATGCCAAGGGGAGGGGCAAAAGACTTCCCCCTTGCTAGATACGACCAAGTACAGACCCTTCCAAACACCTGGTACCCAGGCCCGTGGTCCAATCATCCTCCTACACAGTCCTGCTGGGCAAAGCCACTAGGAAACCTCGGTGGGCTCCAACACTTCACTTTCTTTAGCCATTAGGTCAACAGGTATGAACAGATCACTGGTGTTCTATTTACCCTCTGAGGAAGCCTGTGGTCGATGACAGATAAAACCTACATCCCCGTGAAGGTTTGCTCTTGGAGGGGCTTAGGGCTGCTACTGAAGATGGAGAAGTAGGTTGGATCGGATCATAGAAAGCCTAAAATGCCAGGCTGGGCTTCATTTCTGGGTACTAGGGAGCCCTTGAGGATTCTGGAATGAGGGTAGGATGCACACAGAGCCATGTCAGGATGTGCTGGCAGAAAAAGTGAAAGAGTGTGGACGGAGGGGGCAAACGGGGTGGACATAAGCCTATGGGTGTGACCTGGAGACACAGCGGCCCAAGGCTGGAAGCTGCCCTCTCATGGAAGGCTGTCCATCACAGTCTGTGGCCCTGTCCTTTCTCTCTTGTCCCCCTCCGAGTCCCAGACCTTGGAGGGACCCTCTAATGTTCACTAGGGTAAGGGCTTTGCCTCAGCCCTCTAGGTTAGTTTTTTTGGGTTTTTTTATTTTTTTATTTTTTTTTAACAGAATCAGTGACCTTAATAATGCTTGGAGGGACAGAGGGACTCAAAGGCCTGACGAGATCTAAATATAGCACCAGGCCACGTGCGGTTGAAGCCACTCAGGAGCAGAGGCTGGTGGATCCCACAGGGACTGATGCCTTCAACATCACAGCAGCCAGGCCAGAAAGGGCCACGGATCTTTCTCTACATGTGGAAACATGAAACACTTTTCTGCGAAGCCTCACTGTGAGAGGAGGCAGCGGCTAAGCTGGGGAAGGAGGACTGTCTCAGGGCAAAGGCCTCCATGGTCAAAGGCCTGAGGGACTCCCGGGTGCTGCTACCCCTGGGCAAGGGGAGTCACCAGGCAGACAGCATTGTGGGGATGTGGATGCTGGGCCCTTCCCTGAGTCCCTGGCAGAGGATGGGGGGAGGCTGGTTGCCTCTGCCTTCCGTGAACCACTCAGCCAGTATATGTGGGCAGGCCACAGCCTCGTCTCAGCATCCTAGCTGAAACTCATTGGTGTGCCCCCTCCACAGATGGGAAAACTGAGGCCTGGGCTGGTTAAGGGACCGTATCCAAGAGTTTGACCATCCAGATTTAACTAAAGTCTGTTGGTACCCCCAGCAGTACTTAGGGGGAAGACACTGTCCGTGGTTCTGAGCTACAAGCATTGCGGTCTTGCCCTGTGGGTCTATCTCTTGAACAAGTTGCATGAGGCTCCAAGACAGTGAAGGAGACGGTCAAAGGGACAGGTCCACATCCCTGTCTCTGAGGCTTTCTAGGCAAAGAGGGAGGAGACGATGCAAGCAGGAGGTATCACTGCCTAGAGTGTCACATGAGCAGGGCAAGCCAATGCTCTTCAGTCCCCACTGCGGGAATACAAGATCAGACCTAATTTGCATATGGGGCAACTGAGGCACGGAGCAAACAGGTAGCTGACTCAGGGCCGACAGAAGGCCACAGATGGGACCCAGGTTCCGCTGCTAACCTCTGGGTTCTGCGCTGGGGTAAAGAGGAGGGGAGGAGGGAAGGCCTGACCTTGATCACAGAAGGACCAGACGCCTGGAGACCTGACGTCATTTGACAGCCGTGGGGCCTGGGGCAGAATTCTGTTAGGAAACTCTGGAAGATAACACAGGGACAGCACTCACCATGTACCTACTGTGCATCAGGCTCTGGGTGAACCACCCCTTCACGCCTTCCTTCCTTCCTTTACTATGTGTGTGTGCGCGCGCGTGCGGGCACACTCCCCTGTGTGTATACATGTGGAAGCCGGGTCAACTTCAGGCGTCTCTTCCCCTCTCATTCCCCACCACATCCTTTTGAGACAGGGTCTCTCACTGAAGCCGGAGCTTGCTGTTTCAGTTAGACTGGTGGGGCCAGTGTGCATCTGAGATCGGCCCGCCTCCCCCTCCCCCTCCAGCAGCAGGGTGACAGGCACACACTGCCACACTCGGATTTTATCTCCATGCCGGGGATGTGAACCTGGGTCTTTGTGCTTGCACGGCCAGCACTTTGCCCACTGAGCATCCCCCCGCCCCACAGGTGAAGCAGCGCTTCCGAGGCATTTTCTCAGCACTGTCAACCACCTATCTGGCTCACAGCAGAAGAATGGCCACCCCAGGAGCATCGAAGAGACTTGGTCCTGGGTGGCCATAGAGGGAGCCATGGAAGGCTTAGGAGGGCGCGATTGGAATGCCGCCCAGGCCAGGCCTTCACCGTGGCAGCAGCCGGGGTGAACTTCTGGGAACCCACCAGCCCAAGCTGAGGTGTGCCTTCCCTCCCAAGCCATGCGTCATTCCGTGAACAGAGTACTACAAGCACCCACATCTTTCCTCAGGCTGCACCCAGCTTCCAGAGAGGTCTATGTGAGGAAGGGTTTTTCCTGCACTGGGGACTGTGTTCTGCATTGACAACAGAATGGGAAAGAGGGAAGAACCGAGGCTTTGAGGGTGGAGAGCTCTGGGGCCACTCCTGGCCCTGGCTCTTGTGGATCTCACCCTCTGAACACATCCCTTTGGTCAGCTGTGCCCCAACCTGCTCCTCGGTACGATGGGAGCAAGAAGCCACACCGCTCCGAGCCTGTGTGAGGACTGAAGGGGCTGTTTGGAGTCATCTGGGACCGTGCTGGATCATGGAGACTGGGGGGTGATGAACACCCTATTTTCTTCCTTCCAATCAGGCCCGGATGAAGTTCCTGCCCCCCCCCAGCCTTCTGCTGTCCACATGAAGAAGCGGGGACTCGAGCATGGGCAGGCAGCCCTGGGCACAGGTGGGCAGTGGCCCGACCCCTCTCTCTGGGAGCGCTGCATGTTCTGTACCTCACCCAGGGGTCTGTCCAGCTCACCAGGCGCCGCCCAAGCTCTGCTGCTCCAGGATGCTAAGGTGAGAAGATGCTGACCCTGACCAGCTAACTGCTGAGACACGGCAGGGAGAAGAATGGCAGTCACACATTGGTCTGCATCCGAGGGCAGTGACGTCATCATCTTGGGATGGGAACAGGACAGCAACTCCAGCCCTCTATCCCATTCCTTTCTTTCAAAAGGAAGGGGGAAACTGTAGGCTAGTTAAGGCTCAGGTTCTTAAGCAGTGTGCAGTCAACTCCAGCCTCCACCAGTGCTGGAAAAGAACTTACACCTTTGGGCCTCAGTCTTCCCATCTCTAAAATGGGCATGTAACAACCAGCGATGCTAACCTCAAACTGTTGTGAGAATTAAGGTGTCTGATTAACATGTGGCAAACCACCAGAAAACATTAAGCTATTAGGTTTGATTTGAGGAAGGAAGAAGCTTAAAAGTAATTCAATTCATCGTTTCCACATGCAAATGAGCTAAGGATATGAGTATGGTGTGGGCTACAACCGCTGTCTTCTTACTATTTACAGAAGGAGGGGAAACAGGCTGGCAAATTTCCTTGGGAGGAAAATATTATTTCCTTTTTTTTAAGAAAAGAACCTAAAGAGCCAGGGCTGAAGTAGCAATATTACATCTACGGCTAAACCAAGATGGGAGTGCGTGTGTGTGTGTGTGTGTGTGTGTGTGTGTGTGTGTGTGTGTGTGTGGTCCATTCGTGCAGAGCCAGAGTTCGGGGAAATGTCAGATTCTTGGAGAAGGAGATTTTAATTAGGTTAGAGTTGCCTCCAAAAAGTACTAAAATTAAATATGAATCCATAATGCATGGCATCATAGCTAATGGTATGCAAATGGGGCCGGGCCTGGCCAGCTGCAGCAGGAACTTAGGCTATCGAGGTAATTGGGAAAAATGTCCCTTGGCCCAAAGCCACAGTCCTGAGGATGTTGCGGGAGGGAGCAGGGCACGGGTGTTGGGCCTGGCGGGGCAGCTAATGTCCCTTTAATGGGAGGAGGGTGGCTAATGTGGGGACTGCAGTGGAGGGGAAGAGTCACCCTACGGAGGCAAGGGCCGGAGACGGGACCAGGCCAACTCCGCTGCAGATACCAGCTGTCTGTGGAGGCTTGGGCTTCCCCTGCAGCCCGGGGCTTTGACATGGCAGATAGATGTGGCGCAGGAGGAAGACACCCACAGCTGGCAGCCTGAGTCTTGCCTAGTTCACTGGCCAGCTGTGTAACTTAGAATGAATCCCCCAAGAAAGCTAAGCTCTACCCTTCAGTCTCCCAGTGTTATCTGGGGTCAGACTGGGCTAGAAATATATTTAGAGCTGCAAAAACGGACAATTACTGTTTTCGTTTTAGTGGGAGAATAAACGAAGCTGAGTGTAGTGACGGACGCCTGGAATCCCGGCATGCTGGAGGCTGAGGTAGGGGGATGGCCGAGAGCTCACGGTGAGCCCAGCTACATGGTAAGACTCTGTGTATATAAATAAATAATAAGTAAATATATATATATATATATATATCAGCAGACAGTGAGAGCTTTCTATACACTTCTATCTGCTTGGATCACAGCCCCTGGACCCTTGCTATAGCCCTAGGGAAACAAAGTCACGAAGTGAGGGGTTCAGAATTTCAATCCAGTGGTTTTGATTCAAGAACCTATTCTCTTAACAGCTACGCCACCGCGGGGTAAAGCCGATGCTGGCTGGCACGGTGGCACACATCTGTAACAAAGAAAAAGATGCCCTGGAGCCGAGGGGGCTCTATTCACACCTCCCTGGGGCACCAGGGCAAACGGTCTGCCACTCAGATGTGCCCACTGCAGCGTGAGGCCCTGAAGCGACCTTACATGCTCAGTCTCCCTGGGAGTCAGTGTGCAGATGTACCATGCTCGAGCTGTTGACTCAGCCTCCTCCAGCCCCTTCCCAGCTCCGAAGAGCGATGACGGTCCCAGCAGCACGCAGGAGAAATTGTGAGCTGAGGTCAAGGCAGGCCTGTGCAATCTGAGACACCCACCTGGCCTCCGAGAGCCTCGGTTTTCCCATCTGCAGATCAGGGAGCCTCACAGCACTTGCGTGTAGCAGTGTGATGGCGCCATGAGCAGGGGCTGGCTCCTGTGCATCATCTCTGGGTGACAGACACTGGTCTGTGAACTGTGTGCATTTGTTCATTTGGTCCTAGCTGGCCAACGCAGTTCCCATGGGGGGTACCCCCTCCCAGACCTCACTCTGCCCCTCCCCCAACACACACACAGACTGTAGCCTCATTCATGGATGGATGAACTGGTAAGGTTAAGAACTTGAGGAAGGTTGTGAGCCAGGGTTTTAACCACCATGCTCTGTGGCCCCCTCCAACCCACAGGGCTTCTTGCCTCATATGCACACCGTGAAGGCTGTTGTGTCTCAGGAGTACAAAGTTCATCTTGGGTATCAAATTCTGCAAGATGCACAGAAAGTTCCAGCAAGGTTGAGGGGCTCAAAGGATGTGACACGAATAAATGAATGAGGAGGTGACTTTAGATGCAGCCCGTGAGTCCATTCTGACTCCTGGCTCTTCCAGTGACATGGTACCTACTGAGCCCAGGAGGACATGGGTCTCACAATGCCAAGACACAGAAGTGGCAGTGTGTACACCCAGTGTCCCAGAAAGCAAAAAATAAAAAAATTAAAAAAAAAAAACAAAACAGTTCTTTGGGGGCCTGACAGGTGGATCAACTCTCACACCATTAAGCCTCCATGCTCTAGGTCAGAGAGTCTCCCTGCCTGTGACCCCCCCAAACCGTCAGAGTCCTGTCTGAGTAGGTACTGGCCCAGACGGCAGTCCCTGGGAGTGACACCCAGAAAAGAAAATATGGGTCTGGAAACAGCTGCAAGGTTTTTGAGATGGAAAAGCGTACAGGCCCTTCCTTGGCGAGGGAATGAGTGCCAGGGGCCTTTGCCTATTGAGTTTTCATCAAAGTAATTTATTGATCAATACAGAGAACATGGCTAGTTCAGCGATTTTGTAAAAAATCACCATGTGTTGAGTACGAGGAGCACTTTGCTGGATTGTGGCATTCGGGGCCCAGCAGGATCACCCATGTTTTATGGCCTTCTGGGAACCGGGCCCTGGCAGTTACATCTCTGTGGCTTTATCTTCATGACACCAAAACATTTGGACGAAGTAAACAGATGGGTCAATCTTCCAGATGTGTTGTCTACCTGGTAACAAATATCAAGACGTTTCCCGAACAAGGTCACGAGAGCAAACCTAGAGCCCGTGAGGCTGGAAAGATGAGCGGGTAGAAGAAAATAAGTTGCTCCACCCCCACTCCCCAAGGCCGAGGCCAGAGCAGAAGAGGGGTTACATGGACGAAGCACCTGTTCGCCAAGCCCCCACCCCTCATGTGACATTTTGACACCTGGAGACTTTTGTGCATTTTCAGATGAGGCTGGCTTTGTGTTCCCAGAGGGACAAGGCAATTACAAGTGAAGGGACGGTCCCCACACGGAGGGTTCTCCTGACACAGCTTTATCTAGTTTGACTTGATCTCACAGGACCTCAGTTTCCTCATGTGCCAATTTGGGGGACACACTGGAAAGTGGGGAAACGCTGCCAGTGTGTCGCAAACGCTCAGGAGACATGGGTGGTTCCAGTAGATACAGCCGGCTTCAGTACAGTTCTTCTGTTGGCTCGCTTGGGTGGAGTGCTGGTCTGGAGCCTGGACTGGGCCGATAAGGGCGGGTAGTTCTGTCACCATGGGTGAAAGACAAAGGCAAGACCCCAGTTCCCTGGGGACAATGTGCTACAGCAGAAACCCCAGGGGGCACCCCCACCTGGGTGGACTCCTTTCCTCTCCATCCCTAGAGGGGACCAAGGAAAGGGCTTGGCACCTCCTGCCACACTGGCTGCTGCAGCAGCAGGAAGGGGGGGTAGGCCCCAGGGAAGGCATCTGGGAGGTGGAGGCCATACAGATGGGCTGCCTCCTGGGTGGGTAAGTGACCCCAGCATGACTCCCAGACACTGGGAACAGTGAGGGACACTGAGACGGACTTTCCCAGAAGCTGAGCCTCCACTGATCTCACAGGCCACTGTCACTTCCCTGGAGTCAGGACCCCTCCCTTCCTATGGTGGGTTGTGGTCATAGCACAGACCAAGAACACAGGGCTTAGGCAGCATGCAGAAGGGATTCTCCTGAGTGGCATCAGGACCAGGATGCTTACTCCACATCTCTAACATGACATCCACTACCGTCAGCCAAGGACACACTATCCCCAGAGTGGGACTTGTTTCTAGGCCAGCAAGGCCAGATGTCTAGAATCCCAGACTGGAACAGTTGGAGGCTCAGGATCCCCAAGTTTAGATACGGGGGATAATCCGCACATCCAACATGTATCCCAGCAGGCAGAAAAGCAAAGCCAGCCCTGAGCGCCAAGAAAGCGAGAGGCCCTATTTGATCCAGAACTTAATCCACTTGCACAGAGCTGGGCAGGGAAAACACTGCCCAAGCTTCCCCATGCCACCTGCTCCAAGGGGCCAGCGGGATGATATAATGGCAGGACTGGGCACATCCACAGATGCTTGCTCGGGGAAAGCCTTTCTAGCAGTCACCTTCTGACAATGTCTACAGAGCACTCTTGACAACAGACGACCTCTACTCCTGTTACAGAGAATCCACTGGGTCATGTGAGGTCTCCAGCAGCCTTCCTCTGCCTGCTTGGAACAAGGGACCATCTGCCTTCCAGCCGCAGCCCTCCTCAACTCCTGTCCAAGCAGAAGGCTGTGCTTTGCAGAACTACGCTCCAGTCCAGAAGGAGATCGGAAAGGGTGCATGCACAGCCTATTATCTGGGCCCAATTAGTGGCCGAGACCGTGTTAGAGTGATGAGCCTGCGGCCACCTCGAGGACTAAGGAGAGGGAACAAGGACAGGGGTTGTTAAAATGCTCCTGCCGAGCCTGACACCTGCACCATGTCCTCCTGCCTCAAAGACATGGTAGTGCTTGGGGGACTCTCAGGATATCTCCACCCAGCACGTGTTCACTTAAGGAACCACCACCCCAGAAAGGCACAACGCTTCCCGATGAAGGGAGGTAGAGCTGGGATCATCAGACACATGCCGCTTGCTCCCTTCCTCAGGGAGGGGGCAGGTCCTGTCTGGTCCATCTCCCTTGTGACTGCCACTCAACCTGACTTATTAGTACTTATTAATCACTCATTGGGAACCAAGCTGGAGCAGCCATTGGGAACGAGCAAAGGGGTTACACTGCATCCAGGAAGACCAGGAATCATTTCTTGGGGACACCCAGCCTGGGCATCTTACTGGCTTTCTTTATCTGAGGCTCCTGTTCCTACAGGAACAATTCCATTCACCAGAGGAGACCATGAGGGTTACAGGAGATTGGAAAAGCTTGGGGGCTCCCTAGCTGTGAAAATGACAACAGACTGAGACCAAGTTCCTCCCCACCTTAGAGAAGTCCCTGTCCACATGGGAGGTCAGGAGTCAGCCAAACAGAAGCAGGTAAGGCCAGAGAGGGCAGGTAGGAAACCAGTCCTGTCTCTGTCCTTTGTTTCCTCCTGGAAATAAAAACAGAGGTCCACAAAACATTCCTTTTCTCTCTGAACTTGACTAAAAGCCAGTTTGGAGCGGGACAGGGGACATCCTGTCACGAGGGATAAACAGAAAGTGTGTGTGGGGGGGGCTGTGGTTCTGGAGAGGGTGAAGAAAGAAGATGGACACCCGAACTGTGTGGACAAGTCCCAATGTCTGAATGTCGGCTGACTCAGAAAACAAACATACAAACAAACAAAATCTCAATGGAACCTAAAACTGAATCAATGAGAGGGGAACAGATAAAAAATTAGGTCCACACGGAGAATTGTTTGCATGACCCCGCAAACAGTGGGTGTGTTGCTTTGTTTTAATAAAAATATCATTTTAAAAAGCCTGAAAGGAAGGGCTAGAGAGATGGCTCAGCGGTTAAGAGCACTGGCTCCTCTTCCAGGGGACCCGGGTTCAATTCCCAGCACACACATGGCAGCTCACAACTGTCTGTAACTCCATTTCCAGGGGATCTGACACCTTCACACCAATGCACATAAAATAAAGTTTTTTTTTTTTTTAAAAAGACCTCCAAAAACCAAATAAAGAAAGCTACATCTCTTCAACATATGAGTCTAACTCAAAAAAGCCTAAAATGATAACAGCCTGAGGCAAGCATGAGGCCCACAAGCCTTAGAGTCCCGAGATCCAGGACGTCCAGCAAGACCAATGGGACAGGGTGCCCCAGGGAAGGCTGGGGGACGGTCCCAGACAGGCTAGGGGTTGGGGGCGAGATGTACATCTCTAAGGGTTTCCCAGAGCAGGTGCTAGGGCTTCTGCTCGGCATGAAGTCAGAGAAAGAAGTGGTTCAACAGGAGTAAGAAGAGGACGGCATTGCACGTGGGGGCGTCCACAAGGCACAGTACCAGACAGAACTGGAACCGCGGTGCTGGAGCCAAGCTGCTCCCATCGAAGTGAAGTGGTTCCTGGGAGATCTTAGCGACCTCTGGCTGGGGGTGGGGTGGGGTGGGGGGTGAGGCGACTGCAGGGAAATCCCGAAGGAGCAGGATCCTGCAACATCTGCCCTCCCAGGGCCAGCTCCTGTAACTGCGAAAGGGGCCAGGCTGGACCAGGAGAGAGGGATGAGCAGGGGGAATGAAAGTGGGAACCACTAGGGCACTGGTGTGTGTGTGTGTGTGTGTGTGTGTGTGTGTGTGTGTGTGTGTGTGTGTGTGTAGAATAGCTCTTTCTCTAGCTGGTGCTGAACTGGACCATTCAGCCAGCTTCCTGCCAAGGAAACACACACACACACACACACACACACACACACACACACACACACACACACACACACACACACACACACACAGAGCACCCCAAGCAGGGCATAGCAGGGCAGTGAGTCTCCACATCTGCTGTTATTGGATATAACAATAGCAACAATGTATCAGAACATGGCACTGTGTCTCCACCCGTGTAATATAGACAGCCACGATTTCTCATTAGAAGCTAAAAACATTGAAACAAAGAAATAAATAAAAGTACTTTGCCTCAAAAGTAACCAAGCTTCTGCCCCAATGGTGATAAGGAATACAATGTCCATGTGGGCTGAATGAACTGAGTCCTCTCTACATGAGTTAGCCTGCGTCCACATGCTCCTCATCGAGGCAGAGATGCATCCTGCCTCTTAAAGGTGCTGCATGCATGACATACTCTCTGGAACACTCTTAGCCCAGCGCCTGACGTGTGCTAAGTCCGCAATGGGTTGCTGCTGTCAATGGGTCGCTGTTATCAATGGGTCACTACTGTCTGTTAACGGATCACGGTTGTCTGGATTCATCAAGTGGCACTGTGTTCACAGAGAGGGTTGGAAATTAAAAGTGGAAGGGAAGAAAGCCCAACACAGTCAGGTCTCACGGAGCTGATGCCCTGGCCCAGCATCCTCGGTACTGCCCTACACTTGCCCTGTGGATTGTTCTCCCCCTCCTCCACTCCATCTGCTAACGAGAACATTGCTCCACGCTCAGCACACAGAAGGGCTCCAGACCCCAAGAAGACGGTAAGGGTTAAGCCGGGCAATGACCCTGCCACTTTCTTTTTCAGACCTCCCTGCCAGGTCATTGGGAGGCCCTGGGATCCACTGCAGGTCCAGGTGGTGGCCAGATGCATCAGGCCCTGTGTGATACCCAGAGGAGGCTGTGAGATGGGTAGTCTGCCATCTGAGCAGGGCTTGCTCCTTGGGCAGTCGGGACAGAACTTAAAGTAGATCTTCAGTTCAGAGGAGAGAGCTGTGAATAGGGTTGAAGGCCCAGCTGCACCCGATGACATCCATGCTGTACAACGTATTGAAGAGGTCTAGAGACATGGACACAGAGCTCTCAGAAGGTCCAGGCCCCTCATACATACCCAGCCTGCATCCACTGCTTAGGCCCAGAGCAAAGGGACAGTCAGGCCTATGGGAGAACTCAATGCAGTGACTCAGGATGCTAGCTCTCTAAAACAGCCCTCCACTCACCCACAAAGGCATTTTTTTTTCTCACCTGGACCTCTGAAACAGCATCCAATAGGCCTCCAGCTTCCACTGAAGTCATGTCCCACAGCCACCAGGATGACTTCTTAGAGGTGTCGATTTGGTTCTGTTCCTCTCCCTCACAAAGTCCTCAGTAGCTGCCCAGTGTCCTCAGGATCTGGCCCAGCCTCATTACTGTCACCCAAACATCCTTCAGGAGGGTCACCTGGACCACCTGTCCATCACTGTCACCCAAACATCCTTCAGGAGGGTCACCTGGACCACCTGTCCATCACTGTCACCCAAACATCCTTCAGGAGGGTCACCTGGACCACCTGTCCATCACTGTCACTCAAACATCCTTCAGGAGGGTCACCTGGACCACCTGTCCATCACTGTCACCCAAACATCCTTCAGGAGGGTCACCTGGACCACCTGTCCATCACTGTCACCCAAACATCCTTCAGGAGGGTCACCTGGACCACCTGTCCATCACTGTCACCCAAACATCCTTCAGGAGGGTCACCTGGACCACCTGTCCATCACTGTCACCCAAACATCCTTCAGGAGGGTCACCTGGACCACCTGTCCATCACTGTCACCCAAACATTCCTTCAGGAGGGTCACCTGGACCACCTGTCCATCACTGTCACCCAAACATCCTTCAGGAGGGTCACCTGGACCACCTGTCCATCACTGTCACCCAAACATCCTTCAGGAGGGTCACCTGGACCACCTGTCCATCACTGTCACTCAAACATTCTTCAGGAGGGTCACCTGGACCACCTGTCCATCACTGTCACCCAAACATCCTTCAGGAGGGTCACCTGGACCACCTGTCCATCACTGTCACCCAAACATCCTTCAGGAAGGTCACCTGGACCACCTGTCCATCACTGTCACTCAAACATCCTTCAGGAGGGTCACCTGGACCACCTGTCCATCACTGTCACCCAAACATCCTTCAGGAGGGTCACCTGGACCACCTGTCCATCACTGTCACCCAAACATCCTTCAGGAGGGTCACCTGGACCACCTGTCCATCACTGTCACCCAAACATCCTTCAGGAGGGTCACCTGGACCACCTGTCCATCACTGTCACCCAAACATCCTTCAGGAAGGTCACCTGGACCACTTGTCCATCACTGTCACCCAAACATCCTTCAGGAGGGTCACCTGGACCACCTGTCCATCACTGTCACCCAAACATCCTTCAGGAGGGTCACCTGGACCACCTGTCCATCACTGTCACTCAAACATCCTTCAGGAGGGTCACCTGGACCACCTGTCCATCACTGTCACCCAAACATCCTTCAGGAGGGTCACCTGGACCACCTGTCCATCACTGTCACCCAAACATCCTTCAGGAGGGTCACCTGGACCACCTGTCCATCACTGTCACCCAAACATCCTTCAGGAGGGTCACCTGGACCACCTGTCCATCACTGTCACCCAAACATCCTTCAGGAGGGTCACCTGGACCACCTGTCCATCACTGTCACTCAAACATCCTTCAGGAGGATCACCTGGACCACCTGTCCATCACTGTCACCCAAACATCCTTCAGGAGGGTCACCTGGACCACCTGTCCATCACTGTCACTCAAACATCCTTCAGGAGGATCACCTGGACCACCTGTCCATCACTGTCACCCAAACATCCTTCAGGAGGGTCACCTGGACCACCTGTCCATCACTGTCACCCAAACATCCTTCAGGAGGGTCACCTGGACCACCTGTCCATCACTGTCACCCAAACATCCTTCAGGAGGGTCACCTGGACCACTTGTCCATGAGTGTTGCTCACACTTGGACTTCCTTGAGGTTTTCAACACTAATTTGCAATGTGAAACTGCTAGTATTTGATTGTGTTTGCCTACAAAGCTCGGAGTCTCACACTGTGCAGCTTACACCACTACCAGTCCCTTGGGCATTTGGGCACATTACATCTGCTAACCGAGAGCTCTTCTTCCCCATCCCTCCCCCTTCACCTTCACCTTGCTGCTTTGAAGTCTCATGGCATTTTCTTAATCCCGAACTTTCCTCCTGGAACCTGCTTTGATATCTGCCTCTGCTGCCAGATTGTGAGCTTCTGGAGGACAAGGACCCTTTCTGCCTTGTTCACCTTGATATCTGGCATTATACTGACCCACAATGAACATGCAGTGAAACCACTTGTGGTCAGCCATCACCCTGTGAATGAAGCTCCGACGCTGTGCCGGACCTCAGACCTTCTGTTTCAGATGTCAGTCTCCACCCCTGCAGAAGGAACCTCCACACATCAGAGACGGGAACCAAGCAAGCTGCCGCTTGCTGTGGCTTCCAGCAGGCTATGGCAACCGGTGTCCTCGCTGACCCATGCGTGGCATCACCACAAGATGAGCCATGGAGGCAGTGGAGTCTGTGCTCTGAGTGTTCTCGGCAAACATCGCCTTGAGTTTGGCCTCCATGGGGTGAGCAGAAGATGAAGCTGGCATAGCCTTGGCCTTTTCAGGAACTCAGAAAACCTGGATGTCCTCAGCAGCCTTAGACATACAGCCGGGCAGACTTAGAGTTTCACAGGGAGAGAATCCCGGGCTCCTCTGTGACGTCGGCAGCCAAGCTGTGTGTCTCCATTACAGGAAGCCCACTACCCCCATGAGACAGTTTACTGCATCTTCAAATAGCACAAAAGATGAAGTGGCTGGTACTGGCCAGCACTCACTGGTCTCAGTCCTACAGGGACCGCTCAGGCCAGCTTTGCCTCCCTCTTTCTATAGACCTCAGAGACTTTTTAAAATTACATTCTCATTTCTATATTGGTGGGGGGCACGCACACGTGGAGGTGTAGCAGGAATCTTAAAAGTTCTTATTAATAAAATCAATCCCGAGCCGAATTATTGGGGTCCATGCTGGTAGATCAGAGAGACAGAACAAACCACAGCTATCTCACCTTGCCAATTCCTCAGCTGGTCCTGTTTCCTCAGACTGGAGGCCTCTGAGTCCTCATCCGGAATGGGTCTCAGCTGAATTACTGCTCAAAAGCCTGAATGCTTAACCAGCCACATGCTTAACCAGCCAAATGCCTCTAGTTTCTGGTCCTCACTTGCCTTATATCTCTTTCTACTTTCTACCACCACTCCCTGGGATTAAAGGCTGGCTTTCTGGGATTAAAGGCGTGTCACCATGCTTGGCTATTTCCAATGTTGGCCTTGAACTCACAGAGATCCAGAGGGATTTCTATCTCTGGAATGCTAGGATTAAAGGTGTGAGTGCCACCATTTTCTAGCCTTTGTATCTAGTGGCTGTCTGTTCTCTGACCCCAGATAAATTTATTAAGGTACACAATATTTTGTGGAACACAATACCACCACATGGAGGTCAGAAGACGATATGTGGAAGTCAGTCCTCTCCTACCACCACGTGGGTCCTGGGGATTGAACTCAGGTCAACTGGCTGACAAATGGCTCTACTGGCTGAACCATCTCACCAGCCTGAACCTAGAGGTTTATAGGCAGTCACTCTCGGCTTCAGGTCTTCAAGTTCCTGCCCTTTTCCTATGTGTCCCTCTGTGGTGTGAATGTGTGTGTGTGTGTGTGTGTGTGTGTGTGTGTGTGTGTGTGTGTGTGTGTGTGTGCATTGATGCGTGCATGTGTGTGAGGCTGGACACTCACATATGCATGTGCAGGTGTACATGCACAGATGCATGTACATGGAACATCAGAGAACAATGATTTTAGGTGTCATCCTTAGGACAGGCATCCACCTCCTTTGAGACAATTTATCTCCAGGGTCTCTTGCTCTCCTGGAACTCCATAAGTAGAATAGGCTGGCTGGCCAGTGGGCCAGTGACTCTCCTGTCTCCATTTGCTCAGCATTGGGATTACCAGTGTGCACCACCACACCTGGCATTTTTATATGGGTTCTGGGAATCAAGCTCAGGCCCTCATGCTTGCCAGGCAAGCGTTTTACCAGCTGAGCCATCTCTTTCCTCGGGTACTCAGTCTCCAAATCTGTGTAATGGGAACAGTGTGCACTGCGCCCATTCCCCTGGGGTGGCAGAGATTGATGAGAAGAAAGCACTACCTGTTATCTGGAAGAGGAGTCTACAGGAGGCTTAGGCCTTCCTCCCAAGGCTCTCTGTCCAGTCTCGGCAGCAAAGCAGCTCACATGGAAACCTGCCCTTTGCCTGATGAGCCAGGCTGTTAGACCGTCGGCCCTCCCCAGCCCCAGGGAGATTGATGCCCGAACTGACAGATCACTCCAATGTATTAGGTAGATAAAGAAATTGATTATTCCATAAATCAGTGTCTCCATGAAAAAAGGCCCAATTTTTTAAAAAAGAAAATATTATAAATCTGTCCAAAGCCCTGTGAGGGAAAGTGTGTAGCCATTTCAATTTAATTGTCTGCGAGCCTCTTTGCTGTAACTCCAGGAAGAAGAGCCCTGAAAATAAATGTGTTTCGAGCCAGAGGTTCCTATGCCCTCAGGAAAGGCCAGGTCATGCCCTGGACCAGAGAGCTTTGCCCTGCATCAGGAAGAATCTGGATTAGCTAGAAATAATGGAGAATCACATCCCTGAGACACTCAAAAGGTGGATGGTGGGGGCTGAGGAGATGGGCTCAGTGGGTAAAGTGTCTGTTTCACAAGCACGCAGACCTGAGTTCAGAAGCCCAGCATATATGTAAGATGGCTGTGAAGATCTGTAACTCCAGAGCTGGAGGGTGGAGACGAGCAAACCCCAGGGTCTTGCTGGCCCGCCAGTCTGGCCAAAATGGTGCACTCCAGGTTCAGTGAGGGACACGAGATCTCAAAAACTAAGGTGGAGAAGCAATTGAAGGAGACATTCAAGCACTCTTGCAGGGGTTAGCCCCAAGCTGCACACACTCAAGTACCAACACACACACACACACACACACACACACACACACACACACACACACACACACACGTTGATCTCTTCCCATCTAGAAAAGTTAGAAGGATTTCTGTCTAAGGGTAGAGCCACAATAAATCCTGGAGGGGAAGGTGAGGCCTGATAGTTCCTGGCAGAAAACAAACTGAAAACAATGATCGGGAAGAGGCAAGGGATGCTAGGAAGGCAGAAACAAAGGGGGCTGGAAAAGATGGGATTTCCTCTCACGTCTGCTGTGTGGCATGCAGCTCAGCTCTGAGCCTCTCTGAGCTTGTTACTCTTCCCCAGGATACAGGAAAAGAAGGAAGCTCCAAGCACAGGGCTTTTATGTAGGCCCCACACACCTCAGTGTGAGGGACCTTGGCGTTATCACTGCCTGGATCTACCAGGGAGGGCCCTGAGATGCTCCCTAGCTCAGGATGCAGCTGCACCCCACCCCTGCAGTTCCCTGTCCTGTGTACTCGGCGATACAGAGTGGGCGCTCCGATAATGTTTGGTGAATCACTGAGTCAGCCCAGAATCCATGTGAAAAAGACAGGAAATAAACACAAAATTACAAACAGCATAAAAATAGCCACATTTCTAAAGCAGCTTTTTTTTTTTTCTTCTGCTGCTGCTTTCTTCAGGGAAGCAGCAACAACAACAAAAATCCCCAATCCCTTGATGCTGACATTTCTCAAGCCAAGGCCCCCAAAGCAGCTCTAATTGCAGCTGCCACAGCCCACTCTCCGGCTCACGTTCTAGGTCTTTCTAAGGCTGTCAGCCTCTGGGGCCATCTTTCCTCTGAAGTCCCAAGAGTCCAAATGGCACTTCCTCTGCTGTTCTGACCTGTGTGGCCTTCTCTGTCTCTTTGGGTTTTGATGCAAGTGCTCCCAGCCAATTCTCAGTCCCCTAGTGATGGACAACAGCTCCCCCATCCTCCGTCCTCTGAGACATGTGACCCTCTCTCGTGGCAGGATCTTCCTGTCTAGGAGCTGCCTCTGTCACACCCACCCCCCGTCACCAGACTTCTCTGACACATCCAGGTGACGATGCACCTGGAGCTGGGGCTCTTTGAGGGAACACCGCGAAGCTGTGACACACTGGCTTCCCATCACCTGAATGAATAGTAATTTTATTTATTAGCAGTAAATAAGGTTCTATTACAGGTGTGCAGGGCTCCACAGCTCAGGAAACAATAACACAGAAAACACGTTTAAGAAATCACATTTAGCAGGATAAAACTACATTACGGAAGCCCACTTACCAAATGCAATGTGAAAGATGACGGCGGCAGGCCAGGCGGCGGTTCGTGGTTATCAGGTGTGCTATCTGACAGGCGATGCTCATGCATTTTGTCATCTGCTACCGCTCCCTAGCAGACAAGTCGTACACGGCACCAAAGATTTAAGAAGCATTTACGTGGAAGGGGAAAAAAAGGAGAAATTCTACCCAGAGGCTTCACCTCCCTTAACCATGTGTTACTTAACAAAATTCCTAGTGTTTCCTCACCAGCTGTGGGCTTCTTAGGGACCTCTGTCCTCTATGTGACTACCAGAGCCTTAGGGGACCTGCACTGGAAGGCAGACTACCTGTTCAAGTGTGACCTTAGCCACACCAGGGCTAGAAAGAAGAGCAACCCAGCGCGAAGCGTCCTAGCCCAGAAACGGGCTGCTCTCCGTGGTGCTGAAGGCAGCAGTGGCTCCAGGGCAGCCTTCCATCCCCCTGCCTCTGAGTAAGTCTAGCAGGACTATTATCTGGGAGCTTTTATAAACACATACAGAGCCAATCTGCATTCTCTCTCTGTGGAAAGATATTTCAGAGGTGCTTTTTTTTCCACACTGGAAAACTCTCGTCTGTGTAGATCTCTAAAGACTGCATGTCTAGTCGAGTATAGCGGCTTGTATTAGTAGCCAGAGCTACTCAGGTCGTTGGTGCAGGGGTATCACCTGAACTCAAGAGTTCAAGGCCAGCCTGGGCAACAAAGTGAAATCCTGCCTCTACTAATAAATAAACCTATGAAGTTAAAGCTTCAAAGTCGTGTGTGTGTGTGTGTGTGTGTGTCTGTATGTCTGTGTGTGTGTCTTGTGTGACTGTGTGTGTCTGTGTGTGACTGTGTGTGTGTGTCTGTGTGTGTCTGTGTGTGACTGTGTATATGTGTGACTGTGTGCGTGCTAAGAGGCCAGGACCAGGAGTCTATGCTTTAGCCCCACTTTTCCCCCACAGCTCACCAAAAAGCATAGACCAGGTCATTTTTCTTGTGTCCTCAGTGTCCAGTGACAAATGAGAGTGATCCCAACACTGGCCATGTGGTCCCAACACTGGCCATGTGGTCCCAACACTGGCCATGTGGTCCCAACACTGGCCATGTGGTCCCAACACTGGCCATGTGGTCCCAACACTGGCCATGTGGTCCCAACACTGGCCATGTGGTCCCAACACTGGTCATGTAGTCCCCAACACTGGCCATGTGGTCCCAACACTGGCCATGTGGTCCCCAACACTGGCCATTCCCCCACTGGAACTCTGGTTCTTCCATGGACTCTGACAACATTGAACACTATGACCTGGTCCCCTCCCACAAGAAAAGGGACTTCCAGGATTCAGGAGAAATACCCAGGCTCTACTTCTCTTACAAGAAGTCAGGGACTTAATCTTCCTGTTAGAGTCTCCCCCAGGCCTCACTCCCCAGGGATCAGCTGTAATTCAGTTAAACCCGAGAGTTCCCCCATATTTTATTTACTGATTGGATGTTGCGAGACAAGTAAAATAGACGGCTGTCACCTCTATTAAACTGGAGGAAAAGTGGCCTTGTCAGCACAGGCTCCTGCTGCTCAGGAAGTGTCACCTATTTCCCTACGGAAGGACATGAGAAAATCGGAGTGCCTGGCTTCAGTAGGCGGCTGCCTCCCTCTGCTATATCTACAGGGGCGTGGGGAGGGCTACTTCATGATCTCATATCACTCTCAGCTATACCACAGCGGTGGACAGGTCATCCAGACACTCAGGAAGTGAGACCATCACCAATGTCCTCAGTTTCCCCAGCAATCCAAAAGGGAAGACTGCTGTCACTCATTCAGACAAAGAACACCTACAAAGCCCCAACTTGGTAATCTAGCTCTACAGAAGCAACCCCCCCCCCCGGGACATCTCTTGCAAGTAGATAGCAGGTGAGTACCCAGTGGGGATGCGCAGACCTCCATGTTACACCTCAGCTGTCCTGTCAATCTACGTCTACACACCCTAGCAGACTCCAGACAGGTGGCAAAGAGAAGAAGAAGGGGTAGCCTATCTATGACTGGCAGAGTTGCAAGCAGCCCAATCACAGCCCTGCCCGACAGTCATCCTGATTAACCAGACTATTAAGGACCAGATGGCACAAGTTCCTGTCCTTGGACCAATCTCCAAGAGAGCATCGAAGATGCTGAAGAACAAGTGAGAAGGGGAGAGGCGAGGTCAGAAGAGCCGAGGGGTCATGACTGCATCCTCAGTCTCCTCAGGGAGCGGACAGCTGTGTCTCTCTCAAGAGGAGAGCTATCACGATATGGAGCAGACAAAGAATGGGATAATCCTGGTCTTGGAAAGGAAGGGCTCACCACCTCCAGCCACTCCAGTGTAACCCGGTAGACTAGATGGGAAAGGTCTTGGCAAAGAAGAGGCCAACCTGTGTGGTGGGAGAATACCAGAGGCCTCGTGAGTCCCCTGACTTCAGAGAAGAACGCACGTTCATAAAGTCCTCGTGGAAAAGGTGCTGAACTGAATGACAAGGCAGTGAAGTGGCCTTCTGTCCCCGTGACCACTGTCACGGGTGTATTCATTTGATCAACAAGTGTTTACTCACTGTCTATGACGAGCCGAGCACAAACTGCACAGTATACAAAGTCCAGCAGAGGGCAAGCCCAACGCGCTCCAGGCCTTCCCTGCACTTATCTCTGCAGTGACCGAGAGCAATGCAATGAGCATCACACCCGGGGCAGTGAACGGGGCTGTGGGGACTTGCAGAAGGCAGTGGAGATCAAGAAAGGCTTCCTGGAGGAAAAGACGTGTTTGCTGAGAGCTGAGTACGAGTAGAAGTTGGCCAGATAGAAAAGCAGGGCAGAAGTCAGGGGTGAGAGTGGAGGAGCAGAGGCTTCTGGGAAGCCTTAAACATTTGGTAGAGAGGAACAGAAGATGTGAGGTGAGGATGGGCCAAGCCTGAGTCCACAGACTGTGGCCACTGCCATGGAGAACACAAAGGCCTAAACAAGATGCTTATTTGCAGTTGGTTAAGGTGACTTAGGGTGGGAGAATCCAAGGTCAGATGATGAATCCATCAGGCACTGATGTCAGCCATGTCCTGAGGCAAAACAGGCATGGCTGTAGGGAAGACCTGTCCACCCCAGGCTCTGACCCGCATGAGGCGTGCTAGGCGGTCCCCAAAGCTTTGCTGCCGCAGAGGGGTCCCAGGCTCCAGCCCATAGGCATTTCATCTCTACAGACCCCAGGAAGAAAGCCAGAGGAGGAGGGGATGGTGAAATTATACCCCCTTTCTGAGATGGGGCTGTGGAAACAGGCCTGGGTGGTCCACTAACAGTGAACAAGAAAAAAGAAAAAAAGAAAGGAAGGAAGAAAAACTACACTGAGACTCAATGACAGAACTCCCTGGAGATAAATGGCAGGTCCTGCCTTAAAGCTTAGAAGATCATTGTCACCAAGAGGATGAGAGAAGTCATACACTGGCAGTGAATCTTGTGGCAAAGACCTCAGGAGCTGGGTGTGCTGGCGCATGCCTTTAATCCCAGCATTCTGGAGGCAGAAACAGATGGATCTCCATGAGTTAAGAGGCCAGCCTGGTCTACATGGTATATTCTAGGCTAGGCTACATCATTTGATACACTGTATCAAAAGAAAACAAAAACAAACAAACAAACAACAACAAAAAAGCCACACCTCCTATCTCAGAAGACCAAAAGCTTGGTACAGATCAATAAAATGAAATGGCCGCTTAACCGACTGATATAACCGGGAGATGCATTATTAGAGGCAAAGGCTAAGATCCAGGGAGATGGTGACTTTACTAGTTTCAGTAAATAAGCAGTGTAATGGAAGGCATGGAGGTGATGGAGCTGGGCATCTTTGGAACAAAGAGATTCCTTTATATTTGTAAGATAGGAAGCCCACCTCAACCAGTGTCCTGGTGATCTCACAGCAAGAGCAATGGGGAGCAGCTCCCCGGGAGTACCTACATGAGGAATTCTAAGCACTTCCTATGTATTAACAAGCCCAGTCCTTACCAAATGTCAGCAGACAGGTATGATCATTGTGAGTAGTATTTTGAAATATGTGACCGTTTGCCCAAGACTGCAAAGGTGGGGAATCACAAAGACAGGCTTTAGAGTCAGTCTGTCGGATTCTAGAACCTGTAAACTTATCCACGGCACTCAACAGAAAAAGTCTTTGTGCTTCCCGCCTCCTCTGCTTCATGCCAAGCCTGCTGGTTCTCATAAAATCCCTCGAGGAGAAAGCTACTGGTTCCCATTTCACAGGTGAGGGAATCTAGACTGTAAGAAGGGATTCATCCAAATTCACATAGCCAGGAAGGAAGGGATTTTAAGCCCAGATAGCTGGATGCTAGAGTTCACGTTCCCAAGATAGGAGTCCTGTTGCCTTCCCAGAACTGCCAGCAGACGGAGTTCTGCTTCCAAGGTGGGCATCTGCAGCCAACACTGCACCAAAGGATGGGTGGGAGCTAAAAGCTGCAAGCTCCCGAGACTGTAGGTATTCAGCTAGAGGCTGGCTCCAGGGAGATCCTCCACCGTGTTGCAACAGCGGTGTCTCATAGGGTGGCACTCAGGGTGGGCACAATGGAGGTCTAGCATGCCAGCACTCCAGAGGCTGAGGCAAAAGGATAGCAGAGAATCTGAGGCAAGCCAGGACTGCAAAGTGAGACGTTGACTCAAAGAAGCAAGCAAACAAAAGAGGCGGGAAGAGGGAGGGGGAGAGAGAGTTAGGAAGGAAGGAAGGAAGGAAGGAAGGAAGGAAGGAAGGAAGGAAGGAAGGAAGGAAGGAAGGAAGGAAGGAAACAAGGAAGGACATATATCTCAGGTCAGCAACACTCACTTTATCAGGGAACCCATAACAAAAAACCCAAAGGCTTCACCCTAGACCGGCTGAGTGGCAGCCCTCTGGGGCTGGGGTCCTGGCAGTCAGTGTTTGAAGGAGTTCTCCATGATTCTGATGAAAGCTAATATTGGAGAACCAGAAGCCCAGAACAACCCCTGGAGTTCTCTGCAGCCTGAATTCTGCGATTCTTCACTGTAGACAGGAAACCGGGATGCTTGGAGCCCTGGGAAGTCCTTGGCTTCCCGCTCCCGCTTTTCCGCCCAATTGGGCAGCTCTTTGGAATAGCGCATTCAGTTCTGCAAAGCAGAGGGGGGGGGGGGGTTGTTGCAGAGGTCCCTGGCGTTGCCATATTTAAAGAGCTCGTCCTGCAGTGTTTCTGAGAACTCTATAAAACCCCTTCCACCAGCAGCCTGTCTGTATCGCCTCTTGAATAGCATGAGACTTAATTGTCTCCTATGGACTGGAACCCTCTTGACAGAAAACAGGAATCTGGTTACTTCGCTCCTTTTCTCCATCTGCAGTCCTTAACCACCACTCAGCACAGCACCAAAGGACTTGCAGGAGAGGCTCCCGACACTCCCCCCTGTTCTCACCCAGTTCATTATCTCCAATCCTTCCATCGCCACGGGGATGGGGACTCCTCTCCCCAGCTCATGCTGGAGCCTTCATTACCTGGCATTTCCCCCCAAGAGCGGGGTCTGTCCCTCTGACCTAGCCACAGACCATCTCTCATGCCCCCTGACCTGTCCAAGAAACAAACATTGAACACCCCACTTAAAAAGGGCGGGCTAGCCAGAACTCCCCAGATTAATCCCTCAAGAGCATCCCACTACCATCCCCTGGGTCTTTCCGGCTCTGAACACATGCTTTTAAAATGCAGTTCAATTAAACCGCTGCAAATGCAACGCCCCAGGCTGCAGGTGTGTGATAAACAACGGTCCAGGAGTGTCCTAGGAAGGGCACCTCTCTTGCTCTTGTAATTGGCCCAGAGGTTGGACCTGCCCATTCCACTTTAGGGTACCCTGGCATGCGTGAAATGAACCAATGCCACACAGGGAGCTGCGTGGGAGGATGAGCACCAGGGTAAACACAAAGCACCGAGCAGAGCTTCGTCTGATGGCAGAGGCATGGCCTCCACCCTGGGGAACCCTTCCTTCTTCTCAGTTATTAAACGTTAGGCCCTGTACAAAGAGCTCCACAGACTTGATCTCCTTTAATCCATAAGGCAGTCCTGTGAAGGCAGTCCTACAAGGCTCAACCACACAAAGTGCTTGTAGGTCAAAAACAACAGACAAGAATCACCCTACATGTTAATACTTCTCTCTCAGCCAAAGAAGAACTGGAGGCTCGGAGGGGAAGAGACTCACCCGAGGCCATGAAGCAAGCACACATGAGTAGCCTCACACTGAAATGACAGTCAGCTACATCTCATCAAACCCAGACACATCATTATTTAGAGGTGCCAGGAAAAAAAAATCCCTAAGTTAACACAGACATGGCATATTGAGGCCCATGCTAGCTTCTATGTGAAAACATAAAGGAAAAAAAAAAAAGCTAGCTTAGCATCCACAGAATACATCATCATGAAACATCCATTTTTGGTAGCGATGTGGCAAAGATGGCTATGGGCAACCTTGGGCAGATCCTTGTCTAAAGCAGGTGGCAGGATCACAAGCGTTAGAGAAAGCCCAAATCCATCCCCAAGCCTAACCACAGTCAAGGTCAATAACACTAGCAAACAAGGTATAAAGGTCAAGGGAAGCAGACACAGGAACGTGCGCTGTAAATGAGCTGTGAGGAGAAGAAAATGCCAGCGGGAGGGGAGGCAGGTAGAGGAGAGGCAAGCCTGGACTCTGGAGGCAATTCCAAAGAAACAAAGCCAAGTCGGTGGGGGGAAGGGTGCGGGCACCGAGGGCTCTGAGGCCTGGCTGCAGTAAAATGTGTTAAAGGGGGAAGAAAAACACAAATCAAGCAGCCTGTTGCCCTCCTCTGCAGTTCCCTGGCCGCTCCTCCAGTCTCCCCTCTCCACACCCCATGGGTGAGAGCTGTGTCTTCCAGCTTATGCATCTTTACATCCAAGAACTGTAAAACCAGAAGCCCACCCGGAAGATGGGCAGAGCCAGGATTTAAGGAAGCACTCACTGTCGCATCATCGAGGCAAGCTCAAGGTCCTCATCTTTGGGGAGCTTCCTTAAATCCTGACACCCTGGAAGTTTCACCCCAGTCCAGGTCTCTGGCTACAAGAATAACAGCCAAGAACTAATGTCAGTCTTTGGAGCCACTTAAGCTTGTTTGGAAAGACATCACAACTGTCTGACCCTGGGGGACAGGCATTTTTTATTTCCCCACTTTGCAGACAGGGAAACTGGACAGTACAGGAGATGCCGACCCCTCTGTCCGAGCCAGTCCTGAAAGTGTCACTGCTGCAGTGAGTAGGTGACACAGCTCCATTTACCAGCAGAGTGGCAGTTGCTGACAGCAACCACCATGCCCTGTACGTTGCCCACCAGTCTCGGTTCCAAACCAAATAGGCTCCATTTAGAAGATAGGCATGTGATTCTTGCTTAAAAATAGAACAACATAAAAACTATCGGTAGCCTGCAAAGGATGATGGAGCGGAGAGGGAATGAGACCAGGGTAGGAAAAGGGAGGCGAGACCACGGGAAGGAAGAACAAAGAGAAGCCCACCCACCACACATCTTCTTTTGCTAGCACAAGGGTGATAAAGGATGGAGGTGAGATACACACAGGGCCCTTGGAGCTCAAAGCTTTGACATTCCTCGTCTTTGAGGATATCCTGGAAAACTCCAAGCAGAGGGATTTCTGTGCCTAGAGTGGCCTCACCCACGGAAGAATTCAGCCTGGGGCTTGGATGAAAGCACTGGACCGTCAAGAAGCCGAGGCTAGGTGGGGTACAGAAAAACATAAGAGTGTGTGTCTCCCTGGATATCCACCCCTTTTCACTGAAGGAAGCATTTGACCACATGGCTCATCAGCAAGGCCAGCCTGATGCTGCACGAGAACACTGTTGGAGCTAAACCGTGGTGGAGAAACCATCCCGGGCCAGTGAGAGCCCCAGAACCACCCAGCACGACCTTGCTCAGCTTCCAGAACCACGGGCATGAGACCTGCATTTCACCCCTTTATAAATTGCTGATATCTCCCAACGACGTAACCAGCTCCAAGCGCCAGATCTGGAGGCTGACTGCAGTCCAAGTCCCTTGTCCACCAAGCACTGGGCACAGGCTCCTGAGTAAGGAGTTCACCTAGCTGCGTTTCTTTGTCTGCAAAGATGGGGAGGGCACCAGCAGCATCGTAGAGGCTCCATCAGATAACGGAGAAAATGCTGCAGCAACCTTTATTGAGCACTTACTATCTCTCTGCTTCTTGTCATTGTTTGGAGAGCGTTCCAAACAGCCTGGCAGCTATTAAGTGCCCAATAAACTATGGCCATGGTATTGGTGCTGTTTTATTATTTTGATTATGCTCCAGACTCAGTGGGGCCCCAGGCAGGAGGAGGCTTGGTGGCCATCTGAGCACAGACACACTGCCCTCTGGTGCTGCTGCTGAGGAATCAGCACCTGGAAGAAAAGCGCTCCGGGGAAACAAGGCCAAGGCCAAGGCGCCAGCTCCATCTGATCCTCTGGGGGACTCTACCCACCCAGGGCTCCTACCTCACCACTCCAGCCTGTGGAGGACACTCCAGGGTCCTTATTCTTGGATTTCAGTCCTCTCTGTTGCCAGGCAGGGCCTGGAGACCTCCATTCCCTACCTGCTTTTGCATGACCCAGTAAAGTCTCAGATCTCACTTGCCTCTAGAAGGTCCTGAGCAAAGATGACAGGGCTCAGGGTGAGCTGTAAGGGGGAGAGAGGGGTGGCCGATTGTGAGTGGATAGGGGAGGCCTTGCCTCAATGCATTAGAAACAGCCCTAGCCATAAAGCACAAATCTCCCTCTCCAAGACTACCCGAAGTCTGCAGCTCCCTTTCCATAGGCCCTTGCCTCCCAAGGAAGGGTAGTTCTAGTTCTAATACCTACAGGTTGACCTGGGCCTTCTGTCTCTGCAGGGTGCTCTACTTCCCAGTGCTAGAACACTGTGCCTGTGTGAACATGGCGGCTCGCGGGGGTCACAAAGGATGTCAAAGGGGGCCAAACACTCCTGCACCTCTGTAGAGGTGCGGAGCAGAGATCAACCTCTTTAAAACAGCACTACTGGTCAAGACTTCTAAACTCAACCCATCATGCACAGCCACAGGGGGATGCCCATGACCTCGGAAAAGCTTAACCAGGCCTGGCTCACCCCACATAAACCATCCCTAAAAACCCCTGGTCATCCTGGCGTCAAAAGACTGCTCAGCGCAGTGCGAGCATCGAGGAGAAATTAAACTCCAGCTGGAGAAGAGGGGGGAAGCCTGAGCTGACAAGAGCAGCTGGGCTGAAAAGTGAGCAGAAATTCCTCAAGTTAATGCTTTCTAAGGCCCCTCGGGCCACTCCCAGGTTTTGTCTGAAGCTATTTACTTCTGGGGGGAAAACCCTATTGATCTTCATTCAGCGGCTGTCTGTTCCTACAAGGCGCAATGTCTCCGCACATCGCCAGTCAGGAGAATCCCTCATTGTTTTACATGCAGTGACTCTCCAACTCAAGAGGCGAGTGTTCAGGACAATTTGGATGATCTGACCAGGGGAGTGGCACAAGGGAGGGGGGGGCTTCATTCCCCTGGGAAGGGCTTCTGGATCCCTGTACGTTCAGAAACTGCTCAGCTCTGCCCAGTCTGTGGATGCTCCAAGAACGCAGAGCCGGGTGCGCCCTTCCCTCCTACCCCACCCCCCTTTACACCTGCTTTATGTCTCTGCAGTCATTTGGCTTTGAACTTCCCCACTGGCTGGCCGGGGTTCACTACCAGCCACCCGGCTCCTCATCACAAGGAAGACTCGCCAGTTTTCTCCAGCGGCTGCCACCACGGCCTGGGTCCTTTCTCAAATCCCAAGCAGCCCTCAATCCTATAGTTTATCTGTAGTCCTAGGGAAGATACAACCAGGAAACCTACAAGGACCATAACCATCTCCTGCCAGCCCGCTCTCCAGGGAACTTGACATCACAGTTTATGTCAATCAAATGGTGTGCATCTGGGGAAACTGAGCACCTGAGTGGGAAGAAGAGGACTGTATCACAGTGATCCAGTCCACTAAGAGCAAATAGAAGAGAAAACCCAAGCCACTGGCTTCTACGTCCATCACCTCTCCTCCTCAGCTTAAGGTTATGAACCTGCAAATTCAAGTCCCCAGGGAAGGTCGCTAAAGCTCATCTGGCTGAGAAGACCTTGCATCTAATTGCCTATCCTAAGTTAAGACCAGGATCCATTCGGACAACAATAACAAGGACAACAATAATAATACAATGCAGAACAATCTGCCTCACAAGGCTTCGATGGCAGCCCTTGATAATCACACGCAGAATACATCTTCCACATATTCATATAAAATAATCAATGATCATTTTCCCCCCGCAGACTACAATCCAATTACTCTCTCTCCCTCGCTCTCTCCCCCACTCTCCTTTGTTACTTGCAAACCATCCAAGCAATCAATGCCTTGACCTCTCCCTCTGATAGACACAATTACAAAAAGACAGAGCAATGCAATTCATCTATTCAAGACAGATTGTTTGAGCACTCTGTCACACTGCTGAGCTATCCATCTCCTTGTCTAAGAAGGAATTTCAGCCCCCAGAAGAGGCACAAAGAGAAGGGGCGGGTACCATGCTCCCCAGGCCAGAGAGCCCATCTTGCACCTGCAGGTAAACCCTCTCTGGTCCGGTGTGCTCAGCGACGCCTGGCTGCTGGAGAAGGGATTCGGGATCCAAGCTCCAGCAGTTCTGGCAGAAGCACCCAGCATGCTTCAGAGGAGGCCAATTTCCAGGGCCTCAATCCCTGCAGCTCCAGCCAAGAGGTCTCAGATCCCAGAGATGGGAAAGGAGAGATGGCATCCAGTCTAGTCAAGGCAGTATCTCTGGGTTGTAGCGTCTCACCCCCCCCCCCCGCTACCCTCCTTCCCCCCCACCCCACAGCCTCCCGTGCCCTGACTCCAGCTGGGGTTCAACCTCAAGCTCCGGAAGGACAGAAGCTCAGCTCCCAGGGCAGCTCCAAAGAAGCCCAGAGGCCTCAGAGCCTTTCCATCCTCCACCCAAAGCTGGCCCTGCTCCAGTAGTCACGTTTGGCATCAGTACAGCACCCCAGTCCTCGGGCTGGGAGTCAAATAGGGCAGGGCTCTTGGATATAAATGGCCTGGGCCGACACGCTAATTAATCCTGGGGCTTAATATGAAGAAGATTAGAAAGGGGGGGATCTGCCATCCTTAATTGCGCTATTATACCGTGGCTCAAGAAAGGGCCGCAGGTTTGGAATTTGCTCCCCTTCGGGCCAATGAGGAGACCCCAGTGCAGCTCTATGTACTGTCACGGTGACAAGGGCCGGTGAGGACTACATACCCTGCCCATTTGCAACCCACGCCTCTGAGGCTCTTCTTATCTGCGCCTGTCTCTCTAGGCCTCCAAAGATTTCCATTCGTGAAACTGGTCTGGAAACACAACTACCCCACTCTATAGAGGGAAGACCAAGAAAGGCAGACCTGCAAAGCCTAAAAGGGGCACACAGCCCCTTTTGATATTACCTTTCTATCTCAAGGACACTACCGTGAAGGTCCCCTAAAACCACAAGAAATGAGAGCAGGAATAAAGAAAACAGTGGCCCACTCCTAAGGGACTAGCTGAAATGGTGAGCAGGCCAGTACTGGGGCAGGAACACAGACAGAAAACATTTTTGGCTGGCCTAGAGAAACCTAGACTTCAAAGGGTTAAGCTTGACTGTGAGGGCTGTCCCCAGAGTCCCCTCAGGTGCCCGGCCTTCTCTGCCTCCCTCTGGGTGCATGCCTGCCCAGCTTGGTCCTGGGTCCTGAGCATGCACTGGAAGACCTCAACATCTGCAGAGCTGAATGTTTTCTGTCCCCATTCAGAAGCTGAGTTCAAGAGGACGTGGCTCTAGGGAGAGTGAGCGAGAGGGATGCATCTTAGGGAAAACCTCAAGTACAGATAACCAAGCCTGGCCCGAGTTTCCTGAATCCTTATCAAACCGCTCGTCACCCCAAAGTCCGCTCTTGCAGGAGCAAAGTCGGCTCCTGGAGGGGAGCCCGGGAAGAGGAGGAGGAGGAGGACGGTGGCCCTGGCTGGGTAGAGCTCTCGGCTGACGGCGCACCAGATGTTGGTGCCTCGCGAACCCGGGCTGCCCAGGTCTCTGGCCCGGCGCAGGCGCTGGGCCCGCGGTAACGGAGGCTCCTGGGTAGCCCAGCCTGGCCCAGCCCAGCGGGTCAGCTGGCCAGGGACACGCACCGGTTCCAGCCCAGCCCTGAGAGCAGCCGCGCAGGGTGCCTCGGATGGCCACAACAAAGTTAAAGCCCAGAGTAAAAAATCTGCGGCGGTGAGAGAAGCGGAGAAGCCAGAGCCCCAGAAGCCGCGCGTACACTGCCAGCCGCCGCCAGCTGCGGAGGGATTTCGGCTAACTTTAAAAGCCACTCGCATCCCTCGGGCGCCGTCCCTGGCAGCGCTAGGCGGCCTCCGGCTCTCCCATTCCCCAGCCTCGGTTACGCCTGGTCGAAAGAGGCCTGGGCCTGGGGGACCCTCTGGAGCGACATGCAGGGAACTACCCCTCTCCTGCCCCGCTCCTTGGCCAGTCAGGAGCAAGGAGATCAGCTGCCCTCGTCCGGCGAATCCATCCCCTGCACCCCTGCCCGTGACTGTCCCCGAGCTCCGGCAAGGCGCCCATGGGGGGCGACTAGGGGAGAGAAGTTGGCGCCTTCCCCAGGGCTCCCACTCTGCGCGGAAGCCTGTCCCAGAACTCGGTCTGCGGCCATCCGTGATGACAGTCGCGACGAAATTCCCCCGTGGCGCGGGGTTTGGAGCTGGAACCTTCGCCACACTCCACCGCGTAGCCTTCCCCGGAGTGTGCCCAGGGCCCCTCGCCCACCGCGGCCCGGTGGCCTCCTCCCCGTAAGTAAGGCCGGCGACCCGGGCTTTGGAACTTTGTCCTCCCTGCCAAGAGCTCCCAGCAGACACCCAAGCCCTGCAGCCCAGAGGGAGGTTGGGACAATCTCGCAGATCACGTTCAGAGCACCCCCACCCCAATTCCTGTCCCCACCCGAGCGCGCAGAGACCCCCCCCCCCGGCTCCAGGGGAGCCCTTACCGATCCGGATGACGTGGGGCATCCCGCGCGAGTCTGGGATCCAGAAGGCGCACACGAGGAGCCCGGCCCAGTATTCCCAAACCAGACTCCGGAGGCGCCGCCAGGGAGCGGTCATCGTTGGGCGCCACCGAGCGTGCCCGGGGCGCGGCCGTGGCGGGCTCCCTGGGGCGGCAGCTCTAGGCGCGGGCGCGCAGCAGCCCCCGAGGCGCCGCCTGGCCCAGCCGCCCGGCTCCCGAGCGCCTCTGCGAGTAGGGGGCGCCCCGCGGCGCTGCGCACATCTTACTGGGGGGCCGCCCCGCCGGCGCCCGCCCCGCCTCGGCTGCCGCCCACGGGCCGCCCGCGAGCGAGAGCTCCTGGGCTCCGCCCGGGCTCCGCTCGGACTCGGCTGCGGCGTCTCCGGCTCGTGTCAGCTCGGCTCCCGCGCGGGCTTCCCACCTGCCCCGGCTGCCGGGCGGGCTTGCACTCGTCTCCGGCCGCTCCTCCTCCAGCCGCCGCCGATGCTATCGCCCGGGCTCGCACAAAGCCCCGGAGTGGAGTTGCACGCGCGCACACACTCCCTCCCAGCCCCCTCCCCCGCGCCCTGCCTCCCGCCTCCCGCGCCGCCCGCCGCCCGCGCTCCCTCCGCGTACTCCCCCGCGCACACACGCTTCCCACTCACACTCGCCCGGGTGCACACTCGCGCGCTCACACCTGCGCAGAGGGCGGGGAAGGGGACCCTGGACTGGGTTTGGGAGGGGGGTACGCCCGGAGAATGGAGACTCTCCTCCGCAGCTCAGACGTCCCCCGTCTACCCTGCCGCCCCCAGGGCAAGGATCCGAGCCGGGGAGCCAAGCGTGGAGCGCCAGAGCTGGCACCGCAAGCCGGGAGACGGCGACAGCCCAGCGGCCGGACCAGCTGGAGGAAATGCGCCCGCCGGGAGCGGCTAGACCCGAAGCCTGCCGTCTGCGGAGCCTCGCCTTTCAGCTCCCACGAGGCCGGAGCTGGCCGGACGGCAGCGGCAGGAGACTGACCCGGAGCTGGTTTCCCTCCTGATCTCCAGCCCACAGGATAGCGGGGTTGGCCCTGAGCTTGGAGGTTGCAGGGCAGGATGAGGGGCGGGGGATAAAATTCAGAGAACTGTCAGTGCTGGGCTAGGGGGTGCGGAGCTTCAGGAACTAACCCGGAGGGAGAGACCAGGCCAGACTCTCTGCGTGGAAGGTAAGACTTGACCACGCACGGTCAGTAGGAGGGCTGCGGAGAAGGACCGCCAAAGCCTTCGCTTCCGAGGGCCGCTAGAGTTGGAGCCGGCTGATTTCTCAGTCCTCTTCCGCAACTATGCGGGAGGAACTGGAGCCCCCTCCCGGATTCCTCCAGAGAAACAATACAGAAAAACTGATTTTCCATGGGACAGAGTAGGACCCGCAAGGGAGCAAGCCTTAAAAGGGTTAAAAATAAATGTTGTTTATTACCAATAATAATTTTTTTTTCAAGTGGCGCTGGGTGTCGAGGGAAGAGAAGGGCTGTGGAGCGAGGCAGGAGCAGGAGGCAGCGAATTACGCAGCTAGGCGAGTTTAATGACCTTTTTGACAGAGACAAAGCGGTACCGATACAGTAGATAAATAAACGGATCTGTCACCGGGCAGCGGCTAGGCTGTGTGCGAATTTATTTTTCTCATTTAAATAATTTGATCTGTTCAATCACTTCCAATCTCTTCCATTTGCCAGCTGTCTGGTAAGAGCATGCCCCCTACATCTGAAGAGCAAATCTTTAATTTTCTTACAAATAGATAATGTGTTGCGCTCCAAACCCGCCTGTTAATTTTCCCATCTTTTCTTTCCCGCCCTATCTGAGCGCAGGGGACCAAGGCATTGTGTGGGGATGTGAATGGGGCAGTATAGCCAACTGGCAAATAGGAAGGGACTCCATCTCATCTGAACTTGCACCAGTGGCCTTGGGAGCAAAGAGTTTCTGGACTCTGCCCGAGGAAAGAGAGAGGCTGTGTGCCTTGTTCGCGGACATCGTAGGTATTATACGGAGGCCTCCGAATTTGCCATACTTGGGCCTTCCCTGGATCGAGAATGGCTCGTGTTGAACAAGTGTTGCCCAAAGAAGCAGGGGAAAACACAAATCCGAAGTTGTCACCTCTTCACGGGGAGTGGAGATCTTAGAGGATAGGCCCCAAGGACCCAGCGTGGAGGCGTGCTTAAGAACCTCTGGACACAGCTGGGAGCCTCTTCATTGGAGACACACGGAGGCAGCCCATTGCCTGTGCGCTAGCTCGGACTCCACAGCTAGGTTTGGTTGGTTCCTGGAACCAAAAGGACTTGGCTGTGTTTTTTGTTGTTGTTTTCTTTTTTTTTTTTTTTTTCCTGGAAGATAATTCTGTGCCCCGATGGAGAAAGGGAGAGGGCTGAAAGGCGTGCAGCGACCAGTGCCCCAGGCTGACTAATTCTATAGGCTGCCTGTTCTGCAGGCAGAACCCCCCCCTCCCCCGACTTGAGCAGGCTGGGACAAGTGGCTTGGCAGGAAACAGAAGTAGCAGAAAGGTTGAACCGTGGCCGGAGGGAGGGACACTTCTGAGGCCAGCTGGAGGGAGAGCTAAAGGGTCGGGGAGATGAGCAGGCTCCCTAAAAGCTAGCTGCAGTAGCACCATTACAGTAAATGGATGAAGAAGGAAATCAGGGCTGTCCCAAAGGGGAGAGTATGGCTCTGTCACCAAAGCCTTGTCACCACCCCCAGGAAGCAGGCAGCCCAGCCAGCTGCCTCCCCAAGCAGGTGGCTTTTCCTAGCTAAGGATAGAGGCTTGTCTCCGGCCTCCTGGCTGCAGAGGTTGTAAGGCTCAGGCAGGACTCGGCACGCCCTCTTGGAACCCTGGGATAGATTTGGGTAGGAGTTGCTATTCCCAGCCCAGGGCCTGACCCTTGTTCTTGCCCCAACTGCAAGTCATCGTATAATCCAACAGCTCCAAACTGATGGCGGCGTCGATCCCTTTCTGCCACGGGGGAAGGGCGAGACTCGAGGCACAACGACAAACAGCCTTGATGACAGCCATGATTCTTGTGTTTATTACATGTTCTCTGCGTTCCAGGCAAAGCACTCGCAACCTTTCCTATCACTTCATCCAATCCTCTCTGTGACGCACCATGATAGTCTCTGCTATTTTTCCATTCGTCAGATGAAGAATCTAAGCTGGGAGGGGTTAAGAAGTCCAAACACACACACACACACACACACACACACACACACACACACACACACACGGCTAGCATCCTTCCTTCTCT
The DNA here is from genome assembly GCF_049852395.1 of Peromyscus maniculatus bairdii. Lineage (NCBI taxonomy): Eukaryota > Metazoa > Chordata > Mammalia > Rodentia > Cricetidae > Peromyscus > Peromyscus maniculatus. Next base: position 143,763,745 of record NC_134853.1, on the reverse strand, counting down.
CCCTTGCTTCTTTCTTTTCCGGCTTCCTTCCTTCCACTAATATTTATTAGGCATCACTGTTTGCCAGGCTGGGTTCAAACACAGACCCAGCAGGCTGCTAACTTGACAGCATCGCCCCTGTGGTGCCCTTCACCACCTGGACTGACTGAGCAGGAATAGCTCCATCCCGAGCCTCTTGACCCCTGCAGAAGCCCCTGGAGCCTCTGGCTGCCTGAGGGCAGGCCAGAAAGCAGAATGGAATGGAGTCCTTAGCTGGAGTCGACTGGAGGGCTCTTACTCCCCAAATCTTAAGAGAGCTCTGAAGCCCCCTCTCACATGCCTCTTCGGGCCACCCCAAAGCCAGCAGATAGCAGGATTGGCAAGATCTCAAGCCCCATCTCTGGAGACTGGGAGCCGCCAATCCTGGCTTTTGGAATTGTTGGTAAACAAGTCTATCCACCAGCCAGGCTTCAGCTCCCCGCTCCCCCATGAGGCAGCCAGCACTGGATTTATGAGGCCTCCAAACCTCATTCAGACTAATGCAGCTTTTCATTCCCAAATAAAAGGGGCTGCTGTCTGAAAGGACAAGTACTCCCGAATTTCATTAACATCCCCTAAAACGGCTGAGCTGGCCCAAGCCGCTGCCAGCTAGATTCATGCCTCCCACTGGCTCACAGGTGGGGGTGTGGATAAGGCTTGGAAGAAGGGGGTGATACTTTCAGGGCTCCCGAGCCCTCCAGTCCCTCCCTCTACTCCCTACTTCTGTGGTTAAGTAGGGGAGCCCCCAGGGGTGGCCAAGCTAGCTCCTTTGAATGAGTCCCCTGTGTGCGTGTTTTGTTTAGACTGATCCACTCAGCTCTCAGTCCCTCCACAATCACTGTGAGTGATGAGGCCCTGGGCTCGAGTTACTGAGATTCATGACTCCGGTTCCCCGGGAAGCCACTGAGCAGAGCGCGCAGTTCCTGAGTGCAGATTCCTAGGACTTGAGTGCCCTCTGCTGAAGCCTGCTTATTGTCAGCTCCTTCGCCCGCTGCCCGCAGGTGCTAATGGGCTGGACACTGCAGGGCCACCCTGCCCTGGGGGTGGGGGCTCCAGACCCTCCCCTCTGTGTCTCAGAATAGGGTCTCCTGGGGTTGTGCTCTGCAATCCACTCTCCTGGTGCTTTAGTGAGAACGGGGGAGGAATACCTCTCCCCTCTGGCCCCAGGGGTTCAGGCTTGGAAAAAGGCGGCTGCCAACCCCCCACCCCCGCCCCCACGCCTCCACCCCCACAAGTGATCTCTGCAGACTGCTCAAGCAGGAGGCAGGGGGATGGAGGCCTCTGTGCCCAGTCCTCACTCTACCCGTAGCCTTTCAGTGAGCCAAATGCATGCCCACCACAAAAGCCGAGACTCCTCTGCCCTGCGCGAGACACTGTGACCTATAGGCTCAGAGGCAGGCACGTCAGCCTGGGCCTTTATGCCTTCCTCCTGTCCCAAGAAGGGAGAAAGCAGCGTTGGTCAAGAGCCATCAGAGCAAGCGGTGAGCCAGGGAAAGGGGCATCACCTTAGATTTTTGTCAACCGTCAAGCAAGTTCATTCCCACTGAAGTCAATTCCTGTGTTTATTGTCAGCTTAACCCGCTGCTGCTGAGCTGTTTCTCAGCGGCGAGGGAGACAGGTAGACAAGCCACCGGAGATACATTATTTTACTGACGTCTGCTTTTCAGTGGTTAGGGCACAGTTCTGGCGGAGAAGTAAACGATACACATATATCCATACACGGAGAGCCTTATTATGTGTGTACATAACAAAACAGCTGCTGACGGGTAAGAGGCCCCACCGTGGGGGGGGGGGGCGCCACTGATGTGAGATGAGGGAAAGGCACTGAGTGCCCACAGGAACCAGCACCTCCTGGCTTCCTGACTCCAGCAATGGGGACCACAGCCACTAGTTGGCTTACTCCACCAGTCATTCACTGTCCCTAATTAATTTACTTATGCAATAATTCATTCATTAATTCATAAGACCATCCATTCATTTCTATCCCCCTAGTTATTCACTCATTGATTGTTTTTTTAAAATCCCTTACCAAATTCTCCCCTCACCCATTCATACAGTCAATCCCTAATTAATTCATCCAGTCCCCCCATTGATCCACTTAGACATCCACTTACATGAGGCTTTTGCTTGTTTACTTGCTCACTAGAGCTCTCACTTGCCTCCTTATTCATTCCCACACATTCACCAGTTCCTTCATTCACACATTCCCTCACTCATCCGCTCCTTTATTCATTCACTTGTCCACTCACACACTCATTCACTGGTCCTTTGTCCCATCGCCCATTCACACACCCCTTCATTCCCTCACACTGCTTCCCCAGCGGACCCAGCAAAGACACCTGCCTGCTACTTATCCCAGTCACTTGGGGTTGACCCTCAGCCACATTGCCAACCCAAGACACCCCAGAAATGTGCTGAGCTCCCCATCAAGGCATCCTTTAGAGCCCTGGTCCTCCTGCCTCCCACTGTATTACAGAATTCAGCAACTTTCAGGATTCAGTCTGCATCTTAGCCTGGGAATGGTCTCAGCATCTGTCCTCCTCAGAAAGATGAGGGAGGTCCAGAAAGACCCAGCGCCTGTGCCTGGTGATGGATGGAACATTAGCGAGGTCACGTAGTGCCACCATACGGAGCCAGGAGTCACACTGGCTTCCAGTTGCAGCTCTCTCTTCTTGTCCTTGAAATAACCTAAGCACACAGGGACAAAGAAACAGGCCCAGAGGAGCCAAGGAACCTCTGTCCTGGAACTTGCAGTGAGGAGGGGAAGCAGGCCATTCCCTTTGCTGGTGCCAGGGAGAGAGCCGTGAAGAATGAGTTGATATGTACACGGATGAACACGTAAATGAATGAACTAGTGCATGAATGACATTCCACTCCCCACCCCAGTAAGTAACGGAACAGAATTTCCAACCTACATCTCTAACCCCCGAGTCCAGTGCTGTCTCCGCTGCTTAGAGATTGCATTCTCTATTACTTCATGGGCTTGCAGGGCAAAGCCAGAGGCAGGCTGGGTGGGGGCGGGAGAGGGACAGGAGGCAGAACTAAAGCATAAGTTAGCCAACAGTAGATCTGGGTGGAGAAGCACCTTCCTGGAAGGCTGCAGAACCAGTTCTCAGCTGCACCTGCCATCCTCGCCCCCTCTGTAGGCAGGAGGCTGCCACCACCCCTCCTTAGAGAGAGAGAGGGAGACAGAGTGCACTGTGAAAATCCAATCACTGAGTGATAAGAAAATAAACAAGTGAACTTCTCCAAGTTTGCCAGACTTCCCTGCCCGAGGCCAGCTTAATTAAAGTTGATGTAGAATTTGAAAGTGGGAAAATAATTAGGGCAAGTGGTAGAAAAGAGAGAGGAAGGAAAACATTGTTTTGTTTTCTGTTTTGCTCCCTCTTAATTATGCCACAGACTGCCTCTCCCGTGGATCCCATCCCAAGCCCGCCTTCCGCCAAGATTCCAGCAGGTGGTACACTGTGTGCGTGGCGCGGGCACACCTGTGCCTCTCTGGCACACAGGTATGGTGCTTCTCTGCCCGCAAGACAGGCTCGGAGGCAAGCAGCCAGGCTGCCGGTGGAGACAAGCACGTGCCCTGGACACTCAGAAGGAGGAGGCTGGGACAGCAGGCTGAGGGAGATGCTGCTGCAGCCCCACTGGGTTGCAGGCCTAACTGTGCACCCCACCACTGTCATGGATAGCAGATCCCCTGTGATACATCCACCCCCTGTCCCACCTTGCTCCAGGGAAAGAAGGGATTTCTAGCAATGGGCGAACGCTGGAGAAAACACTTGGGGTTTGTGCCCAGAATAGGGCTGAAGGCAGCCAAAATTTCAGCCACAGCAGATGATGGGAATCATGCCCACTCCACACACAAGTACCTCTGCGTGCAGATGTGCCTTGGTTTTTTGTTTGTTTGTTTGTAGCTAGGAGGCCAGGGAGCCTTGTAGAACTGACCAGAGGTAGAGACAGTCTGGAGAGGGGAAAGCGACAGTCTCACTGCGGGGGTGGGGGTGGGGGATGGGAGCAGAAGGAAATCCCTCAAAGACTTCTTTAAAGGGAACTAACAGACTTGTGTGAGAAAGAGAATCCATCCCCAGAGCTGTGTTTTGTCATGCACAGCACACAGGTGCAGATGCATGCCTATGCTACTGCACACATACACATGCTACCAAGTTCTACTACCCACCCAGGATGAAAGAAACCACAAACTCCAATAGCATGGCTGCAATCCCTTCCTAGGTGAGCATCCCCAGCTGTGGACGGGTTTTTCTATGCGTCTGCTTCCTGTCTGTAAAACGGGAATAATAATATGATCTTTCCTGCAGAGCCGTTTGGAGGATTACGTGAGTTGATATGTGCAGTGTGCTTAGGACTGTGCCGGCACTTTATGAAGGCAAGTAGCACTTGGCAGTCAACTGTCCTGGCTGCTTGGACTTGTCAGATTCCAGAGTCAGGTCCATGGTGAAACATTCTTCTCTAACCTTTAGTAGGAAGAACAGTATTATTGTATGTGCTCCTACATGTATGTACACACCACACACACACACACACACACACTACACACACTACACATATACATATTATACATACTACACACGTTATACATACTACACAGACCACATGCATACATGTTCACATAGCATACATATACACTACATACACAGCACACACATTATATATTATACACACACACACATTTATACATACTTTTCACATACCACACACATATGCACTCACACATGCACACACATGCATTTGCCTTTCAGCTGCTACACCTTTTTTTTTTTTTTTTTTTTCCGAGACAGGGTTTCTCTGTGCAGTTTTTGGTGCCTGTCCTGGATCTCACCCTGGAGACCAGGCTGGCCTCGAACTCACAGAGAGCCACCTGGCTCTGACTCCCAAGTGCTGGGATTAAAGGCGTGTGCCACCACTGCCCGGCTTGTGTTTTGTTTTTGAGACAGAGTCTCACGATATAGCCTTGGTTAAGCTGGAGCTCAGTTTGTAGATCAGATTGCCCTCAAACTCCTCAGCACTAGGATTAAAGGCAAGTGCCACTACACCAGGTTGTCACCTTTGGACATCTCTCTAGCTCCCTCTATGTGGAGCCTTTGGTCCCACCTCCATGGGCTTCCTCTTGATCCCATTGTTGTCCCTTCCCTTTGTCTCCCTTTGTCTCAGCCCAAGACCTACTCCTCCCCTGGGAAGCTGCCAGACCTCTGAGCTGAAGGGACATTTCAGAAGAGCCATTTAGAAAGAGAAGAAGTCCCTGTCCCTAGGATGGAGGCCTGGAAGACCCCAAACAGCCGTCAGAAGGCCAGGCTGCTGAATGTGATGTCCCTCGGTGTTTCTAGGGACCGAAGAAATGGAGGCAGCTGCAGGGGCAGTGGAGAGGAGCCCGGAGGCAAACCTGGGACCGTGATGGAGGAGGTTGGGCTGCTGGAGCCAGGCTCAGCTCCGTTATCTCTGAGGCAGCAGGAGGACAGAGTGACAGCGAACAGAGCTCTGCCAATCAGTTAATCTCAGGATCTACCCTCCACCTGGGTTCGGTTGGGTACACAGGCTCATTTCTCTGATTTGGCTCCATTTCATTATGTAAACTCAGCCAGCCTAGTCTCTTTCCCCTTGTGTGTGCACACACATTCCCTCTAAGCCCCAGGATACTCAGAGCTTGGGGCCAGGTGGGGGCCAGGCTGGAGGACAGAACAGGCGTCTTTTCTTCACCCCTCAGGCATCCAGGGAACTCTGACACAGTCTACTGACCCACCCTGCTGAAGCGGTTTGCTTTCATCAGGCTGCTTACCCTCCCTGCCTCAGGGAGGAGAGGAACACAGCAGAGACCTAGGATGGTTTCGGCCATCATTCTTCTGCTGGGTGTCCCCGAGAGAGCCTCAGGGCACCTGTCTCGGGGTGTCAAGAATCCCTGGCTAAAGGACTTGCTGATTCTTACTCTTTTGACCAGAGGCAGGAACCGAAAGGCAGAGGTGTGAAGGAGAAAGAATCCTGAGGCCCATGTTGGGAAGCTTGGGGCCATGCCCACATCGGCACACACGCCACTGAGTAAAAATAGAATCGAGTTTCTAGATCATCCAAGGGAGAGCACTTTAGCACCAATCACAGTACAATTTACTTCCCAAACCTGCCCAGCTGCTTCCCTCTCCCATTCATTATTGGAGTCCAAGCATCACAGGAAAAAGCACAGTTCAGGCGGGCTGAGCGGAGACGGGAAGGCTGGAGAGTCACTGAGGTTTCAAGAGATCAATGTGGGCAAGCCAAGGCGCACAGGCGACGGTAGAAGGGAGGCGGGTAGAGTTCCTGGGGACAGAGGAAAGGACAAAGACATTGCGTGCAGGGGACAAATGAGAACTTGTGATCTCACGACAGAAGACAAGCCTAAGCAGGAACGCCTGGAGCCCAGGCCAGTGCAGGAGGAAGACGGGTGGGCGTTTGGTGTCCAAGAGGAGAGCAGAGGGAACAAAGCCCAAGACTGGGGCATCAGAGGCACGGCCTCTCCCGCACAAGCAGGTCTCAGCCCCCAGCAAGGGAAACGCTGGCATGAGTGGAGAAGAAAAGGAAGATGGAGATGGTCCTGCCAAGGGCGGCTGCTGTGGACCGCAGGAGCAGCAGACAGCAGGAGCAGCAGACCAAGCTTCTCTTCTTCTCCTAGGAAGATGCAGACAGTCCAGAAACCTGGGGTCCCATGAAGCGTCGGTAGCACCATCCGTGCCCCACATGGGAAACTGGGGCCAGTATACTGCTAGGGTACCCAGTACGTGTTCTGTGGCTACCCACTCTGTGCACAGCTCTGGGTGTCTGTCCTGCAGGAGTTCTCAGGACACCTGAAGAGCCAGGCCTGGCAACAGAGCTTCCATATATTGGACCAAGCACTCCCAGGCTGGTGCTGTGGGAGCGGAAGAGACAGGCCCCAGCAAACGCCAATGGCTACCTTGATCAGGATCAGCCCGGGAAAGGCTTGTTGGAGGGACTTTTCTAAAATAGAAAGAGAGAGATGAGTGCTCTTGCTCCTAACCCTCCAGTTATTCCTGGATAGCGTTGAGCAAGCTTTACTCTGCCTCTGTCGATCACGACACTGCACCCATGGGCCCTGCAGTCAGACACACACACACACACACACACACACAAAGGGTAATCATAGTCAGATACAAATGTGGTGGTATTGTGTTCCCCAAAATGTTGTGAACCCTAATAAACTTATCTGGGATCAGAGACAGAACAGCCACAATATTAAACATGAGGATAGGCAGTGGTAGCACACGCCTTTAATCCTAGCATTCCAGAGGCAGAAATCCATCTGTTCAAGGATACAGCCAAGCATGGTGACTCACACCTTTAATCCCAGAAAGCGAGCCTTTAATCCCAGGGAGTGATAGTAGAAAGGAAAGATATATAAGGCGTGAAGAACAGAAACTAGAAGCATTTGGCTGGTTAAGCTTTCAGGCTTTCGAGCAGCAGTTCATCTGAGAACCATTGGGATGAGGACACAGAAGCATCCAGTCTGAGGAAACAAGACCAGCTGAGAAGTTGGCCAGGTGAGGTTAGCTGTGGCTTGTTCTGGTTCTCTGATCTTCCAGGTCACCCCAATACCTGGCTCAGGTTTGACTTTATTAATAAGAACTTTTAAGATTCATGCTACAATTCTAAGCATTTAGCATAAATTAGTTCTTAAGTTCTCACAATTCTCCTCTGGGGTGGGTCCTATTGAGAGTCTCATGTGATGGATAATACAGAGAGATAGAGTGATCATCCCAGCTCTTACCCAGACACATCACTTTTCAGACTGCCCTGTATCTTCCATGGCTCTGTGTCCACTGGTCCTCCACCCCCCTCACCCCCCCCCCCGCCGCCACCCCCCACTGCTACTCAAACAAGCCACCTACCCTTTCATGCCTTTGGGCCTTTGCACAAGCTTTTCCTCCTAGCTTTCCCCACACCCTCTCCTCCACCGGGAATTGCCATTGATGCTTCAAACTCCAGCTTCAATGTCAGTGCCTTTGTGATCCTTTCTTCAAGTTCCCCAGACAAAGTCAGTCCCCGCCTTCCCCCTGTGCTTTGCAGGCATCTCAATTAAGGAATGGATTTCCTTATATGACAATGAATGCCTTGCCGCTGTCTAGCTCCCCAGTTTGACCATGATCTCCTCCAGATCAAGGGCAATGATCACCCAGTGTCCACAGCCCCCACAGTGCCTGGACTGTAGGATAGGATTGGTGAAGAGCCATGGCCCAGCCAGGAGCAGGGTGTGTGTGTGTGTGTGTGTGTGTGTGTGTGTGTGTGTGTGTGTGGTGGGGGGGGGGGAGGGGGGGAATGCAGCAGGCTATGCATCCATCTCATTTTAGATCCAACGGAGGAAGTGTCTTTCTCCTCTCCAATGTAGCAGCCCCTTCCCTCCCCAGGGCTTGAGCTGCCATTTTTCAAACTGCAGAGGACCACACGTTTCCAGCTGTAGAAGCCATGCTAATTTATCTCTTCATCTCCTCAGCATCCTGAGTGTGAACACATGATCTGGTCCATAGTGGACACTGAGAAAAACACTGGGGTAAATGAGTGAATGGGGCCCCATCCTCAGTTCCCTTAAAGGAGTCTGGCTGGCTGGCTCTCATCTTCTTTCCACTTAAAGACGCTGGGATCTTTCCTAACTCCACTTATTCAGGAGGTTAATTCAAGTGCTTTCCAGCTTAGCAAGCAATAAACAACACGGTGTTGGGTTGAGTTGTTCTGCACGTTATATTGATGGATTGGGAGTGGAGGAGGGGCCAGGGGTGTTACTGGGTTCAGCATTACAGGGAATGTTACATGCCCTTCCTTAATTACTTTCCTCCCTTTAATTAGATGTTGGAGGAGGGGTGCCCAGGGGAGAAAGAGTGAAAGTCACAGCAGAGAGAAAGAGTGTTGGTAGTGTCCTGCTGTCTGGTAGGAGAGAAGTCATGAGTGAGTCATAGGAGGGGCCAGCTCCTCTCTAGATGGGGCCCTAGCAGTAGATAGTCCCAGAAGCCTCCACTCTCTCTGGTCCTTCCTGCCCGAGACATTGCTTTCCACCCTCCTTATTCCTCCCACTTTCTCTCTTTCTACCTGCCAGGAAAAGGTCCGGTCTCTTGCTCGCTGCCAGTGAGGCTTTTCTGCCTCATACCACTCACAAGTCTGTGGCACAGCATGGGGACCCTGGACAGCTCTTCATTTGGCCTGGCAGGCTAGGAGTTCTAGAGTGGGTCTTCTTCCTGCTGGAGTCTATCAGTCATTAGGCTCCATTCTCTATGGAGAACGCCAAGATGTCCTGATCAGGGTGTCTGAGGCAGGAAGTGACCTGCAGGCACAGAGCACTTGTCAGTGGCCTCATTGGGACCTCTTTGAGACTGACAAACACCTATGACCCATGGTGAGTGATGGAGCACAGGGAGAAAAGCACACCAGCGGTGTTTGACGCCCGTGAATCTTTTTTCCAGCACCACTGCAGACTAAGTCTAGATTCAGTAAACCTGGAGCTCCCTTCCCAGATCGGATCCAAATCCACGGGGCAGCCAGCACAGCTGCTGCAGGCATCGGGCATCAGAGAGTGGGGCAGCTTCCCCAGGCCACAGTAGATGGGCACCCTGTGAGAGGCCCACCACCCCTCACTCCAGCCAGCTTCCTGTGCCAAGCCACTTCCTCTTTTCCCCCGCTGCCTGTGGGGAGAGGAGCTCCAAGCCCAGCCCATCTGCCGCATTTTCCCCGAGACTCCCGAGACGATCCAATTCCGCACACCAGATGGGAAATAGCATGTACATTTCGGATGGTGATTAGTGTTTTTGTCTTTTTCCCCAAACGCTCCTGTTAATGGAGCTCCTTCCTGAAAGTGAATTGGAGAGACTTCAGTTTGACGACTCTCATCAACCTCCACCTCCCATCCCCACCCTAGATGAGAGTCCCTGCTTTTCCAGTTCTGCATGCAAGGACCTCCCCCACTGCCCCTCTCTCTCCACCTCTCCCCCCCTCTGCCCCCTCTGCCCCCTCTGCCCCTCACTTCTCCCCTAGACTCCCTTCTGCCCTCTCTACCTCTCTCTGCCCCTCTCTGCCCACCCCCCCTCTGCCCCTCTGCCCCTCTCTCTGCCCCTCACCTGGGCCACCACCTGCACTCTCCAGGTCTTAAACACTATAGAACCTTCCAGGCTGCCAAAGGACTGTGAAGCCTGGTGATCCAGGGAGAAAAAAAATTCCCAGAGAGCTCCCTCTGTAGAGAAGGGCCAGGGCCAGCCAGGCTTCCGTTTGTACACTATCACCCCATGACCCCATGAACCCCATGACCCCATGAACTTTAACTCAGAGGGGGGTTGGGACTCTATAGAAATTACTGGATTTTTCTCTGGGTTTAAAGTTTGAGAGGAAGTTTATACTGGATGCCAAATGCTTAAGGGCAGAACTTTCGTACCTTTGTCTGTCTTTGAGCCCCTGGACGGGACACAGCGGGTGTCAGTAGATGCTGAATGAAGGGGTGGAAGGCAGTTGAGTGGCAGGTTTTCTGTGCACGCTGTTACGTGCTGAACTCATTTCCTTCCACGTTCGCCACTTCACACACACGCTACACTGCTTCTCTCTCAAACCAGAGAACCGAAATTAAGAAAATACATATTTTATACAGTGCGCATGCATATTTATACAATATATAAAACATGTTTACATAGCATATATATATTACATAAGACACTTTGTGGCACTTTCCCACGTTGTTGTGCTGGGTTTCCATCACTCTGTGGCATTCTTGGAGGTCTCCCCAGAAAGTCATGCTCCCTCCCACCGGTTACCAGCAGCAGAGAGGGAGATCTGGGGCAAGCCACAGGAGCCCAGAAACTGGTCTGAATGAGAAATAAGATAACCCAGTTTTTTGGTGTTTTTTAGAATTGAGATTGAAGCAATGGCCTTATGCCTGTTAGGGAAACCTGCCCACTGAGCCACATTCCCAGCCTTCCTTTTATTTTTTATTTTATCTATCTATCTATCTATCTATCTATCTATCTATCTATCTATCTATCTATCTATCTATCTTGTCTTGAGATGATGTCTTACTAAGTTGCCCAGGTAAGCCTTGAAGTGCCGCTTTCCTGTGTCAGCCTCCCTAGTAGCTGAGATTACAGGCGTGTGTCATCAGGCTCCACACTTGTGATTTAAAAAATGATTTTGTTGACCCCGACTGAATGGATGGGTCAGGAGTTAGTGAGGTTCTGGTGAGAGGACCACGGGAAGGAGCCGGGCCTTTCCCGGAGATGAGAAAGTGAAGGAACCAGGAAGGGTCACGACGACGACCACCACCACCACGACGACCTTGACAATGTAGGCACTGGGAGTTTAGGAAAACCAAAGGAGACAGTTTTAGGGTCCCAGGTTTCAGACCTGTCCAGACCATCCTCTGTGGGTGTGAGAGCATGGGAAGAAGTCTGTGTTGGAGACGCATATTTGATTGGGTGGCTTGTTTCATTTCCTGAAGGAGAAAGGATGCTGTGGGCAAAAGTGAGAGCCTCAGGGGAGAGCATAGACTCTGGAGGGAAGAAGCCAAGAATTGACCCTGGAAGCCCAGGTGGGGATGGGAGTCAGAAGGAGGCCTAGGAGTGCGCACTTGCACAAACATACGAGCTCACACAAGTGTGCACTCATACATGTGTCACACACAGCGTGCCCGTGTAAGTATAGGCACACACATGGGTCAGCATACGTATATCTTCACACATTTGACAGAGCGGAGTCTCACAAAAGGTGGCGTGCAAAGTTGATAGAGTGTTTACCCTAACATGCACAAAGCCTTAGTCTGGATAATTAGCTCCTTACAAACTCCATGGTGGTACATGCCAGTTGGGAGATGAGGCAGGAGAACCAGAAATTCAAGGCCGTTTTTGCCTATACAATGAGTTGGAGACCAGGTTGGACTACTAGAGACTGTATCTCAAAAACAAAGTAAACAAATAAAAAGGGTGAGAAGAAAGTTCTTCAGGAAAAGTGGGGCTGAGCACGAGGAGATGAGCCCAGCCCCTGCCTGAGTCCTTCCCCGGTGCCCTGTTCTCTGCTCACAGAGGCCTCCTGGCTGTGGACAAAGCTGTCAGTGATCAACTTCATTGCACTGCTGTTTCTCAACATCTGTCTCCCTAGGAGTGTGCTCATCTCTGAGAGCCCACAACTGGAATGTTCTGGAGTGCAGGAGGCAGCCTGGCCAGCCAGATGCCCCACCAGCCTCTGCAGATGGATGCAGCTTTGCCATTACCTGGGATGACGGGCAGAGAGGGCAGATTCCAAATGGCCAGTCTGATGCCTCAGTCTTCCCAGGTCAGCTATACCTGATGGTTCTGTCCATCAGGTGCCCAGTTCTTTGACATACAAAGCCAACAGCCAGCTAGCGATCATCTCCCATCCTCAGAGAACCTACTTGGGGGCTTCCTCTGTGGTCCCTGGCTCAGGGAAAGGCACAGTTAATGGCCCTGGGGGAGGTGACTTGGAGCAGAGCCAACCAGACAAAGGGTGACCGGGTGCAGAAGAGGCTATGGGCTCATTTCCTGGGAGAGAGAGCAGGGCTCAGAGAGGCCAAGGTACAAGCTGTCAGGATCCTCGCCCCTCACATCTTCTTAGACTTTGCCAAATCTGGCACAGGCTGCTTCATCTCCACGTATCCTTTCGACTCTTTCTCATGAGCTAAAGAAAGTTTCTCAAGTTGTCGGGCTCAGATTTTTGTGGTAAGATTATCTGGAATGTTCCGCCAGCTCGCACATTCTGAATCCCTAATCCCAAGACTGAAAAGGAAAAAAAAAAATCAAGGCTTAGAAAGTTCTGTACGTCCATCTGTCTGTCTGTCCATCTACAGAGAGGTGTGTAGCCCACTTTTCTCCAGTAACTCTGTAGGAAAGAGAGGTGAGGTTGTTCACTTTGCATCTGAGGATCTAAGGTCAGCAGGCACGTCATGGAAGTACTGCCTGACATTTGGGCTGGAATCTTGCACCTGGCCCTGAACTCAGGCTTTGCCTTTTGGTTACATGATGTTAAACAAATTATCTAGCCTCAGTTTTCTCATCGGTAGAATGTCCTGAGCGTTTGTTGTGAAATTTGAGAGGACTCTGCCCATGCCGTGTACAGGTATAGTAACATGGGGGCGGGGGGGGGGGGGGGGGGGGGCTTCGCTCTCAGCTGCACTTGACTCCTCGCTCTTGGCCCTGCTTCATTATTGTTGTCTAAAGTGCTGGGAACTGACCCCAGGGCCTTGTGCATGTGAGGCAAGTACTTTACCACCGAGGCAGCTGTTGACTTAGCTCTCCAGCACCTTGTGGTATGGGCTGCACCTCACAGATCACCAACAATCTGCAGCTGAGTTTGGTGCCACCTTTTCTGTTCAGTCTTACTTGGGCATTGGGTCTGGACCCCGTCCACCATGCCTGCGTATGCAGGCACGAACAGATGTCTGTCTGTGTGGTCCTGTCCAGCAGACCCGGCCATTGTCAATCTGTGCTCTTTTCACTACAAATGGAAAGCCGCTGGGTGGCCTGAGAAGAGGGCTGAAAGGTCATGCTGAGTCTTCAGGCCAGAGATGAGGTGCTATGTTCTCCATTAGCTAACGCCAGCCCCGTGCATGCCATGTGAGCCCCCATGCATGCCATGTGAGCCCCCGTGCATGCCATGTGAGTCCCATGCATGCTGTGTGAACCTCTGTGCATGCCATGTGAGCACTGCACAGATAAGCCACTTTGGCTGGAACATGTCGGATTTTCACTGGGAGAGCAATTTCCTGCCTTGGATACCGGGGAAATGGCTTCCTTTTCTGACCCATCTCCCTCTGCTCTATTGCCTCTCCCAATGTTCTCAGAGTCTTTGGTGGTTGTGGGGTCCTGGGTTTGGGACTGTTTAAAAGGAGGCTGTAAAGCATTTCCCAGCCGTATGTATGCCCTCAGTGCCCCTCCCTCTACTAGCTCCTCCCTAACTACAGGGAGGGGCTGGGTTGTCTGCAGTCCGATCTGGCTTAGCTGCCTGCTCTAGGTCCACCTCTGCTTCCCCTTGCAGCTGTCACACCTCTGAGAGACACAGAATCAGGGCTGCCAGCCAGGCTGGCCTGGACAGGGGCAGGAAAAGGTTAAGGAGAGCCCAGAGAGGGGCTCTGAAATGTTCTCCAATACCCGACATTGAGATCTCAGTCTTGTTCTGTAATTTGGAGCAGTGGATGCTAGCAATGGAGATGGAATAAAAGTTGTTAGACCCACAAACCTGTCCCACAGGACATCAGCTGGGGCCCAATACTTTCCTACCCAGAGGCCTTCCCTCTGAACATCAGAAAGGGCTTCCATGCAAGGGCTGGGGCAGTCTCCACAGCTCTACATCACTCCTTGGACTTAAATCTTTTATCGTTGGTCATTAAAATGCAAATAACCTCAAGAATAGAATCCAGTGGGATCTCAGGGGATCCGAGTGAATCAGATCATTTCCTGAACTCGAGATGGCTTGAGTGACTGGATGGGGCACACGGTCACACTGTTCAGTGGGAAGAAAAGTAGGGCAGGGTTGAAAAGACTTGAAAGAAAGGGTCAGACTGTATCCAGGACCCCAGGCTCCATCCTGTCCTTAGAAGCAATGTCCTGAGCTGGCAGAGGAGACCTAGATTCTGATTAAGGGATGAGATACTCCCCAGACCCCACCCCAAGAGGCAGAGATTTCCCCCTTTCCACCCTTTAACTGCCGCTTTGAGCACCTGTAAGGAGCTGTCCACAGCAAGTCGTTGCTTTGCCTTGTGTCCTAGTTAATTGTCAACTCAACATCACCTAGAATCACATGAGAAGAGAACCTCAACAGAAGAAATCAGTAGATGAGATTGTCTTGTGGCATGTCTGTGGGGGATTGTCTTGATTGTTAATTGATATAAAAGAGCCCTGTCCACTATGGGCAGCACCATTCCCTGGGCAGATGGTCCTGGGGTGAATAAGAATAGCAAGTAAGCATGAGCCAGTATGAGAGCCAGCAAACTGCATTCCTCATATTTTTGCTTTAAGTTTCTGCCCCCAAATTTCCTCAGTAATGGACTTGAACAGATAAGCTGAAACAAACCCATTCTCCCATAAGTTGGTTTGGGTCTGAATGTTTTAGAACAGGTGGGACCTAGGACAGAGATAAAGCTGGAATACCTTGTAACCTCTTCTTCTATCCTTCCACCTATCCATTCACCGATAAATATGCATGGAGAACCCACCTCATGACAAGCACCCAGAGAGGAGCTGGTAATCAGAGGTGAAATAAGCCAGTCTGCTGATCCCCAGCCTTGTGAAATATGCACCCAGGTAAACAAGCAGGGCATAACCAAATGGGTAAGTACAAATGGTGAGAAGCATTCTCATTTTATCAGTGCAGCATAAAGATATTCCATGGCTTAAAGCTAGTTCCCATCATTATTATTCATGTTAACAACGATGCTAATGTTTATTAATCACTTACTATACTCTATGCAAATGGATTACATTCCCCATAGATTATCTTGCAATTCAGTAATGGTGGATACGATTCGCATCCACAGTACAGAAAGGAAATGCAGTTTCAGAGAACTAAGGGAGGTTGCCCAGGATGGCGCAGCTTCCAGGTGATAAAGCTTAACTAAAAGTTATCTGATTCCAAACCCCTTAGCTTGACACTGTGATCCTAGCTTTCACAGCCCCCCTAAGATCGTGTGCCAAGCCTGGAGTGTTGGGGTACCTGAGAAACTCTCGAGGGAGATGCTGAGCCTATATCAGTTTTTCAAAAATGGTCTAAGACCCCCAAAGACAGTTAAGGTCCAGTTGCTCAGATGGTCCTGAGGTTCAGCCAGACTCCTTGCTTAGTCCCCCGAGGAGGTGTCACATGTGCTGTGTCTTACCAACAGATGTCCAGGCTCAAGGTCAGGCAGAGAGAGAGAGAGAGAGAGAGAGAGAGAGAGAGAGAGAGAGAGAGAGAGAGAGAGAGACCGACCAAGAGGGGAGATGCTACACATGCCATGGCGAACATAGAGCGCTCAGAGGACAACCTCAGCACTCTATCTTCACGTTCTACCCTGTCTTGAGACCAGTCTCTTGTTTGCTGCTGCAAAGCCTGGTTAGTTGTCTCAGGTGCTTCCGGGGATCCTCTCGTCTGTCTCGACCTTCCATCCACCTATAGGATTACAGATACACGCTACTGTGTCCATTCTTCACATGGGTTCTGGGGATCCAAACTCAGGTCCTCAAGCTTCTATGGCAAGCTCTTCCCCTCATTGAACCATCTCCCCAATCCCTGCCTGCTTTTCAGCCTCCCTGCTCAGTTCTCCATGTCACACGCTGTCACCTCTCCACAGTCTCATTGGCAGCCAGGGACACCTGGGTTTTGGAGCTCTTGCCAGCCCTAACCTGGAGTCTCAGCCTCTTGCAACTTGCAAAGGCAGAGAGATAGATGATTTCATCAATATAAACCTTCAACCCGGCTAATGGGTCTGAAAACTCGAAGAGTCAGAACTCTGCACCGAAGCATTCATAACTTCTCCATCCCAGTGGCTCCATTGATCGGAGAACTCTGTTCACTTCTGAGAGATCCTTGGTGAGGGGGCAGGAGCCAGCCCCTCCACGGCACCGCCCCCACCTCCGTAATAGCTCATGATTGCCGATCAGGCAGCCGGCGGCGGCGGCGGCGGGAGCGAGCCTACAAGATAACTGATTGTTCATAATTGTCAACCAAATTGCATCCATCGTATTGAGCTTAAAAAACAGCACAGGAGAAGCATCTCTTATTGATCCCTTTGGGTTACAAACAAGATGCGACGTCTCCTCGGAGCAGGAGACGGGGTTCACATTGATTTTTGTTCTTTTGCTCCTTTGAATAACCTACAATGGAATCCGGGAGCTGATTTTTAACCCGGGATTTCTTAAGGTCTTATCTTTCTGGAGGTTGTGGGGAAGGGGCTGTCGGGTACAGCCGTGGGTGTGAGACTTAGCTGAGGAACTGGCTTTCTGGCCTGAAGGCAGGGAAGGTTGCCCACCCCCTCTGACCTCCACTGTAGGCATCTCCTGATCTGTGCATCCCTCCCTGCCAGGACAGAGGCTCCTCACCAAGTGTAAACTCCTCCACAGATCCCAAATCCAGAGGACTGATGGACTGGCCGGAAGTGGCCAGCTGCTGAGTTGGTACTTCATCTCTGTCTGTTGACTGAATATCTGATCAAAACTAAAAGGCAGTCTGTCCCTGCTCCAGGCCATCACCACCACCACCACCACCCCGCCAGGCTGTCTTCCTTTTCCATATCTGGTAGCACACATTCAGCCTTTGTCCCATCTACAAACACGGTTATAACCATTTTTAGGCAGCATCATATTTTAAGAACATGATTTGATTTTATACTCACACAAATAGATGCTTTCAATTCTCCCATTTCACAGATGAGCTATAGCACCCGAGTCCCACTTGAGCAAACAAAGCCAAGACCCAAAGCAGTAGGTCACCCACCATAGTCACAAGGCAGTTCTTGACATGAATCTCAGCCACCCCGAAAGTCATGTGAGCTCCCCTGATGAGACCTGGGCTCACCAGACATGTCTTCTGCATGTTCTTCACTGTCCTGGGTGTTCCACCCCCATCAGCCCATGTGGTTCTTGGGCCTGGTGAAGCAAACACCAGGTCCTGTCCTTTGTGATGGGTCCTGTCCTTTGTGATGGGCAGGTAGAAACTCAGAAAGACATACCTTGTCCAAGGCCACACAGGCAGTAAGTGGTGAGCTATAATTTCAACCCTCCTAGCCCTAACAAGTACCCAAAGACCCACGCTTTCACTTTGCTCGCCCGTCAGAAGTGGCAGCTCCCAGGGTAAACACCAACAGTGTTAGAATCCTGTAACATAGAAGCAGACCCATTACAACCTGGGCTGGTTCCCCTTTTCCAGGGGACAATGGCCATTGTCCCATTTCACAGGCAAGGAGACTGAGATGTGCCAGAAGCTGGAAGTGCTTTTCTCGGTTCAGTGAGACGCCCTTCCTCAGGCTGGCAGATGGGGGGTGTGTATGGAATATTGCCAGCAGGCAGGGTGGGGAACTGACTGGTGAGTTAAAACTGGCAGGCAGTCAGGACAGGCTGGCAGCAGGAGAGGCCCTGCAGGGTTCGGCTGACAGGGCTCCGTGGGGTCTCAAATGGGTGTGTGTGTGTCTTCTGAGCCCCAGGGAAGGGCTTGGGAGGATTTTGAAGACCTGCACTGGCCTTGGGCTGATGAGGATGCAGCCTGGAAGGGCCGCCATGAGTTGCTGCCCAAGCCCTCACAGCAGGCCCGCCAGCTGGGAGGCAAGTGGCCAGCGTGCCCTCCTGATCTCCTCTCCGCAGTTCCGGAGCCCTCTGGCCTCCCCCTGACGGGTGGGCCTGGACAGCAGCTGTCTCACTAATAAACATCTCAGCTGTTAGCGCCAAGCTAGCCGAGGCCTGCGCTCACAGAAATGCTTGGAGACATGGAACCTCCCGGGACAGTGCCTGAACTGTCCCCACAGGTGAGTTCTTCATTGCTTCAGCCCCATTCCTACTGGCTGGGAACGACAGTACTTCCATTAGTCTAACCAAAACCTCTTCTGCTTTTCTTTTTAATTATCCCCTTGGTGATGTTTGTGTTTGTTTTGATTGGGTTTCCACACCTGCTTTATTTTAAGACCTTTTTTGGAACCTCACAGATATGAATAGATAAGGACAACTAGTTCACCTCGTGTTTGATGGCCCCGACCTGGGGACAAGTCTCACCACACCAAGTCCAGGAGATTAGCTATGAAGAACACACAACATCTCAAGATGCAGCCATCTAGAAGGGCTCGTTAAGACCCAGCTTCCTGGACTCCCTCTTCAGAATCTCTGATGGGAGAAGGATCGGGGTAGGAGTGGAGGGCTGAGAATTTGCATTCCAACAAGTTCCCAGATGACGCTGAGAGCAGCTTACCAGCCACTTGTCTAGACTGCAGAATCCTATGCAGACATTCAAAATAGTGCTCTAGAAGAATGTATGTTGATTTGAGCCAACGCACACAGGAGACGCTGCAAAGTACAGCAGAACCCGGCTGCTCAGCCGCCCGATGATGCCGTCAGCATAAGTATAAATATAAAGTGCGCACACTCGCAAAGAGAAGCGGGAGGCATGGACAGAACCTGGCAGGAAGCAGGGAGGGACTTGAAGGAGTTCAGAGTCAAGCTGGCTTAGGTGTGCCACCGCCTCTGCCTCTGCTCACCTAGTGCCCATGACAGGAGAGTGGCCCGAACCCTCTTTTTTTGTGTGTGAGAACCCTGTAAGGAAGCTCTGTGGACAATCCCATTTTACAGATGAGAGACCTTCATCCCAAGACCTCACCTATCGAGTGACTGCATTTTCCTTTTGGATTGCTGCAATCGTAAGAGCTGACCAAAACCACTGAAGCTTCAGGTTTTCATCATGGTGGAGAAGGTATGGGTGAGCCTGGAGGGTGTGAAGACTATTCATACCATCGTAGACCAGGATGGAGGGAGACAGGAACCAGGCACCACGTAGAGCCTTTCAACGCCTGTTCAGTGACTCGTGTCCCCCAGCCAGGCCTCTATCTCCTAAGGATTCCATGGGTTCCCAGTGTAATGAGACTAGCAGGGGAAACAGTCACTCAAAATACAACTCGGTGGGAGACAGTTCACAACCAAACCATAACAAGTTCAGATACACACACATACACACACACACACACACACACACACACACAAACACACACACATTATAGCACACAATAAACGTGATTAATTTTAACAGTGGGAATCTGTGATGACTGGGTCTTTTTCAATTTTTCAATTTGCTTTTTTCTGGATTTTACAAGTTTCCAGGTTGAACATATGCTACTTTTATAATTAAGCAAAAGCTAATAAATATTACATGTGTACTAATAACCTCACCAATTTCCTAAGTGATTTTGCTCATGTTTCTTTATACACATGTAACAAAAAACCTCAAGCCTTTGGTGATGAGAACAATGTTTAAATGGAGACTAAGAGCCTGCAAGATGATGCAGGAGATAAAGGTGCTCGCCGACCGATCTGAGTTCACCGCCTGGGACCAACATGGTGGAAGGGGAGAATAGAGTCTGTGAGTTATGCTCTGACCACCACACGTGGCATCATGGCCTGAGTACACACACACACACACACACACACACACACACACACACACACACACACACACACACACACACAAGTGTGATTTTAAAATTAAAGGCAGGGGACTGCAGAGATGGCTCAGCAGTTAAGAGCACTGGCTGCTCTTCCAGAGGACCCGGGTTCAATTCCCAGCATCCACATAGCACCTCACAACTATCTGTAACTCCAGTTCCAGGGGATCTGACACCTTCAGACCAATGCACATAAAATAAATTTTTCAAAAATCCCACTGGCAATTAAAAAAAATTAAAGGCAAACTAAAAGCCTGGGACTTTGAGGAACCTGCACACACAAAGCCTGTTCTCATTCTTGACTCCCTTTGATGCTACCTTAGCAGCAGCCAATCTCCCCAGCTCCCTGGAAGGCTCCACTAGAAGGTTCTAGAGCAACTAGGCTCCACAGGAGAGGCCCCAGAAGCTGGCCCCGAGCACACCGTTGAGGACTGGGCTCTTCTTTCTTTAGTTTAAGCTCCAGAGTTGAGGTCCCTGCTGAGACAGAGAGACATGCCAGCACTGAGCCCCAGGATGTCCCTGCTTCCACCCCTCCGGGGAGACACCAGCCACCAGCTCAACCACAATGCCACCACTTGCTGAGCAGGTGAGCACAGACATGGGAAGTGAGGTCCCCAGACCATGGTGGCAGGTGGGGAGCCTGAATATGTCCTGTTTCATTTATCTCCCCAACACTGGCTTTGCCTCTCACCATCTAGACACACCCCGCCCCATCCTCAAATATCAGCTCTGCTGTGGCACTGCCATCCTGGTCCCTATACCTTCATGGTATAATACAACAGTAACTTCTGCCCAGGCCTTCCAGGGAGTTCTCTTGTTTAATCAATACCTTTACAAGGTAAAGTTGATCTCTCCTTTATAGATGAGGATATTGAGGCCCAGAGGGGTCATACACCAAGCCTGAGGTTCAATGAACCAGAAAATGACATAGAGAGATGAAAAGCAACCAGGTGTGCTTATATCCAGATGTGGCCAGATGGTTTAGAACCGTTTTCTATCACCCCCTCAACCATGAGTCAAAGCTCCTGACCTTATTGATGGACTAGTCTCCTGTTCTTTACAGCCTGTAGCTTCCAAGTCTCCACTCCATCTCTGTCTGCCCCTTCTGTTTGCTGGGTCTATGCAGATTCATTTGATCTGGCCATTCCTTTCTTCCCAAGTACATCTCCTACCATGTTTCCCCCTAACTGTTTCTGCATGGGTTAGATTGGACTAAAGCCCACAGATACAAATCAATCCCTTCTGCCACCGGACCTTTGCACATGCTGTTTTTTCTGCTTGTCTTACTCAATTTCCTTTCTGTGCAATTAACTGAACTTCAGATGCCAGCCACAAATGCCATCCTTAGGGAAGCCTTTCCTCATTTCTCAGATTCATCCCAACACCTCTGTTGGCAACCTCACACCACCATGTTCCTATCCTTCGTAGTGCCTGTCAGATTTCATTAGACAGAGGTTTACATGTTCATTTGCTTCATATTTTGCTAACTGGCCCAGAAGCCCAGGAGGCAGAAGGCAGGCAGAGCTATCTCATTCTATTGGCTCCTTGCTCAGTACCAGGTGGAAGAGTTGGAGAGAGTGAAAATGCAAAAATGGATTATTCTTCCTTCTGTTCCTTAGCGGCCCTTAGGTCTGCTCCCTGGAGCCCCGAAGGCCTCCTTCTCCCTCTGTGTTTCTTGGAGTCCTTTCCTCACCAATCCTGTTCGTGTTCTTTAACAGGCTGTTTGGGCTCCTCCCCAACAGCACCACCTACCTAGGTGTCCTAAAACAGTGGACAGTGGGTGGCCCAGGAGAAGTCGGCCCCTTCCAAGAACTGCCTGGAGCTCCCTCCTGGACTGAGTTCTTTGCTGAGGTAGGGGTGGTTGTTATTGGAGCCCACAGGGAGGTTCTGAGCTTGAAGTCGAAGTCAGCAGCTCTTGATGCAGGGCCAGGCCAGGGGTGGTCTGTGGACACCTTCCCAAGTGACTCCTTTGACCAGGCGACAAATGCCTTTGTGTTTGAAGAAGGTGCAGAGGACAGAATAGCGGCATGGCATGGTACTGGGGATGTCCCCTTCCTTCCTGCACTCTTTGGCTGAGCAGTTTCTGATGAAAATGGTCTCTGAGCCAAACCAGGTCTAGTCCAGGGTGGAGATGGGCCCTGTCAGCACTGCCTTTTCATACGTTTGACACCCGCTCCTGGCTGGGGAAGCTTAGGAACCCCGGAGCATAGGAAGGAGGGTCTCGAGGACAGCGGCAAACTGTCCTTTGCTTCAGCAGTGATAGTACTTGGAGGAGCACCCTACACCTGCCCATGAAAACCAACACAGCCCCACCTCAGGCCTCAGAGACAGTGAAGGGTTTGCATTTGGTGTTATCGTTTTGGGTTTTTTGGGAGACAAGGTCTTCTCTATGTATTCCAGGCTGGCCTCAAACTCACAGTGATCCCCCTGCCTCAATTTCCTGGAATTACAGGTGGGCACCACCATGTAAAACAAGTTTCTATGTTTCAGGAAACATTTATTTTTTAAATAAAAAAGAAATAGAAGAAACAAGACAAATCAGCCTGACCCCTAAAATTGATTTACCCCACTTGAAGTTTTATTGTTTCAATTTGCAACCAATGTGAGCATGTACGTGGGATCACTTTGCACACTGGTTTTCACCATCAGTTATTGAAAACTGGTACAAGTTTACAGCCATCTCTCACCTCAGCATAGGCCAGCCTCGTTCTGAGTGCTCGGTCACACTGGGTTTGTGACTGCTGTATGGACAGCAAAGGAACTTCCTTGACAAGGAGCTTCGTCTCTGGAATTCAACAGCGGCATCTCCTGGCTCCTCCTGAGGCTATGCAGTCTCATGAGAATCTACTCTGCCTCCCTCCCCCGCCCCCCATCCTTCTAATTCATTTCTACTTGATGGTGCCAGTATCTCCGCTCCAGCCCTGACCTCTCACAGGCCTCTGGTGTGCAACCTTGCGCGGCCTGCTCACAGCTCCCCTGGGAAGCTGTGGAGTCAGTCCTGTGCAGAGTCCTTGCTTTCTCCCTCCGTTCCAGACTTACACCAGCTCCCACTGTGCCCAACTTAGTTCCCGCAGTACCCTCACCAAGGCACGAGAAGGTCATCCTTCCCAAGTCACCTCTATCCTATCCCTGTGTCCAGCGGCCTGTAACGTTCATCCCTGGTTCCACCGTGGTTACCCCATTCAGGGTCCCTGTCTCCCTCATGTGTTGCCACAGCTTGCCCAGCTGACCCCCTGTATCCCTTCTCCACACCTAATAGCAGCAATTTGAAAACACCAGCCCCAATTCTTCTCTCCTGTGCTTCGGCTCCCCCTTGAACTAAGCATCGACTCCAAACTCCACAGTGAGTGCATGAGACACAGCTCCCGGTGTCCTGCCCTTCTCACTGTGCATCTCCATCCCCTCTTTCTGCCTCTCACTTCTCCCCAACCACATGCAGCTCCTTCACGCTCTTGGGAGTCTCTGCGTTCCATCCTGCCTCTGGGCCTTTGAATGTCCTGGACTCAGGACTCCTACAGCTGCCCACCCCTCATACCTCTGTGATGATGTAGTATCTTTGGATGCCCTTTCCCCTCTTCTTATAAACCACCCCTCCCCCATTCTCAGCTGTGAATTTATCCTATCTCCTTTTTTTCCCTTTTTTTTTTTAATACAGGAGCTCATGTAGCCCAGGCTAGCCTTAGATCACGTGGCCCCTAAGTAGCTGAGAATGACCTTGAACTTCTGACCCCCAGCCTTTACTTTCTTAGTGCTAGGATACACCATGCCTGATTTAATCATCGAACCCAGGGCCCCCCCGCACATGCTAGGCAAGCACTCTATTAACTGAGCTCCACACCTGGTCCTTATCATCCTGTTTCATATCCTTCCTATGCCTGCCTGGCATTTTCTTGTCTATTCTTTCTTTGTGCCTTCCTGTACAGAGGTACGAGCCCTGAGATTGGGGCTCTCAACCTTTGCAGCATCCACCACAGGGTAGCTGCCATAATAGCTGCTGAGCAAGGGAGATGTTTGTGAGTCCTCCCTACTTAATCCCTGTAACTATGAGCAAGTCACTCAGCCATTCAGATGGTGATTCTCCTCATCTATGAAATGGAGAAACGACCACCACGAGTCCACCAGTCCACACTTGCTGCAGCAGCCGTCCTATGATCGGGTAGCTCATGGTAAGAAACATCTCTCCCCTTGCTCTCGTAACATGAGGGCTACAGCTCACCTGCACTTGGCCAAACGTGGTTGAACCTCACACATCTTTTCATCCCAGGTCGCAGGATGAGGAAGCCACCATTGCCTAGCACACTCTGCTTTTCTATTAGAGGCTGGAGGAAGAGAATCAGCCGGAGGTGTTCTTAAAAGCCCCTTCCTATCCCATTCACCCATATCCCATAGCCAAAGTGAGTCATATGGCCAAGCTCAAGGTCAATGAGATGAGGTCATACAATTCACTTGCAAAGAGAGAAATTGGAGAGTGGGGACCGCTATCCAGGCTGCAGCGAGAGCTGATACTTGTGCATTGTTCGCTTTGTTCCAGGTAGATGGTGTTACTGGACCACATAGACAGGGAGACAGAGGTAGGCTACTTAAAATCACATGGCCAACGTCACAGCCAGCAGGTATTTCCTGCTTTTGTCCTGGCCCTGCAGTAGGACCTGCTTTCTGGTTCTTGGTGATCCTTGATGGTTGTGGTTGGCACCATGCCTGAAACCATCTGAGCCCATTGGTCTCCTGTGCCAGTATCCCACTGGTGGATCTTCCTGGAAAGTTTTACCCTTCTTGTTAGGAGGATTTCTCCAAATCTACCCATGTGACCTGGATCACATGATAGAAGCTAGGACAGGTATGGAGGACACAGGGATGTGATGGACCCCAGGGATCCTGGTGTTCCCACGGAGGTTGGAGGGGTCTCAGTGTCTACATGGCCCCTCAGAGGAAAAACAGATGGTCCCTGGAATCTAAAGATGACCTTGCCCACTACACGGCCAGGCCCTGTCCAGCCCCAACGCCCATGGTTCCCCTAGCCTAAAGACTCATTCTTCTTAATGGACCTAAGAACCAATATTAAATTAGTGCCATCTTGTCAGTTCCCCACAATCCCTACAAACCCACGAAGGGTGCGCATGCCTGTGAAGGATGCAAACCCACAAAGGATGCCTGTGAAGGATGCAAACCCACGAAAGGTCCGCATGCCCGTAAAGGATGCAAACCCACAAAGGATGCCTGTGAAGGATGCAAACCCACAAAGGGTGTGCATGCCCATCAAGGATGTGTACACCGTCTCACTGAGAAACTGAGGCTCAGAAGAGCAAAGCCGCTGGTTCAGACATAAGCCAAGAACTAACTCACAAAGGCAGGAGCCAAACCCAGGTATACGGTGCCCAAAACTGGGACTCTGTGGACGGCGGAGCTCCTGTCACTAAGGATGAGCAAACACGACCGCCCTTTGCAGTGAAGTATCCCACTGAGACTCATTCCACACAATTTCACATTTATCGGCCTCACCTCCAATGACAGTGCAAATGCTATGTCCTCAGGCACAGACCGGGGCCGGGCTCATTTTCTGGTCTCACCCATTTGGTGGCTCATCCATTTATTCACGTGTTCCCTGATCCCCCTCCCTTCTGTTTATTAAGTTATTTATTCGTGTTCATTCGACAGGTCCCACACCAGACAGGCAGCCCCTCTCTTGGGGGTTCTTGCTTCTGCTCAGGAGATCTGTGTGTTATACAAATTAAAGGCTTGGCACAGATAAACCAGTCCCAGAGGCCATGTGTGTCCACAGAGTACAAGAGGAGAAAGATCTGGGGGTGAGGCAGCTTTGAGGGGCGGGGAATGGCAGGGAGAGAAAGGAGCACAGACCCAGAGGAGGTGGAGTCCAGAGCAGGGGGCTGGGAGCTCCTTCCATGAAGCCCAAGAACTTGGAAACTAAAGACTTTAGACATTGGATGGAGCAGGTGGTGACTTCTTCCTCAGAGGAATGGCGGAGTCAAGAAGGAATAGGCAGATGTTTCCATTAACCATAGAGCATAGAGAGCTGCCGTCCACTGTCCCTGGATGGCAGACCAGGGTCCCCTCAAGGTCTGCTTGACCTTTTTTGTTTGTTTGTTTGTTTTTGTTTTGTTTTTGGAGATAGGGTTTCTCTATGCAGTTTTGGTGCCTGCCCTGGATCTCGCTCTGTAGACCAGGCTGGCCTCGAACTCATAGAGATCTGCCTGGCTCTGCCTCCCAAGTGCTGGGATTAAAGGTGTGTGCCACCGCCGCCCGGCTCTGCTTGACCTCTTAACCAGAGCTTAATGGAGGACCTGAAGAGGATTGGAGAAGGTAGAAGCTGGGCAAGGTTATGTCTGAATTCATGTCTGTATAAAAATCTGATGCATTCACACACACACCTGTAATCCCAGTATGCAGGAGGCTGAGGCAGGAGGAGGAAGAGAGGCCAGCCTGGGCTACGGAGTGAGACACAGTCCCAATCGTTCAGTCCAATATTCAGATAAGACATCTTAAAAAGCAGTGTTTTCACACAGATGGCATGTTCCTTTGTACACAGTCCAGTCTCCGTGGGTCCAGGGACATCTGTGGGACCCACCAAACCTTCCTGCCTGCCCAGATGTTGGGTGTCGCAGAGACCCAGCCAGAGGCAGAGAGAGCGAGAGGGAGCCCAGGAACAGAAGGGGGAGGGGAGGGAGGAGGCGATGTTTGCCAAATGATTAAAAAATTAAAGGGATTTTTATGCAGAGAAAAATATTTAGCTTGGCATTGTCTTCTCAACCAAACGCTGGCTTCCAAGAGAAAACACTGGTGTTGGCAGCAAGCGCTTGCTGAGCGGAAACAATTGTCGCCTTCCCAGCAGCAAATGCCTTTGTTTGGACTGGTGGTGCCAGGCCAAAAAAAAAAAAAAAAAAAAAAAAAGCAGAACTGTGTCTTCAGAAGTGAACCCCTCTCAGGGTCTGGGGAGGGGAGGCAGGTGAGAGGCCCAGGGAGGAAGAGAGAGAGGGAGGAGAGGAGGGGCTGGGTGATGAGCGGTGTGCACACGGCTGTGGGGAAAGTGTGTTGAGCGAAGGTGGTGGCAGAGCTGAGTGGAACCCGACAACAATGGAGCACTGGGTGTGTGTGGGGGGGTGACCTCCCTGCTCCTGGGTCCAAACCTGGCTGAGCCTCAGCAACACCTACCTGTGGAGGCCTGTGACCGGCACAGCAGGGACCAGCCACGGCTTTGCAGGCTTTGCCTAGCCACATCCTCATCTTTCCTGGAATCCTGGAATCCTCTGGTTTTGCAGGAGAGGGAAACTGAGGCCCAGTGTAGGACAGTGCATGGCCCCATCTATCATCCAAGGAACGATACAGGGTTAGAACTAAGAAGCCACAGGCTCGCCTCAGCAAACACGGCCCCCTGGTTGAGGGTTCCCGGCTAGAGACAAGAGATTGACATCGTCTGATTTCTTTATGACATTTTATTTATTTATTTATTTATTTATTTATTTATTTATTTATTTATTTATTTATTTATTTACTTGTTTGTTTGTTTGTTGTGTGTATACGTGTGTGTGCATGTTTGTACATGTGTGTGTACATGTGTGTGCATGTGTGTCACAGCACATGTGGTGGTCAGGGGACAACTTTGTGGGAGTCAGCCTCTCTCTTTCTACCATGTGAGTCCCAGGTATCAGGAGGAAGTGGGCCATCGCCCCTGATGTGACAGTGTTGAGAGGCGGGACCCCTGGAGGTCAGTAGGTGGTGTCCCGCTGCTATCGTGGTATGGTACGGGTTTGCTACGGCCAAGGCTCGGTCCTCACTTGCTCCTCAGATGTGTCCACTTACCCTCTGCCTTTTTCCATAGCACAGTGGAGCAAGATGCCCTTTGGGAGAGGCGTGCTTGATGCCAAGCCTGAGGGACGGAGTTCGATCCTTGGGACCTATACCCCCAGCATGCATCGTGACTCCTGTGTCACCCAGGGTCCTTACAAACCTGGTCTGATGTGTTTTCATCCTCCCTGGTCCTCGAGTCTCCTCTGCTGGGTCTCTTGCCATTCTCTGAACCCTAAGAGCCACCACCACACACCACAGCACGGCTGTCCCCTCTGCCCATACTCATTCTCACCTCCCTCAGCTCCTTTCCAGGTTACCTCTTCAAGGATTCATCTCGATGCCTCTCTGTTTAAACCTGCTTTGAGCCCAGACTTTCTCCCCCCACCTGACACCCCCTTTTCTGAGACAGACTTTCTCCCCCCACCTGAAACCCCCTTTTCTTAGACAGACTTTCTCCCCCCACCTGACACCCCCTTTTCTTGCACAGACTTTCTCCCCCCACCTGACACCCCCTTTTCTTGCACAGACTTTCTCCCCCCACCTGACACCCCCTTTTCTTGCACAGACTTTCTCCCCCCACCTGACACCCCCTTTTCTTGCACAGACTTTCTCCCCCCACCTGACACCCCCTTTTCTTGGACAGACTTTCTCCCCTCACCTGACACCTCCTTCTCTTGTACAACCCTGCACAGGCTACACTGGGGTTTATCAGGCTGGTTTTATTTCTTGTCTGCCTCCTTACTCTGTCTCTTCTCCACCAAGCGCAAGGGTGTGGTTCCCTTTGCCAAATGTTGGACCAATGCCAGGCACAGGCAGCTCTTTAGCCAAAACACTTGCCAGAGTGGAGAGCCAGGGAGCTATGGATAGAGCCAAGGAAGGTAGGAGGGGCACTGACATGATTTCTGAGCCTCTAAGTGTTAGTTTCTTGTTTGCAGAAAGTTGGAGCGGGGGCTAGAAGGAGCTGAGACCTCAGGTGCAGAGGCCACACCCAGATGCGGGAACAGCCAACCTTCTCCTTTTCTGGCTAAGCACCTCCCACGGCTCCCTGAGCTGGAGCCTGGGGACAAGTTAACCGCAGTGAACGAGACAGTGTGGCTCCTCTGCTCAGGGACCCTCTTCTCATGCCATTACATTGTTCTGTTTGTTTGTTTTCATTTTGAGACAGGGCCACATGTAGCTTAGGATGGCCTTGAACTTCTGATCCTCCTGCTTCTGCCTCCCAAGTGCTGGGATGACAGGCATGTGCCACCTTGCCTGAGTGGTGTTGGGATGCAACCTGGGACTTTGTGACTTCAGAGGATGGCTCTGCCCACCGAGCAGCGCCCCAGTCCTGGGGGTCAACACTTGCTGAATGCCCCTCCGCGCGCTGAGCACATAGATGCTACTGAGAACGTGTGAGAAAGAGGGGGGTGACTTTTAGGAAAGGAGCAGTGTGGAGCCTAGGACACCCCATGACAGAGTCAGGCTGGAGAAGGCCTCCGGAGAGGCCTCTAAGGGGGTCCCAAAGGATTTTTTTTAATACCTCTGACCACAGAATTGGATTAGTAAAAAGCTTTATTTGGAGTATTCAATCTTCAGTCACAGCCCTCTTTTTTAAAAAATTATTTATTTTTGTTTTGATTTAATAACAAAGAGCCAGGGAACCAGGACTCTGCCCTGCCAGTTAGGCATGGCCAGATCCCATGTTCCTCTGGGGCTTCTCTCTGGTCCCCCACACTGGCCCTCCCTCCAGACCCTTCTAGGTGGAGCTTGCCTGGTTTTCTTCCTCCCCTACCCCTCTTCTTCCTGGCTCTCTCCCCTGCCCTCCATCCTCCTTTCTCTCCCCTACCCTCCCTCCTCCCTCCCCTCTCTCCCCTGCCCTCCATCCTCCCTCCTCTCCCCTGCCCTCTCTCCTCCCTCCCCTCTCTCCCGCTCTCCCTCCTCCCTCCCCTCTCCCCTACCCTCCCTCCTCCCTCCCCTCTCTCCTGCTCTCCCTCCTCCTCCTTTCTCTCCCCTGCCCTCCATCCTCCCTACCCTCTCTCCTGCTCTCCCTCCCTTCTCCCTTCTTTCTCCTGTCCTCCCTCTCCTCTTCATTTTTCTCTCCCTTCCTTTCCTTTCTTTTCCTCCCTCCCTCCCTCCTTACCAAGAGCATACTCGCACATCTTTAAGTATTACTTATTTTGGTTGTAGTCTTCGGAGACTTCCCTTTCTGCTCCGTCCCGTTTCTGGGATTTATGAAGGTTATTGTGTGTGGTCTCAATGCCTCCATTTTTCATTGCTCTGTGTGGTTCTATTGTGGGAGTCTCGCCACAATTCACCCAGCCATTCCTCCAGCGTTGGCCGTTTGGGCTGTCTCCAGATGTCCGTGTTTTTATGTTTAAGAACAGATTTTTGTGAAGAGCAGATGTGTTTACCCTGACAGTGAGGCGCATGGCTGCTCTGTGTCCCTGAGCATGTGTCCCCTGGGGCACAGGTGACAGGGTCTCTATGCATCCATATCTGGGAGAGGAGCCACCAGGGCACAGGGCATTTGGGTTGTTTGGTTTTATAAGACAGTAAAGAAGTGAGTTTTTGGGGAGTGGTGCCAATTCGTGGTCCCCTCCACCTTGGCTTCCCACCCTCTTCCGCACAGGTGTCACTGTGACTCTTTATTGCTACCAGCTGAATGGACAAAATCAGGACCAAACTGTGATTTCCTTCACATTTTAGATTCATTTGCCTATCACCTCAACAGTGACTGCCTGGCTTGGCCTGGAATTCCTGACCGGAACCAGCTCCGGTTCCTACACTCCAGGACAGGCTGCCCTCAAAAGGCACCTCTCTAAGGCTCTTTCTATCCCCCTCCCCACAGTCCCTGGCCACCACCACACTTCCCTAAGCTCAAGTGAATGTTGTCATGACAACTAGCCTAAGCCTAAGCCAGTGGGAGGGCTGTACCTGGCCCCTGGGCCTTCGGAAGGATGTCCTGGGGGAGGCCGAGGCTGCTCTGTGTTTTCTGCCCTGGCTGCCTGTCTCTGCTTGGTTAGCCTGGCTTTCCTCTGACCTTTCTATTCACTTATTCACCTGGCTCCCGGCTCCATGGAGAGGCTGGCCCCTGGAGCAAGGAGAGAGGAGCCAAGTCTCAGCTAGGGGAAAGCTCACTATCCAAGGTGCTGCCCGCTGGGCCTCAGCTGGTGACTGCATGCTGCATGTTGGAGCCCCTCCAAACGCTCAGAGGAGACCAGTAGAAGTAGTCTGCAGGCCGCTTCACCCCTAGTCCCGTGTGCTTGGCAGACACTGGCCCAGACCCCACCCCCACCCCCACCCCCACTGCATGCAAGCCCTGGCTTCATTTGGCAACCCCCACACACGGCAAGACTCGGGCCCCTCAGCCTCAGTCCCCTTCAGTCATCTTTGCTCAGCACCCTCAGCACACACACGGTCCCGCTCAGTTGGTCGGAGTGCGAAGGGCCTCCATCACTGTCTGCGGAGGTGGCTGGTGCCAGCCCTCAGGCACAGGCGGATCCACGGGGTTGGCACCGAAGACTCATTAGTCAGGCCGTTGCTGACACTTCCAAGTTCATTTCCTACTTCCACTTTTGGCTTCTCTCCCTGTCCCCACCTTCCTGTCAAGTCAAGGATGCTTCCTCCGACTTCTCTTGATTAAGAGGAAATAAAAGCACTTGAACTTGGGGCTTCGAGTTCACATTCAGGGCTCTGCGCTTTTGTCTTGACATCCGCTTCCCAACCTAATTGCTCTGTAGAAACTCTCCCTCGAAGACCAGGCACGTTGGCTCCTGGCAGCTTCCCTAATAAATACCTGCTGGGCTAAGGAAGAAGTGAGTCTTGCTCCCTTCCCTGGGAATGCAGGCTCCGGGGAGTACTCCTAAGCTCTCCCATGTGGTGTGCCCACCCTCCGCCATCCTTGCAGACCAGCCGGTACCAACTCCGCCAGCTCTAGCCCTTTTAGGGTTTCCTCACCCTCCTTCATCTGAGAGCTCTCTCCCAGCTCATCCTGAGTCACTGAGGGGCACAGAACCCCAAGTTTGGTTCAGTCCACTCCCTCAGCACTCAGGGGAGGCCGGGCAGTCCAGGGTTGGGGAGCATGGCTTTGCAGTCAGGGTGAGCGGTGTAAGGCTTTGCACGATGACTAGAGCCTTCCGTTACAGCCTCTTTCCTGCCATGCCTGCCTCCCCCTCCATCATTCCGCCTTGAAACTCAGGGTAATTGCTCAATCTAATTTAATAGACATGCCGAATGGCTGCCGGTGGAGAGAACTCCATGAGGCCTCCCCAGGGGCAGGAGTGATAGGCATGTTTGGAGCTTCCTGTGTGCTATGTGGGTCCTCAGCAGTTAGGAGGGGCTGAGGCAAAGGGGCTGTGGCAGTGGCCCCGCACAGGGGTCAGAATGAGCTCAATGAAGCCTCTGCCTGCCTTTGGCCAGGGAACAGGTATGGACCAGTCCCTGTGGGCTGTCTCACTCTGGGATCTGCCAGGAATAGAACAGGTGTCTCCTGAGAAGTGCCCCCCTCCCCTTAGCTACAGAGTCAATATGACTGGTCATCCCTCGTGGTGTCCAACCTCAGGAAATTCTCGTGCGCATCTTTCTACCACACTCCCACCACAGGCCTGGGATCCCACCATGTCTCTGTGATCCATCACGCTGCTGATTCTTGGGCAGGTCCTGCTCCTGGGTTCCTGCCAGTCCCTGGAGGTCTCCCCTTCCGGCCTCCAGCTGGGCTTGGGTACAACTTGCACCTGTTTCTCATGGCTCACTCCACTGCATGCTGCTGCTCTGGGTTCCCAAAAGTATCATCAACCAGACAGTTCACACAAATCCAGCTTTACCGAAGTCTGAGGGTTGAGAGAGGCATTGCCTTGTGACCACCAGGCTGAGGCTAGTCTGGAAAATGTAATCTTGAGGGTTCCCTTCCGAGGCTGGAGAGATGGCTCAGTGGGTAGGGGAATTTGCCACCAAGCCTGATGATGTGACTTTAATTCCCAGGTTACACATGATAAAAGGGAAGAACCCACTCCTGAAAGTTATACTCTGACTTCTACATATGTGCAACAGCGCAGGTACATCTACTCTACTCCCAATAAATCAACTATATATTTAATATATTGTAGTACATATTATAGGTATTATACATACATATGTATAATACACTTTGTATATGTATATATTATATGTATTGATAGTTAACACATTATGTATTATATATGTATGTATTAATACAGATATAAAATCAAATCATTGCTGACTCTGAAATACCAAGCCCTCCACTCCATTTTACAAACAATTCGCTTTATTTTTTCCTTTGGCCTTCTAGCTTATTCTAACCGTGAACAGAACCAAGGGACCACAGTAGGTATCACCTTCTGCTTCAAAGCCTTTAAGCTGCTTCCCTGGACAAAGGAGCCCTTCTGAAAAGAGAAATTCCATGTCTGGCTTTCAACATAGGTTGCCTGAGCTGGGCTTGCTGGGGGTAGGTCTGTGATTCCAGCCACTGGGAAAACCATAGTAGGAGAATTGCAAGTTCAGGCCTGCTTGGGCTAGAGTGAGTTCAAGGACAGCCTAAGCAACTTAGTGTCTTAAGATAAAAAGTAAAAAGAGGGTTAGTCATGAAGCTCAGCAGTACTGAGCTTGCCTGGCTGCTGAGAGGCCCTGGGTTCGGTTTCCAGTACTGTAAACAAACAAGCTGTCATTTTGGAATGGATAGGGCCCTCACCTCTTCAGCATGCTTTGTCGGCTCTGCTGCTCAGAGTTCTTCAGAATACAGAGAGTGTGAGGGGTGTGGGGTGGTGGTGGGGGATGCTTTCAAGCGCCTGTTCTTCAAAGGGGCTCTAAACGGGGCAGGAGCAGCCACAGGCACACCAGCAACGAAGAGGAAGCAGTTTCAGAGGGACACCAGCAAGGAGCCAGGACAACGGGGGAAGAAATGTCCTGTAACCAGAGCGGATCCGGGTGGACTCCAGAGAGGAGGCAACACCTTGTGGTGGGTCGTGATAAGCCAGAAGCAGTTTCCCCTGCCAGCAAACATGGGCTGGGCATTCCTTGGAGAGCAAAGGTGGGGGGCCTCAAAAAAGAGTGGCGTACTGTCATCATTGTCGGTGATGACGGGACCTTAGTGCTAGAGAGGGCGGGGAAGGTAAAGCGGGTAGAAGGGGTTCCCAGAGGCCTCTGTAGTCCTAGGAAGAGGCCAGAGAGTGGCTTTCTCACTTCCTCCCAAACTGCCCATGGAAATAAGAGCTAGAGTGCCCTCAGGCCCATCTTACAGATGGCAAAATAGAGACTTTGTGAGAGACTCAGCTGATGCTCATTTGGTTTCCATTCCAAGTCTTTCTTTACTTTGACAAAATCTCTCCTCCCCTTGGTTGGTCCACATCTCCTTAGAGAGCGGGGGATGGGGGGGGGTCCCCAGACGTTCCTTGCCCACCCCCAGTGCAGACGGCTGCCCAGACCTTCAAGAATGCCCCTCTGACTGAGGATAGGCCCCCCAGGCCCCAGACAGCTCGGGCAGGCTGTAATGGCCAGTGGGAAACATGTCTAATCTCCAAAGAAAAGCAAAAGAAAACGGATTACGGAGCAAAGATCCCTCCACAGCCAGAGATCTGCGGCTGCCCGCAGCCCAGGGGAGCAGAAACCGCTGTCAGAGGAGGCTTAGCGCTGGCAAGGGCCCTAACAAGACTCCAATCTCCTGTCGTTCGTCCTTACCCTCTGGAATCCTTTGAAAGCCACCAGCAATGAAGGAGGCCGAGGATTACGCCCCTAAATGTTCAGAGACCTGAATGAGGGATTAGCTACTTAACAGTCATTGACTTCAATGATCTCCAGCTCAGGGATCTTCAAGCTTTCAGAAGCTTTCATTTTCCCTGCATGTATCATGTGTACACACGAGTGAATGCCACCTGGGGGAGGGGGACAGATCCGTGCAGAGGTGAAGTACACTTACGTGGTATCGGTGTCCCTGAGGGAAGAGGGTGTCTGCGTTCAAACACTGATTTGTGTGTCTAGGCAGTGGTGCCATGTCGTCGCGGTATTCTCCTGAGGGGGTGTGTTCGTCTTTGCTCACATGGGTGCACAGTTCTGTGTTTACCTGTATGCGCTTGCGTGTGCCTGTTCACACAGGTGCACTGTGAGAGTCCGTGCCTCTGTGTGTGCTTGGCCTGCTCGCTTGTGTGAGCGTTGAGTCTCCTCCGTGGAGGGGCTGTCCTCCCTAGGAACACTGGCTTCCATCTTTTAGTCCTTGAATGTGTCACATGTTTTCCCCCTCCGGGCTTCCGCATGACTGTGCCCCATGCTTGAAACTGTCCCTGCTGTTCGCCTCTGCATCTGACATCCAAGCACATACGCCCCGCTATTATTT